>NC_090261.1:66696777-66946777 GCF_037325665.1 Littorina saxatilis
ACCAAACGTTTTAACAACAAAAAATGGAGTATACTACATGGGTTACTGTATCGTACCAGATTTACACAAGGTAATTTTTTTATGTTGAACTGCGAGCGATAGCGAGCTGTTCACCATTTGAAAAAAACAACGAGTGTACATCTGGTACGACACAACAACTCATGTAGTATTCTTTTTATCCTACATACGGAACTTGTATACGTGTATTTTAATCAAAACGTCACGCAGTGGACGCGTCCAAATTGAAGACGCTTCTTTTGGAACCTCATCCAAGCTATTTCAAAGCCTCGTTCAATCTCAGTGACGTCAATGCAAAGACACGTCACTCTAGAAAGTGTAGCGTGACCTGAAAGTTTTGAAACTTCTACCAGGAGAAACAGAATAGTGTAAAAGGTTTCCATAATGACGTTTGTCTCGGTGACTGGCATCATAAGCAGTCGAAAAGCAGGTCCCTGCCAAACTCGTTTGACATGACCTTAAAACGTGTGGTTTGTTATCTCATGAGTGTCTCCCTCACGTGTAATTATAGGATATAACTTGATACCAACTTTTTACATACATGTAACAAGGTCTCCTTCAACGTTAATTTACAAACACTGAACGGCCGGGACATCTGTGTCGGCCTGTGAGAATGTGGCAACAATGTATCAAATCAATAGCAAGCAGGTAAAAATGTCTGGTTGCAGGTGAACCAAAGTCAGTACAAAAAAAGAATTAGCACTTCACTTTGTCCGTATGTGTCGCTTTTTCTTTTCTTTTTAGGCGGTAGATGCGAGTCCTAAAAAGACACAAGAATTAGCTAACACAAACAGCTTTAAAAAAAAACCGACAATAACAGAGAATGCACACAATTTCTGACAAACCACGTGTATGTATGAACAAGTCAAGAGAATTCTGATTTTCGCGCTGTTTTGCGGTACGTAAAGGACCAGCGCAATAACCAGCTTGTAATGCTGAAAGGTTTATATTTTTGTGTCAGCGTGCTCAAATTGAGGTAGCATCCTGACTCTTTGCATGGGGGTAGTGTGCACGAGTCAGTGAAAGGGGGAAGGGAACATCTTATCTTCATTGTTTACTGATAAGCGGTATGGTTTTACCCCAGCGCAGCACCTCGGCAGACACGTAAAAGAAACCAGACCACCCTTAATTATGGTACCTGTTAGGCGTCTCCCTTCGAACGCAGGAAATGCCTTTCCCTAAGACACCGGCTATATAGTGCTTGCATCATGACCCTGTTAATGACTGGAGCATCATGCCGGCCCATGACTCACAGGCCAGAAGATAAGAAAGGCAGTGAAAGATGATGCGGTGTACTGGGGACCCCCCCCCCCCCTTCCCCTCCCTTTCAAGACACTCTCATCCCATCCACCCCTTTCAAGACTCCACCCCCCCCCCCCCCCCCACACACACACAAGACATTGCTTTTTCAAATTGACTGTTCATAACCCCTGTAAATCTATTTCCAGTTTATGACATACTGCCTTTCCAGACCTGGTTTTCTTATTTTCTGGGAGGTCTTAAAGGGGGGGGGGGGGGGGTGTTACATTACAACTTACTGAATGTACTGGCATACTCTGAGGAAGAAGATACAACAACAAAAAGTTGTGTAAGGCGAAATAACAACATTTAGTCAAGCTGTCGAACTCACAGAATGAAACTGAACGCACTGCTTTTTTTCACCAAGACCACATACTCGTAGTTTCGTCAGACCATCGCTCGTGGCAAAGGCAGTGAAGGCAGTGAAATCGACAAGCCATGCAGAACAGTGCGGTAGTGGTCGCGCTGAGCAGGATAACACGCTTTTCTGTATGTCTATTCTTTTTAGCTTACTGAGTTTGTTTTTAATCCAAACATATCATATCTATATGTTTTTGGAATCAGGGACCGACAAGGAATAAGATGAAATTGTTTTTAAATCGATTTCGGAAAATTAATTTTAATCATAATTTTCATATTTTTCATTTTCAGAGCTTGTTTGTAATCCAAATATAACATATGTTTATGTTTTTGGAATCAGAAAATGACGCAGAATAAGATGAAATTATTTTTGGATCGTTTTATAAAAAAATAATTTTAATTACAATTTTCAGATTGACCAAACTCATTCATTAGTTTTTAATCCCCCAAGCTGAAATGCAATACCAAAGTCTGGCCTTCGTCGAAGATTTCTTTGCCAAAATTTCAATCAATTTGATTGAAAAATGAGGGTGTGACAGTGCCGCCTCAACTTTTACAAAAAGCCGGATATGACGTCATCAAACATATTTATCGAAAAAAACGTCCGGGGATATCATTCCCAGGAACTCTCATGTAAAATTTCGGTCCAGTAGTTTAGTCTGAATCGCTCTACACACACACACACACACACACGCACAGACAGACACACACATACACACACACACACACACACACACACACACCACGACCCTCGTCTCGATTCCCCCTCTATGTTAAAACATTTAGTCAAAACTTGACTAAATGTAAAAAGGTCATAAAAGAAGATTCAACATTAGGGTATACATGTACTCACAGCTTTGAGAGCCTTGACGGCATCCTCACACACTTGCATGCCGCGGGAATCGAACACCTCCGTGCAACCCAAGTACTGCAACATAACGTGGGTGACCTCGTTAGACACACATGGCGTGAAACCCTCTTCACATGCATGTCTAATTAGGGTTGAATAGAAAAGTGAACTTTGAACGAGTTAATGTGATTCACAAGCACTAACTTTAATACACAGAAGTGCTGGTGGAGATAAACAAGCATGTAGATTAGCACACTTGTGTAACACTTGTCATACAGTATTCCCTGAAAACTGAGTATGGCTGCCTAAATGGTGGAGTAAAACACTGTCATTCATGTAAAACGCACGTACTTGTGGTAAACTTGAGTGCACGTGGGAGTTGCTGCCCATGAATGCAGCAGAAGAAGTCATACAGAATACAGAAAGAAAGACAGACAGACCCTGAGACAGGCGGACAGATAAAGAAAGAAATTAGAAAAAATTGATAATCAACAAAGAACTACCACATCACAGAGCAGAAGATCATAACAAAACTAAAGGAAATGTTTACGGTCTGACAAGCCATCTGTGGTCCTCTTTTTTGTGTGCAATAGTTACTTATAGACCTCTTTTTCTTTTGCAGTACACACTCATTGATCTTTTCTTTTGCAATACAGTACTTATTCACCATCTTTTCTTTCGTAGGACTTGACTCATCTCTTTTTCTTGTTCAGTACTTACTCATAGATCTCAGTTTCTTTACAAAGTACTTATCCTCTTCCCTATGACAGTACTCACCCTGACTTGGAAGCTGCAGGTGCCCTCGCGGACCTTCTTCTCATCCTCCTGCCACTGGTGCGGCTTGGAACACTCGGGAACATGGTCCTTCTTCTTCCGGAAGCTCAGCCGCCGCTTCAGGCTTTGCATTATATTCCGGTAGCGGGGGAACCTCTTGCTTCTGCAACATCACAGAGTTTATCATTAGCATTATATTCCGGTAGCGGTGGAACCTCTTGCTTCTGCAACATCACAGAGTCTATCATTAGCATTATATTCCAGTAGCAGGGGAAGCTCTTGCTTCTGCAACATCCAAGTCCAAGTCAGGTTGACAGACGCCAGGAATTCAATCACATGAAAGCCTGCTAAGTCACAGTAAATGTGTCTGGATTCCAGTCCGGGGTGGGGATAGGTTTTTTTCTACAGAGTTGGCAACTTTCTGAAGGTATTCACTGACTTGATGTCTGAGTGTCTGGTTGACAGTGTAGCTGTACATTTCAGAGGGGAATCAGATTATGTGTGTTGTCCTTTTGTCCAATTGTTGTTATAATTGTTTACAGGCAGGCTGGGTGTGCCGAAGCAAATGTTCCATTTTCATGTAACATTTTAATGGACAATAAAGTGTTGTTATTGTTATTATGGCAGTCACAGTAATGTCTCACCCTCATACATGAACTTTAGTCTACCACATGCCTTGCTTAAACTACACCTTCACATACAGTATACTCATGCACATAAGTGCACAGACAAACACTGCCATGCATTCATCTGCACAGTATGCAATTCCTTTGGGATGGGGCAATGCAACACTGTTGGAAAGTTAAGCCTCTGAGTCTGAATACAATAACACTTTGTGTTCATATTTGCCAAACATTTCCAAACATAGAGCAAAATAGAAAACAACAGTGAAACGTTCAAGAGGTTTCTACCTCAAAGTGGGAGAAAAACAATCCACTCAAAATAAGTAACTGTGAGGAAAAGGCAAGCAATCACAGGACAATTCCTGTCCTGCAGCCAATGTAAACACACTTATTAAGCTTTTTTGAGGCTGACAGAGTTCCACTTGTGCAGTGTAAACAAATCAGCTGCCGAGGCAAGCAGTTGCAACTTTGCAGGCCCTGAAGCCCCGGGGTAAACAACGTCAGGGAGAAACAGCAGACTGTTCAATCTTAGCTCTAGTGCCTCTCGATTAATTGAACGGCCGCCTTGGCATACTGTTCTCCAAAAACTGCGCAAATCAACTTGGCATACTTCAATGTAAACCACCAGATAAACATATCAAACGGAAAAAACAAGAGTTCTTCACTTCAGACATGCAACTCTCAACAAGGAATTCTCTCACCATGACTGTAAGTGTAGGACTGTGCAATGCATAGAATGTACTTTCGCTTTATATTGCACAGACCTATTTGTGTACCTTTTTTCTTTTGATTAACGTGACAACAAGCATTTAATTTCCCTTCAAACTGATAATATAAATGATGTAAAACACAAACTTGAACTCTGTGGTGGAAAGAAAGTGTTTTTCCGATCTGTGAAGGTAGCAAAGGCCAATAAACAGATCCATCTCTCTCTGCTCCAAACCCAACATTAAAAAGTACTTACACCAGAGATACCACAAGAGTTGTGACTTTCTACAGAACAGTGGAACCTCCCCTTGAAGGCCTCCAAAACTAGACAGGCACTGGAACTCTACTAGGAATATATACATCCCAAGCTGCCTATGCTAGAGCCCATGCACAGCAGCTTATTTTTCATACCAAGATCGGCGAACAGGTTTTCTATAAACCTACAACGTCGCACAAGTACAAGTAAAAATCTGAGAAAACCAGGTCTTAAAAAGGAGGGCGTATTAAAATGGGGGTAAATTTACAGAGGTTATGAACAGAAAGTGTAAGAAAACAGGGTCTTAAATTGGGGGGGGGGGGGGGGGGGGGGTCTTAAAAGGGGAGTTCCACTGTATCTCTGCTAACAGGGTTCACTGCACCACTCTTGGGAGGGGAGTTCCACTGCATCTCTGCTGACAGGCTTCACTGCACCACTCTTGGGAGGGGAGTTCCACTGTATCTCTGCTGACAGGCTTCACTGCACCACTCTTGGGAGGGGAGTTCCACTGCATCTCTGCTGACAGGCTTCACTGCACCACTCTTGGGAGGGGAGTTCCACTGCATCTCTGCTGACAGGCTTCACTGCACCACTCTTGGGAGGGGAGTTCCACTGTATCTCTGCTGACAGGCTTCACTGCACCACTCTTGGGAGGGGAGTTCCACTGTATCTCTGCTGACAGGCTTCACTGCACCACTCTTGGGAGGGGAGTTCCACTGCATCTCTGCTGACAGGGTTCACTGCACCACTCTTGGGAGGGGAGTTCCACTGTATCTCTGCTGACAGGCTTCACTGCACCATTCTTGGGAGGGGAGTTCCACTGCATCTCTGCTGACAGGCTTCACTGCACCACTCTTGGGAGGGGAGTTCCACTGCATCTCTGCTGACAGGGTTCACTGCACCACTCTTGGGAGGGGAGTTCCACTGCATCTCTGCTGACAGGCTTCACTGCACCACTCTTGGGAAGGGAGTTCCACTTATCTCTGCTGACAGGCTTCACTGCACCACTCTTGGGAGGGGAGTTCCACTGCATCTCTGCTGACAGGCTTCACTGCACCACTCTTGGGAGGGGAGTTCCACTGTATCTCTGCTGACAGGCTTCACTGCACCACTCTTGGGAGGGGAGTTCCACTGTATCTCTGCTGACAGGCTTCACTGCACCACTCTTGGGAGGGGAGTTCCACTGCATCTCTGCTGACAGGCTTCACTGCACCACTCTTGGGAGGGGAGTTCCACTGTATCTCTGCTGACAGGCTTCACTGCACCACTCTTGGGAGGGGAGTTCCACTGCATCTCTGCTGACAGGCTTCACTGCACCACTCTTGGGAGGGGAGTTCCACTGTATCTCTGCTGACAGGCTTCACTGCACCACTCTTGGGAGGGGAGTTCCACTGTATCTCTGCTGACAGGCTTCACTGCACCACTCTTGGGAGGGGAGTTCCACTGCATCTCTGCTGACAGGCTTCACTGCACCACTCTTGGGAGGGGAGTTCCACTGCATCTCTGCTGACAGGCTTCACTGCACCACTCTTGGGAGGGGAGTTCCACTCTCTGCTGACAGGTTTCACTGCACCACTCTTGAGAGGGGAGTTCCACTCTCTGCTGACAGGCTTCACTGCACCACTCTTGGGAGGGGAGTTCCACTGCATCTCTGCTGACAGGGTTCACTGCACCACTCTTGGGAGGGGAGTTCCACTGTATCTCTGCTGACAGGGTTCACTTGCACCACTCTTGGGAGGGGAGTTCCACTGCATCTCTGCTGACAGGCTTCACTGCACCACTCTTGGGAGGGGAGTTCCACTGCATCTCTGCTGACAGGCTTCACTGCACCACTCTTGGGAGGGGAGTTCCACTGTATCTCTGCTGACAGGCTTCACTGCACCACTCTTGGGAAGGGAGTTCCACTTATCTCTGCTGACAGGCTTCACTGCACCACTCTTGGGATTGTGAATGTCATGCGCCAACACAAAGTTCTTCACATTCTGAACACAATTTACAAATAAATAAGGAAACCAACGCTCTCCATCATTATCAACTGTGCAAAATCTTGACCGTAAAACAAACAAAGCAGATGAACTTGGCTAGAGGTCATGAACTCATTCAATCATTCTGACTACAGATCAATGATACATCTAATGTGTACTTCTGCATGAATAGGATCGCCCCTCCCAGGTGAAGAGCAACACATACATGTACAAGTAAATTGCAACAAGCCACAGACATAATCCATACCTGGTGAGAACAGCTCACTATCTGCGCATGCTTTCAAATATGCTGCTTGGGCCATGGTATGAGAAAGTGTGCTTGAGGAAGATAAAGGGCAGATAATGACCCAATTAACAGGATCTATACATTTCCTTGTACCCTGATAAACAGATAGAAGAGAGATTAGCGACAAATGGGGTGATAACATCTTGCCTTGAAGCTGGTTCATGTTGCTAATAGGTTAAGAGGCTTGTGAAAGAGCGCTGGACTCATCATAACTACTTTTTTCCTCTTTATGTTTCAGGCTCAATCCCTCAAATACAGTGGAAACCTCCCCCCCCCCCCCCCCCCCCCCCCCTTTGTAGTTTTAAGAACCCCCAATTTAAGACTTCTCCCATTTAAAGACCTTGGCCCTTGCTTCTTCACATTGTCTTTTTATAACCTCTGTAAAATGTACCTCTATTTCAAGGCCTGATGTATTCACATTGTCTTTTTATAACCTCTGTAAAATGTACCTCTATTTCAAGGCCTGATGTATTCACATTGTCTTTTTATAACCTCTGTAAAATGTACCTCTATTTCAAGGCCTGATGTATTCACATTGTCTTTTTATAACCTCTGTAAAATGTACCTCTATTTCAAGGCCTGATGTATTCACATTGTCTTTTTATAACTTCTGTAAAATGTACCTCTATTTCTAGGCCTGATGTATTCACATTGTCTTTTTATAACCTCTGTAAAATGTACCTCTATTTCAAGGTCTGATGTATTCACATTGTCTTTTTATAACTTCTGTAAAATGTACCTCTGTTTCAAGGCCTGATGTATTCACATTGTCTTTTTATAACCTCTGTAAAATGTACCTCTATTTCAAGGTCTGATGTATTCACATTGTCTTTTTATAACTTCTGTAAAATGTACCTCTGTTTCAAGGCCTGATGTATTCAGATTTTCTTTTTATAACCTCTGTAAAATGTACCTCCGTTTCAAGGCCTGATGTATTCACATTGTCTTTTTATAACCTCTGTAAATTGTACCTCTATTTTAAGGCCTGATGTATTCACATTTTTGAAGGTTTAAAAAAAAAGAGTTCTACTAAACACTATACATTTTTCCACTTTCCAAAAAAATTGGACACCTGAAAACTTAAATGTCACAAACCATTCTGGAGGCAGAATTTATGGGTACTCTTCTGACATAACATCTGCAGAAATGTGTTCATGTCAAGATTTTAGTTTCTAATTTGAATGCAACTGTCTTTCTTGTACAGTGGTCGCCGCTTAATAAAACCACTTCTGGACCGACGAAAAATGGCTTTAATAAGCGGCGGATTTATTAACCGGCGGTCCAGGAATACGTCATTTTCGAAAGAAAAAAAAATCTCTTTTGTTTACGTCACTCAGTCACTTTCTTTCGTCATTTACACTTGTTTGAATCTAAACAAAACTTCACGAAGGATGTTGAACTTTTGTTTTAATTATGTACATGTACGTGTACTTTGATCACTTCGGTACATCAATAATTTCACTGTCACCGTCACGAACCATTACTCGTCAGAGAAGAACGATTTTATGAGTGTTTGTTTGTTGGTCGTCTTCCACATCAGAACAAGATAATGTGAGTTTTAGTCACAAACTACGTGATTTCTCTGAGAAAACTGGCTTTAATAAGCGGCGGGTTGGTTTTATTAACCGGCTTTTTCTAATACATAAGATATAGTGATAAATCCGGACCGTCTGAAATCGGCTTTTATAAGCGGCTGGCTCTATTAACCGCGGTTTTATTAAGCGGCGTCCACTGTATTGCTTTTGTTCACATTACATCATGCCATCTTCACCATTCTGCACTACATTTATTTCTCAACTCCTTGCATACAATTTTAGCCTTCTAGCTACAGTTCATCTACAAAGGCAGGGTTTAGCCTGGGAGAAAAAGGCAATGGGACATTTGTCCCACTCAACCAAATTCTGATGGGACATAGTTGAAGACAAGAAGCGCCAAAGAGGCCTGTACGCGTTTTGACCAAAGATGCAAAAGGATGCAATATGGTGCCATCTGAAAATTAGCCGCTATATCGTGTTATCTCTGTATGTGTGTGTGTGTTTTTAATCCGATGTAAAGTGTACATTTGGTGGCGCAGTAGTACGTAATTTCAATGTGCCCTTTGACGCACTGAAGGAAATTGTGATGGGACATTTTCAGATTTAATGCGCCAATGGCACAGGGCGCACTAGTAAATAAAACCCTGCAAAGGTTGTACAAGTCTGCAACAATGCGTTATGTGCAATCATACAACTTTATTCTGGTTTTGAAACATTAAACCCAGCAGCAGCTGTTTCTCATGTCACACGGCCTACTTTGATGTTCAGCAATATATAGCAGTGAACAATTCTGTGTGTGATGTAACTGGGTCACTTATGCACAGATAGGCCTGTATTTCAGCAGATAAATATCAGCCTGTGTCGTGTGGTGATTCTTCAGTGACCTGTCCTATCAGCATTCAGCGCTTACCTACCTGTTGGTCACTCTCTTTATACCTAGCTGTTGGTCACTCGACTCTGCCTCTAGGCTTTCATTTTACACATTAGTGAACAAGAAGGGCAAAGCCCATACGACTCACATGCTTGACCTTCTGCTTTACACATTTTTCCTACCAAAATACATGTGACCTTGACCCAAGGTCAAGGTCATCCAAGGTCATGCAACACAAAGCTGTTAATTCAAGACATAGGAAGTACAATGGTGCTTATTGGCTCTTTCTACCATGAGATATGGTCACTTTTAGTGGTTCACTACCTTATTTTGGTCACATTTCATAAGGGTCAAAGTGACCTTGACCTTGATGATATGTGACCAAATGTGTCTCATGATGAAAGCATAACATGTGCCCCACATAATTTTTAAGTTTGAAACAGTTATCTTCCATAGTTCAGGGTCAAGGTCACTTCAAAATATGTATACAATCCAACTTTGAAGAGCTCCTGTGACCTTGACCTTGAAGCAAGGTAAACCAAACTGGTATCAAAAGATGGGGCTTACTTTGCCCTATATATCATATATAGGTGAGGTATTCAATCTCAAAAACTTCAGAGAAAATGGGAAAAATGTGAAAAATAGCTGTTTTTAGACAACATTTATGGCCCCTGCGACCTTGACCTTGAAGCAAGGTCAAGATGCTATGTATGTTTTTTGGGGCCTTGTCATCATACACCATCTTGCCAAATTTGGTACTGATAGACTGAATAGTGTCCAAGAAATATTCAACGTTAAAGTTTTCCGGCCGGCCGGACGACTCGGGTGAGTACATAGACTCACTTTTGCTTCGCATGTGAGTCAAAAACCACCTTGCTGCTTGGCATAGTACATGTACTTACTTTTTTTTCCCTTTCCCGGTTGTGTGTGTGTGTGTGTGTGTGTGTGTGGAGAGAGAGACAGGCGGACTGACAGAGATGCGTGTGTTTGAACTTGTGTGTTTGAGGTGAGAGTAAAATGAATGAAAAGTAAACTCTCTCTGTGTGTGTGTGTGTGTGTGTGGTCTCTCTCTCTCTCTCTCTCTCTAATGCTATCATCCCTCGGTAATAAAGTTTTCGAGTTCTCTCTCTCTCTCTCTCTCTCTCTCTCTCTCTCTCTCAGATTCAGTGTCAATGAGTCCATCTCGCCTCCTCATGGGAGAAAGCTTTTGACAGGTGACTTCAGCACCAAGCCCAAAGGAACAAACTGATACATGTGCCGCCCCTCTCAAACCACAACACTCCCACACAAATAGCGGCGCGATTAAAGTGGGTCGAGTTACACCTGAGTCAGATGCCGTGTAAACTGCTCACTGCTAGCGGCTCGTTACCGCAAATGTCTGCACAACTTTCACAGGCGTTTACACCGCTCAGCTCAGACTACGGGTCGTGACCGCAATGTACAGTGGAACGGCCCGAACCCATATCACATTTTCTTCCTGTCTAAAAATCACAAGCAATCCGTGACTGAAAGGTTCCAGATCTTTTGTTTGTTTGAAACGAGAGGGGTTCACTAGTCCGAGGGTTCACTAGTCCGAGGGTTCACTAGTCCGAGGGTCCACTAGTCCGAGGGTTCACTAGTCCGAGGGTTCACTAGTCCGAGGGTTCACTATAGACGCTTGAACAAAGGATATTCAATTTGATTTGTTTTTATTTTGTGTGTGTATGTGTGCGTGGATGTGCGTGTGCGTGCGTGCGTGTGTTTTTCACTGCTGTGGGAACCAAATCGAAGAATATTCTCATAAAAACACTGAGTTGTTTTCATTCAAAAAGATAATGTGGTGTTTTATATTTTGACTGAAGAAATCTCAGACTATTTCCCCCAAGAAACTTAGTTATTTATATTTTGACTGAAGAAAGGATATTACATTTATCAGGATACCGCCCCGACTGGACAATTACGTGATCGAACTGCCTACAGTTTTTAGTCATATTATATAGCACCTCGGGTTTCCTTTTGCCCGTGAGGGTCAATTAGTTATCCCACCGACCTGAATTATGGAGAGGATCGAGCCTGGGTTGTACTACAGCCTCACACATAATTTCATTGAAATCGGTTCTCAAACATCGGATATCTATTTGCGGACAGACACACACACACACACACACACACACACACACACACACACACACACACACACACACACACACACACACAGACAGACAGACACAGTGAAACCTATATACCGCCTTTTAAGGGGCGGTATAATAACTGGAAAATCAAGCGTCTATAGTAAACCCTCGGACTAGTGAACCCTCGGACTAGTGGGACGAACTGGAAAAGAAAGCGTCTATAGTAAACCTTCGGACTAGTGAACCCTCGGACTAGTGAACCCTCGGACTAGTGAACCCTCGGACTAATGAACCCTCGGACTAGTGAACCCTCGGACTAGTGGGGCGTTCCCGTTTGAAACTTATCAGTCTGCAAAACTCGCCATCATGTTCCACTGCAGATCGATACCCGACAATATGACCGGGAAGGAACGCTCACACTAAATTGACTAATTAGATGCACCATTTCAATTACGTTATCTGATTTGGCAGCTGAGACGATGCAGCTGCTAGTTTTGTACCACACAGCCCCAAAACGCAAACGCAAAAAACGCATTGTCTGCAATGTTACAGCTCCGCAGCTCAATGGCACAGTGATGTAGGGCATCACGAAATCACGACCTAACCTTTTCCCCAGGTACATGTAGCACGCTTTCACAAACTTGACACAGAAACTCTACTTTTTATTAAAACGGAAAATGCACGGGTGCCTACTTTCTGATGATGATAGTGATACAGGTTGAAAAACCCTTGCAGGTGCAAAGTGTTGGTGCCTATGCCAGCTGTGTATTAGGCTGGAGGCGAAGTTTGCACTCCCTCCCCTGTCTTGTCCTGTCTGATAATTTGGGCAAGAAACTCCACGCTTATCCTCAGTTGCTTTCTCCTTGTTTGTGAAGAAGATGCACAAATGGTTCTTTCCAAAACTACGGTTTTCTCTGTTGTTGAAAAATGTGTTATAATCAAGAACGACTTCTAAAAATAAAAAAAAAGAATATAAAAAGCAGTTTGGTATGTAATTCTGCTAATACTGTGATAGCAAAAATATAGTTTAGTAATTTGTATTTATGTTTTCTCTCGTGTACGTAAACTGGACATTACATCAATGTGTATATTTGCTATGCGAAAAGTGTGTAGTTACTTTGAACCTGTATCTTCTCTGCTTGAGAACACTGACTCTTCTTTTCATTCATGATACTTTTTCACCACAATCTTCCAGTGGTACATACCCTTTCTACAAGAAAAGTAAGTAAATTTAGTGTACTCATGTATCGAAGCAGCAGACGAACGAGAGGGAAAAAAAAGGACTCCTCGCCGGGCAATGACATTTAAGAGTGTCAGAAAAATCGATATGAATTCAGTGTTCCGGAAGGCAAGTTCCTTGATGGTGAAAGGGCCATATTGACCACATATTGATCGACATTCTAACTCCCTGTTGCCGATAAAACAAGCCTTCCAAACCTAAGTGCTTCACATTCCACGCGTCAATTAACCACCCCCTACTTGGCGATGAAACATCGTATACAATGACCCCCCCCCCCCCCTTTAAGACCCTCAGTTTAACACTACCTCCTTTTAAGACCCTGTTTTCACAGATTTTCGCTTCATGAACTCTATAAATGTACCCCCATTTTAAGACTCCGTTCTCTTTAAGACCTCATTTTCTTACATTTTTCGAGGTCGTAAAAGGGCGTGTTCCACTGTACTAAAGACTGAAAAGTTCACTTCCTCTGCCTTGAAATGCAGTTACCACTTGCTTTAGCGAGCAGGAAATAATTATTATGAATTTGTCAGATAATGATATGTACTTCCATAAAAGCAATAAATAACGGCAGCTATATAAAGACCAGAAAAACACACACAAAACGACTGGCAGGGTGTGTGTGTGGGGGGGGGGGGGGGAGAGAGAACAAGGAAGCGTGCACTTGCCAGAAACAAAATCCCGCTATCAAGTATCAATGCATATCGATTTCCGTCTAAGTCAAAATGAATGACGAAGACGAATGATAAAAACATTGTTAACAAATATAATCTGATCCTGACGTAGTTATGTACCAGATTGTGGCGCTGCCCGAACAGAGATTGTCCTCACGACACATGATGCCCACGGTGCTAGTTAGCAGTAGCTCGACTTTCTTTTCTTTATTTGGTGTTTAACGTCGTTTTCAACCGTTCAAGGTTATATCGCGACGGGGAAAGGGGGGAGATGGGATAGAGCCACTTGTTAATTTGTTTCTTGTTCACAAAAGCACTAATCAAAAAATTGCTCCAGGGGCTTGCAACGTAGTACAATATATGACCTTACTGGGAGAATGCAAGTTTCCAGTACAAATGACTTAACATTTCTTACATACTGCTTGACTAAAATCTTTATAAACATTGACTATATTCTATACAAGAAACACTTAACAAGGGTAAAAGGAGAAACAGAATCCGTTAGTCGCCTCTTACGACATGCTGGGGAGCATCGGGTAAATTCTTCCCCATAACCCGCGGGGGGTAGTAGCTCGACTTGCTAAGTACGATCTAGCATGCTCTTCCTCGGACAATAACTCGTTCTGTTTAGAATATTCAGTGGTTATGAACCACGGGTGCAAACACGGCAACATATATATAATAAATAGTCTATTTCACCCAATCCAGCGGTTATGAACCATGGGTGAAAACGAGGTAGCATATTAATCATAGATAGCCTATTGTTTGATCCAATCCAGCGGTTATGAACCGCGGGTGCAAATAAGGCAGCATATTATAGATAATGTATTGATCCACTCCTGGTAGTCGCAATGTGACAATACCCCGCAGTTCTCCACCTTTCTACATACACTCGCACAGTGACAGTCCTCCGTACATCACTCGTCTAGAGCTATACATCACATCCTCTTGATTGCAAGCCAGCAGTAGTCTGCATGCAGGCGGAAATAGCCCTGCAGCCCGGCAAAGTGCCGTGCAAATAGAGCCACTTGAGGAGCCGGGTACTGAAGCCATGGATGATGTGAAACCTGACTTCCACACGGTAACGGCCTGCTAACTTGATCCCAGGCCTTTCTGTGTCAAGGGATCCGAGGCCACTACCCGCTGAGTCGGCATTAGCATCAACACCACCTGGTTCCCATTCTCTACACGGGAAGGACTGTCTGAACACCTCAATAACTTGTTCCACACCTGCGGCACTATGAGGCAATCGACCCTTAACTGTCTCCTTAACGTTACATGTCTAGTTAAGCATTAAATGGATACTATTGATTCGACTGTTTGGGAGGAGTGCTGGCGAATTTGATGAATCCAGGGATTCCCAGATTAAATCTAGATGCACACAGCCCGATTTGCTCGAAAACGCACCACTGTCCACAAGTATGGTAATTAATTTAAATCAAAGTGAGTGAATTATGAATGAGCTTCAGGGCGCTGCATCTTGTTGGTGTTGGAAACAAAATGTAGTCGAGAGGCATCGCCTGGTGGCAAGGCGAGAGACGTTGCATGACGTACATAAACAGGGGAAGTAACTCAGTGGAAGTAACCCAACCCAACCTAAGAGTCCTCTACCATGGCCGATTCTACAACACTTAATTAAGCGTTCAAATATCTTGCTAAATTGTCTAGTTAGTGTTACTGTCTTCTTAATCTTGTTAATGTTAGTTCTACTGTATCATCAACAGTTTTTGTGTAGTTCAAGTTACTGTCACGTTAATGGTCAAGGAACTGTTTCTGCCTTGTAAATGGTTCTTGTTTAGTTCTTGTTAGTGTCCTGTTACCGGTTTTTGTCTAGTTAGTGATACTCTTGTTATTGGTTCTTGTCTAGTGCTCCTTTCTGGACAACAGTTCTTGTCCACTTAGTGTTACTCTCTCATTAATGGCTCTTGTCCAGTGATCGTTACTATTAATTGTTAACCGGTCTTATCTAGCCAGCAGTACAGGATCACACTGGCTATTACTTCACCTTGGCCATGGTTTGTGACAAAACACAGCTATGGTACCCCTCTTCTAAATTATACAAGACACTCACAGCCAGTTGTTGGGAGAGAGGTGGGGGTGCTAAAAAAAAGTTCCAAGAATATCTCTCCATTTTCCAACACTGGCATTCAGTCAGCGTGTCTGAAAATAACCGGGCTGCTGTTTATGAATGAGTTGCTCACGTAGACATAGGCAGATGCAGGTAAAGCCATATCAATGAAGATAAAGCCAGTGACAGAATATCCATAAATCAAGTAGAGTACAACGTTCCTCAAAATCAAGTCATTCCCATCCTTTTCTGACATTAGGCTTACATCTTCCGCAGACTCAGGTGAAGGCAAGTTACACACATCCAAGTCATCAATCCTACTTTATCACAACTACCATGACTTTCTTGACTAGCATTTTGGTCCACCCTGCAGGGAACCTCCACTCCTTTCTCCTCAGTCTCCTTCCTCATCATTCAAAAACGATTCTGTTCAAATTACACACCTACTCACAGCTGTCTTCAAGTGGTTGCTGTGTCATAGACTATGAGTATTACTGATCATAAAGCCAACAAAGTCACAGCTTTATGAACAAAATGCAAAATACAAACAGGCCCGTGCATAATATAGCAGTTTCAAATGACCCAGATTACCACCATCAAAGATAGTGATCTCCAAATACAGCAAAACTATTCACAAATGTCAGTCTTGTGACTGCGAGTTAAAGTGATGTTTTCTCCATATTTCTCTCTCAAACACACAATATAAAGTAGAGTTTAATTTAAAAGATATTCAGATCGATACAAAATGTTTAGGTTGGTCACAAGTAAATACTGTCTCTCTCTCTCACACACACACAATCTAAAGTAGAGTTTACAAGATAAAAAATGTTTAGGCTGGCCACAAGTAAAGACTCTCGTTCCTTCTCTCTCTCTCTCTCTCTCTCTCTCTCTCTCTCTCTCTCTCTCTCTCTCTCTCTTTCTGATTGTCTCTCTCACACACTGAGACCTATACACACAGCAAATATCAAACGCAGACTGTGACATCATTATTATAGACATTATCAGGATGGTAAGGTTATTTATGCCTAGCCCTTACCCCTTTCTCTCCATAGCGCCTGTCGAGCTAGCAGTCGCCGTGTCTGGCACCAGTGAAACTGGTCCCGTGCAGGCCAAGCCGATGATAGAACAAAATTGGGGACGTCCTGCCTTTCCTGTGTCTCAGGCCTCAGGCGACACTGACACAAGAGGCTTAGCCTGGCGTCTACACAGCCCCGCTACACTCTTCTCTGGTGATAACAACAATCCTCTTTTTCATGTCAGCCTCGCTGATGGCCTGTGCTTTTCGTATCATGCGACGCATCCAGTCCTGTGTTTTTGTCACACGCCGAGGGCTGGGTTCAGACCTCTACTGTCTACATCACGCGTGTCAAGTAATCCACAATATGCAACACTGCTACTTTTTCTCCCCACACTGTAATCCTTTATCGATGCCTGTTACATTAGCATGAAGACGTCACGCACTATCACAGCAAATCAGCTCTTTACCACCAAGGTGGACGTATCGCGTAACAAAAAACGCAGTTTTGGCGTGGTAATCACGGAATAGCGACAGAGAATTCCACAGGTTTTCCTTTCCTCTTGCTCTTTTTGGCGAGGTTTTTAATCCCGATTATGAAGCGGGGAGGAGCAGAGAAGCGTGTAGAAAAGAATGGTGTCACCTCCAAGCACTCTGTTAGGGTCCAGGAAAGGAGGTGCAAAACAATTCGGCAGTAATGGCCTGCCTGGACAAACACAGGCACAGAAAGAGACAGTGAAGCCAGGCCCTGGGGGTCAGTCAACAAACAGCTGACCTCCAAACGTCCACCTTGCTCCAACGATCACCCACTACACACATCCACTCTCTCCTTGTAGACGAGTCCACCGTGGATCGAAAAGCCAGGCCAGCCGTTTGAAAAGTGTGAGGACAGGTAAAACAGAAAGAACACGATGAGTTGTGTTCCTCGCTGGCTTTTGTCCTTGGTCGAGTTACACGGAGGTGGTGTAGACCAGTCACCGTATGTACCGTACAATGGGACAACAGGAATGCGGCCGAGGGACCCACACACACGTCACAGTAAAGCGCGGTGTCCTATGTGCTAGTGTTCACAGCGCGACAAACCCGCGTGTCCCCTAGGGATGGATGGCAAGGGTCCAAGAAGAAAGGGGGACAGGGAGAGGTAGACTGCTCACAGCGAACTGAACCCTCTGTGTCGCGTCACGACCAACCAGCTTTCACAGTTGGGACTCGACCCCTCCCACTTCCCATTCTTTGCATGTAACTGCCTCATCCACTCTAAAAACACCGCTCCGCCACCTGTTCGCTTCAAGTTTCACAGCTCCGCAAACTGTGTTCACACGAATTATTCGCAACACGCATAATATATATTATATCTCTCAGGTGCATCTGCTACACAAATGACACAGACTGCACGATGTGATCGAAAAGACTTGTCAGAATGTAAACGAAGTCGTAAATTTGTCACACGCTGAGTGCGGGGGTCAAGCCAGTCACCTGAACCTCTCCCCTGCATTACTCACTGAACAGCCAGACACGTGTAATACGAGCCTAGGTAAGGTACACGCTGACAGCCACAAACAGAACAGCGTACGCGACAAGCACACCATATGGAGACTCCAAGCAAGAAACGCCCCCCGTCCCTCACTACCCTGTCACCACGTCTAATCAGTAGGACAGAGGGGACAACGGCATTCCGCACATTCTGCTTCAGACCTGAGAGCCTAATGCACACTCACTACACACTGTTCGTTAGGAGAAAGTCGCACTGAATGGAGGTAGAGAAAGAAAGCCTGAGGTGTATAAGTTATAACTCAGTGGGTGTGTAGCTACAGAGACGCCACCACCCAGGCACCCTCCTTATCTGCAGGCAGTGGATCCAGTGACAGCAAGGCGGCCACAGAAAGGTCATTGTTTGTTCAAGCTGAGCTCAGAAAAGCTGGCACTACGGAAGAGAAAGACCTTCTCAATGTTGGACAAGAACGACCGAGAGAAAAGATCTGCTGAACAAGAATGACCGAGAGAAACGATCTGATGAAGTAATAGCCACTGGGCATTAGCCTCCTGGAGAGAAAACACCAAGAAAGAGTACCTTCTGGGCACTGGTCTAGTGGGGAGAAAAGACCTACCAATCACTTTTACTGGAGGGAGAAAAAGGACCAACTAAGCACAAGTCTACTCGAGAGAAAAGAGATCTATAATGTCGGGGGAAGATTCCTGATGGCAAGGCTATAATCTGCTGACCACTCCTGAGCAAGAGGTCTGCTGGACAAAGGTCAGGCCAGACTAGGGACACAGGTGGGTACTCAATTTACAATGACATTAGAAGTGCCTGGTAAGTGTAATTTGAAGTCTTATAAGGAGGGTTCCACTGTGAGGACAGAAGTGCTCAACCTTTTGCTGGATAGGTCCTCGCTTCTCCTTGAGCGCTGAATGATCAGTTCAACTGAGATCATTGTCCATTTTATGTATGTATTCATGTTTATACGTCGGCAACATTTTTGCCCTTTTTGTGGAATTGGGAAAACGCTACCCATTTCACGAAATCGGCAGCGTTTTACAAAATACGCATTAAACTTAAAAGCTTCTAAAACCTTGAAAATTTCACAAAAACCAGCAACCAATTTGGGTTTTTTAGGTTCTCAATTGCCTTGAGTATCACCACATTTAGACAGCTAGATGCTAAAATGGATAAGTATCGCAACAATCAATAAGTTATAGCAAGTTATGGCAAAAAGTGTAGTTTTCATTCATGCATATTCGGAGTTGAGCTCAACAAAGACCAACACTGACCATACAGACCATAGCAACCACCCTCTTTCAGAAGTTTCACTCAGTCCACACAAAATTTATGCAAATCTAGATTTTCTTTAACAGTAATAAGCCACTCTATGACACTACTCCAGAGCCTGGAATTGTGAAAACAACAGCTTTCTCTGGAAACAAGAAGGAATGGAATACGTAGATCTGTCACCTTAAAAAATGTTTTAAATCAAATTGGACATTAGAAAAATGACCATAGCCAAATTTAGAATTCTCTAGACACTGTAGGCATAAATAGATGGGAAATTGTTAGAGCATTTTAAACACTTCATTTCCGTTGGTACAGAAGCAAAGGCATTTTTATCAAATAAAATAATTTCACTTGGCCAGTGATCTCAATGGAGGAAACGACCACTAGTTAACTACCACCCCTCGCAAAGCCAGGGATTCAAATTCTAAGAGTCTAGCGATTTCTGTTTAATGCATTATAATGAAAATTAATCAGGTTAGTCCATCGCAAGAGATCTGCCCTTGAAAATTACAAAACATGCAAACACATCAACATAGACAATGAGACTTCCCCCAACCACTCCCTTACTACTGTACTACTGTACTACTACTACTGTACTACTGTACTACTGTACCATTTTAAGCATAACAATGCATCTTAACATTTTCACCTTACAGCAGTATAGGAAGTTCATAGCAACCAGAAATAGCACGTTCAAGTTTAAAACTAAATCATGTATTTTGAGATACTTAGGCAAAAAAAACCACGTCTGTTTACGGTAACATAGGCCAAAAAATAGGGTCGGTAGGTCGGGATTTTTTTTTCTTTTTTTTTCCAAAAAACCATATTTTTACTTTTTTTTTTTTCTCCCCCCAAATGCCCAAAAAAAGTCTAGGGTCGCGCGAAAAAAATAGGGTCGGTCGGGTTACCGTAAACAGACTATTTTTTGGGGGGGGCCTTATACTGTCTTATTATACATGACATTTTAAGTATCTGAAGTACATGGATTGCAAGTGCAACATGAATTTGAGAAACATGCTTTCACAGAAGAGGAAATAACAGTTCAAAATAAGTGCTTGTCCAGTGTTTTAACATTAATTCTATGCTTCACGCCACTTACATTTTACAAAATAAAAGGCATCTAATTTATAACACCTCATGCATAATGGCATGATAACTTGACATGATACAGTATTTTCCACACTGTTGGGCTTATTGTTTAGGTCACACACAAAAAATTGTCTGTTTCTGGTCACCCGACCGACCCTAAATTTCGGCGCCGACCTTAAACTTTTTTTTCCTTTTTTTTGGTGGTAAAGGACAGGGTGAGAAAATGAACAACAAAAACGTGTGAAAACGAAAGTCCGCTGATGATTTCAGTCTTTGTCACAGATTTGTAAATGTGTTGAGTGTCTTGTCTCTATGTATAGTGAATCCAGTCTCTTTGCGCGATTTTTTAAAGTTAGTTTTATTGGTCTACATTTGGGGGGGGGGGGGGTAAAAAAAAAAATAAAAAAAAAAAATCCCTACCTACCCACCCTATTTTTTTTTAGCCATGTTACCAGAAACAGACAATTTTTTGGGGGGGGCCTTAGGTCAAAAGTAACTGCTTCAATTGACCAAAACACTAGTTCACTCCAGCAGAGCGAAATAAGTCAAGCTTATGACTTCTAGTTAGAACTACAAGTAGACAATACTCATGCTGTGATGGTGGTTTGTTTCATCATCAAATCATAACATTTTTCCTCTGAGTCTTTTGTTTGAGCAGTTGAAGGCTTGTTTGTGTTTCTCTGTAAGCAATGTTTTGTAACCATAAAATGTATACATGTATATGCCGCATTTTAAAAGACAATAATGCCTGTGTGGCCATGATTATTATTATTTTTTAATTATATTATAAACAATTGAATGATCTGAAGCTAAGTTTTCACAGAATCGTTAAAACTACATAGAAAAAATACCATGCATGTTTGTGGATTTTGCAGTTTACTTGGCTGGTATCTAAGCAGATATTCTTCAAGCCTGCGAAAGTTAAATACTTTACAACCCCACGTACGAAGGGTATAATTGTAAACTTTCATGTGACTGTGTGAGTACCTCAATTCATAAATGTGTAGATGTACAGGTCAATTAGAAACAACTACGGTAATTGGGTATTAATCTGTAACACCATGTACGTTGGCCTCTCGCTGATACATATATATCAAGTGTTAATTGGCAGTGACATCATTCTTTCAGTTGATGATTATTGGTTACCAAACATCTGCTACTGCATCATGTGCATGATTAACCCTTCAATGAGCTAAGTACTATTTCGGGAAAATATCATCAGATGAGTGGACATTTTCTGGAGATGTGCTGGAGATGCATACAGTCTATTTCAGAGACAGAGAGAGGGGGGCTAAAACAAAAAGTAGTGGCAAGCTTTACACCAGCCGGGTATCGACTTGATTATTTTGATACACGTCTGCTCTGGCGTTTTGAGTGCCACTGATCGGGGATTCAGTGAAGGGGGTAAAAAGTAACACAAAATCGACACCAAATGAACTGCAGCAGACTGAATGCACAAGAATAATGTTTGTCTAACGACTAAGCATGTGTTTCATGTTCAACTTTAGCTTGTATTAGTTCGTACACTCACCAAGTTCTCAAAAAATACTGATTACTTCAAGGCAAGTCGTCAGCCATGTTTGTTGTATTACTCCGCTCTGAGAAAAGCTACTGTCTGTCTGGAGCAAAATCGGAGTAACTGTCAGTTAAAATTATGCCAATCGGATGCATATACGCTTACCTTGAAAGGACACGCGTCCGGTTGTGAATTTTACGGTGTGATCAGGCGAACCCGATCGACAGATCCTGGGGTCACTGTCATTCAGTCATTTTCTTCGATGTGGGTCAGATCACCGTTTGGCGTGATTAATACACCCGTGCAATGCAGTTCTTCTATTGAATAAAACTAGACCACATCCGACACAAGTGTCCACATTCAAACACAGATTAATCTTGCCGAAAACACGAGACGGTGGTACATCGGCACACACTTGATAGATAATCCGTCCCCAGCGAAATCAGAACACGCTTCGCTACTCTGCTACTGCAAGGTACCAGAAGAAGCGGCACTGCGCATGTGCACCATCTTGATGAGCAACACATGCCCCGCCTACATCGCGCACGGTGTGCTGATCAAAGCCCGATCTTTTCATTCACATATCGATTAGGGGAAAAATTCCTTCCACCAGGATTGGAATGCATTGTCGTAACGACAGAAAGCCAGAATACCGTTGTAGCCTCAAGGCACATGGCCGAGCTATGGCCGATTATTGTCAATTCAGATTGACAAATTTGACTCGGATCGGTCACTAAACTGATTTGTTTCTGTGAGTGCTGCATGGTCACGTCTGTCCCCTTATTCCGCGGAGGATAGTTTACATTTGTTCGCCTGTCACTGTTGTTTGTTTGTTGGTTTGTTTGGCCCGGTTCATAATATTTCAATAACATGAACATTCTTACCTCTAGCTCTGATCAGCCTGTCAACACTGATTTTCTTACAATGTCCGTATACATGTATTCCGACGTTTGTTGCTCAGTGTTGCTGGCCGGGTAGGCTACGTGTGTCTTGTCAGTCAGTGTCTGTCAGTCAGTCTTGTCCGTCAGTGTCTGTCAGTACCAGTGTCTGTCAGTAAAAGCTGGTTCTGGTCACTGCGGGTTTCAACTGGAAACTGACTGAGGACGGTAGTAGGGAATGCAGTAATTAATCAGTATTACTCCCGCTCTCTGACTACCGTGAAAGTGACAAATTTACGGCCCTCAATTCTGTGACTACGGCCGCCGTGACATGAGTTTACCCTCAGTTCTGGCTACGGATAGTAATAACTTGATCCCTCAATTATGTGACTAACTCAGTAGAGGCAGTAATAACCTTACCCTCAGTACTGTGACTACGGGCAGTATATATTATAACAAGGAACTTCTTAGTCGATAAATATCGACAGGGGGCCGACTAATGGTTTAAATGTGAAATGTGTGTATAATAATGGGTGTGGGTCTGAAATGAAGTTAGGTAGTAGTTAACATTTGTTTTGAATAATTATTGGTATTTTGACAATGTGGGTAGCATGGAAATGTAAGCATTTGAATGTAAGTCTTTGGTACCATTGTACCCAGGAAGCCGAGAGACGAGAGATAGGAGTAGGTTGCAATAGCTAGTGTGGTCTTTGAGTTTTGTTTTTGGAAAGACATTGTTAAAGAAAAACTAGACAAGTACAGTAATGCAATATTTATTGTGAAAACCAACGATTGTACAAAGACTGAACATGTGAGGCAACATTATGTCTATGATGGTGTGAAGAAAATTAGTTATGATTTATACTATTATTATTTAGACTTGAGACTGAATAGCAAAAGGCGAAGTGTATGTTTTGTGGTGTGAATTGAAACAAAATGAAAAGTGTAAATATCTGGGAAATTGTGGTTAAAAGACTTCGTACCCAGCCCAAATGGTTGTGTGATGCGTCTCAAGCGTGTTGGCGTTGACATACATGTGCTTAAGTGTCGCATCCGCTTTCAGCCTTCATCGCTGGCTAGCCAAAGCTGCATGCAGCACCGGTCGAAAAGAGAGCAGCCATCCGCGTAGGTCTCTTCTGCCGGTTAGCCTCTCACCAACAAGTCCTATGCATTGCCTCCACGTGGCGTTGGGTGGAAACTGGGAGCCCTATGCTCCCAGGCTAAAATGCAAGGGCGCGGAGGAGATTTTCTCCGTACGTGCGGTACGCAGGCCCACCCGTGTGTGGATACGCCCTGGTGCCCATGAAACAAATCCCCAGGTATGGGTGAAATACCAAGACTAGACATCCCAACGGCGGAACTGGCGGAAGAGGAGAGTGAACTCCCAACGGCAGCGAAGGCGGAAGAGGACGTCTAGTCACCCATCCCAACGGTCAGACAGGCGGACGAGGAGCTTGCTCCCAACGGCTGGCTGGGCGGACGAGGATACTCCATGTTACTGCTGCTTCCACAAGCGCTGGGTAGGAACGACTCGTTAGCCAAGGTAGGCAGCATTCCTAGGAGAAGGAAAACTCTGAAGACAAACCTGGGGGGTTGGACCCATTAGCTGAAACCCCCATGTCACCCCCATATCACATCCAACTTGCTAGGGGAACACATCCGGCAGAGGTGGCAACAGGACAGATATGCCCACAACCTGGCACCGAAGGCGAATACAACAGCAGACTGGACAGCTCAGGGCGTCAGCATGGATGCGGAAGATGCGACGGCCATCCAGAAAACGGGTAGATTGAACTCGGCAGCCCGGTAAAGCAATCAATCTAGGAGAGCGAACACTCTGATATAAAAACAAGCTGAAGTCGGATGTGCTGGGCCTGACTTGTCAGGCGCGTAACGGCAGCACAACGCATCTACGCTCACATGACAGACAACAATGGAAATGAAGAAAGCGAACGACGAAGAAGAAGAAGAAGAAAAGACTTCGTTATTTCTTGATTGTTATTTACTATTATATTGAAGTGAATAGCAAAACGCTGTATTTGAAAACAGCATGGGATTTATATATATATATTTTTTTGGTATCAGGTAATGCCCTAGTTTTTACAAATTGTAGCAAAGTCGATTAACTTTACTATGTACGATGTTTGCTTGCTAATTACAACACAAACGCGAAAAACGTAACTATTTGTAGAGTTCTAAGGCATTGCAGACAAAGCAACTGCAAGAAAGTCAGGTTTTAGCAGTGTGAAAATCCGCTGAAAACGGTCTTATATCCCTTCCGTAAACATGATTACTGCATGGCCGGCTTCGTCCGGTCATACATGTAGGCTCTTATGACACTGACCCTGAGCTGACCCTGAGGCACTGAAAAGGTTTTCACGGAAACATTCTCTCGAAGAACCAAATGGGTTCGGTGCATTTTTCAGTCTGTCACATGTTGAAGGGCCCCATGCGGGTTGAAAGAGATAAGGTACTGTCGTGTTTTTTCCCAAACCTAGTGCACTACCGTTTTGTTCCGTGGTTTTTTTTTCTCCAATTGACACCATGTATGAGACTGAAACAGAAAAGCCTGTTGTGAAAATGCAAAAAATTGGAGGAAAAAACGAAACAAAACAAAAGTAACTGTCCTCATGACAACGGCAAACAACGACACATGTTCACCGCCCTCAGCTAATTCAAGAAATCACCCCCCCCCCCTCCTGCTAGGTACACGTGCACTCAACTCTGCTTTGAGACACATGTTCACCGCCCTCAGCTAATTCAAGAAATCACACCCCCCCCTCCTCCTCCTGCTAGGTACACGTGCACTCAAGTTAACCTCTGCTTTGACCTGTGTGCCAAGAGTCAGATGAGAGAGAGAGAAAGCGGGAGCGAGAGAGAGAGAGAGAGAGACACACACACACACATAGACAGAGACAGACATAGAAAGACAGAAGCGGAGAGACTCAGAGGGAGACACAGACAAAGACATACATACAGACAGAGAGAGAGAGAGAGAAACAAAAATTAAATGATCTCGTGAGAACGGTTGAGGCAAGGTTTTGACGGCAACAATAATTATTGTTGTTCTCTAAGACTTTATTTCTGTTTGATTTGTGATATGTTGGGAAGACATATTTATCAATTGATCAACAAAATAAAACATAATACAAAACGACACAACATTGTTAAAATCATTATTGGCCAACGTTGAACGTTTACGAAGGCCTCAATCTTCCCGCGCCGTAGACCAGATTAATAGGTGCTTGATTTTGGTATTTTGATTTACATAACATTAAACCTTTCTTGGGGTTCATGGTCATGGCAACAGCCATAATAATATTATATCATGTATAATATTACATTTCAGCATATGTGAATTACATGTCATCATACCAAACTGTCATACATTTTTATTCCCACATTATTCTGATTGATCACAACCAAACCTACTATCAGTGGACACATCTAAATGCAAGCGCCTGTTCTTGACAACTTGCCACTGATCTAAAAATATAGATCAGTGCAACTTGCTGGGTCCTTTGCCACAGACACTATTTGGCCTGTAGGTAAAATGTACAATGTATTTTCTGATATGTGCACAAAAGCTTTTTTATATATATTTTTTTTAACATAACAATGTTTAATGTCACTGTATGTTTGACTGTATGTTTGAAAGACCATGGTCACATTTGTAAAACAAATGTTAAATTAGAAAATAAATAACATTTTGGTTCATGATTGTTCCTATACCTGTGCTGAAAATAAGAAATAAAATGTTGGTATATAAGTCACTCAGATGCAGTGTAGTATAAATGGTTTGAGTTTGTTGCGGTTGACCCTGCACATTTAGACCTATGATGATATCTTCGTTTTTGTTGAACAATTTTGCCTTCACACTTCCCATAGGGTGACGTATTTCACAACTTACTGTGTTACACAAACTCAGTGATGACCAATTTTGTCTTCACCCCTCCCATAGGGTGACGGATTTCACAACTTTCTACTGATGAACAATGTTGCCTTCACCCCTCCCAAAGGGTGACGGATGTCACAACCTTTTCTTTCTTTATTTGGTGTTTAACGTCGTTTTCAACCACGAAGGGTTATATCGCGACGGGGAAAGGGGGAAGATGGGATAGAGCCACTTGTCAATTGTTTCTTGTTCTCAAAAGCACTAATCAAAAATTTGCTCCAGGGGCTTGCAACGTAGTACAATATATTACCTTACTGGGAGAACTTCCTGTGTACACAAACTGATGACGTATTTCACAACAAAATGGCGCTGCCCATGGTCACCGTGCTCGAAACTAACCGTATAAATGGGGGGCCTCCTGGCCCCCATATTCACCTTGACTCATATCGAATCGATGCCCCCCCCCCCCCCCCCCCCGGCCTTGTCATTTTGAGGCGGGTGGAGGGGGCGGGGTTATTTAAAGGCAAAATCCTTCCCGGAAAAACGAAAAAGCCGCTCAGTCATCATCTCAGATCTGGCCGCCTGGGCGGCTTTGACGTGCAACTGATAAGACCATCCCGTCACCCTCCCGTCACCCCCCACCCCCCCCCCCCCCCCCGTCACCATCCCGTCACCATCCCGTCACTCGTGTGGACTCGCACACAAATCAAAAACTTGAACTTAAACAACAAAACACACACACACACACACAATACTGATCAACTCCGGCCTTTGACTGCTTTCCGGCTGTGCAGATTTGGAATTTCTTCATGGATTGTTTGTGTGTGGTAAGACTCTCATATCTGACGTAGCACTGACTTACCTCTGGCCATGCTTCTTTGTGACGTGCGGAATGCAGGGTAGAAAGGACGCCATTGTGGTAGTCACTGTCCAAGTCTCAAAACAACACTGGCAATATTGATTTATAACCGAATTGTTAAACCCTGTAAATCTGAACGGCCCACTCAGCTTCGGCTTCACAAAACTTTGAAGAAAGAAGAAAAGATGTCAGTCACGGTAGTAAAAAAACTGTGAATGGCTTCATCCTGGATGTAAGCGTGCAAGGATGTTTCGTAAGCATGTGTCGTGCACAAAGTCACAATGATCAGTCACCGTAAGTGAAATTGGTTGCTGATAGACTAAATGCGCAGTTGAAAGCACTGAAAACTAGCTGTTTGTGCAGTGCACAATGTGACCAAGTAACACTGACACACGTACAGTCGGTGACAATGATCACCGAGACTGAAAAAGACATGGACTTAACGGTGACCTACCGTGTGTGTCTCTCAACTTGAAGCCACAGGCTGAAAGGACATACGCTCATGTAACAGTCCGGGAGAGTTTACACACCAAAAATTCATGTGATGTCACAACACAACAGACTAGGTAGCGCGACTCCTTCGCGGCTGCACGCTTTCCCCATGGAAAGCAACCCAACTGAATTTCATTGAGGAAATAACCCCAAGGACAATAACATGAGGAACAACAACAACAACAACAACAACAACAACAACCGTCACCAGAATAAACTCCGCCAACTGTCGCTAAAATTAGTTCAGTGCAGAAAACAACGTGTTGGTTATGGAAACTGCTTTTTTCAATTTTTTCAAGTTTATTTCAACGCACTATTTGAACGCGCTTGGCCGAGTGGTAACGCACTTGCAAGTTCAAGTTCAAGTTCAAGTTTATTGGTCCATAACCCATGGGGGCATTTTGAACAATAAATACAATCAATACAATCATGATATATGCTAATATAATAAATAAATAA
The DNA here is from genome assembly GCF_037325665.1 of Littorina saxatilis. Classification (NCBI taxonomy): domain Eukaryota; kingdom Metazoa; phylum Mollusca; class Gastropoda; order Littorinimorpha; family Littorinidae; genus Littorina; species Littorina saxatilis. The sequence goes on from NC_090261.1 coordinate 66,725,409, forward strand.
ATAAAAAATAAAAAAATTAAAAAAAAATAAAAATAAAAAATAAAAAAATAGAAAATAAAAAAAATATGAAAAACTGTTACAAATTCTATTAGTAAAGTCCAAAATATTCTTTAGCAATTTCTTTTTCTTAGTAGCAAACAACTTTTTAAATTTAAGTGCATTAGGTTTTTTCCAATAGTAAGGTGGTAACAACTCAGCTCTTTCTTCTTTGAAAAAATCACAGACAAATAAATAATGGAATTCATCACCTATGTCATGCGATACACATTTGGTGCAAGTTCTTTCTGACCTCGGGATGTTAAGATAACGTTCTTTCTGTACAGGTAAATTGTTGTTTAATGTTCTAAACTTCATCATTGAAACACATTGCTGATATGGCAGGGTTGTGACGTAGTCTTCACATGCAAAAATATCTTTGAACATTCGATAATTCCAAAACATATTTTTTGTTCCAATTTCTGTAAACCATTTATGGATATACTGGTCATATAGACTTCTTTTTACTTTCTTTTTAAACCATGTGCTTGAGTATTGAATATTTTCTTGAGAAGTCCAAAGGCCAGAGAGACCAATTTCATTTAAGGTTTTTTCAATGAAACATAAGTACTTGGATTCAATCATCTTGTTGATATACAATCTATAAGTAAAGCAATACACAATACTTGAAAATTTATTTTTATGAATAGGACTAATCAGTTTATACCAATAGCAAAGCATTCTACATTTCATATTAACATCAAGTGGATATCTTCCAAGTTCACCAAATATCATAGCATTTGGAGTTGATTTTTTTAGTTTGAAAACAATTTTATAAAAACGCAATTGAAGTTTAGTAGCAAGTTCACAGGAACCAAAACCCCATACTTCACATCCATACAATAAAATTGGAGCAATCATTTTATCGAACAGGTCAACTTGTATGTCCACAGGTAGTGACAATTGTCTACAAGTGCGCAAAAGAACAAACATTGCCCTTGAGGCACGATCATATAGATTCTTCTGTGCGACTGAAAATGTATTATTATAATTAATCTTAAGGCCCAAGTACATTACATCAAACACTACTTCGATTAAATTGCCATTGTACGTAAACAGTGGTTTATTTCTAATTTTACCTCTGGAAAAAACTATCACTTTCGTTTTGTCTACATTAATATTTAGACGCCATTTTAAACAGTATTCGTGCATTTTGTTTAAACATTCTTGCAGGTTTTTTTCCGACTCTTCACAGTATCATCCTCATACAGTAATAAAAACATTTGAAACAAAGCATTTACATCCGTATCATCCATTCCAGCCACAATAGCCTCTCTTGACATAGATTGTAAACCATTACTGTTTTCCAACAGAAAAGGCTTTAGATCATTTAAAAATAGAGCAAAAAACAACGGTGACAAGTTTTCCCCTTGTCTAACTCCACACAAACTGGGAAAATATCCAGAACACTCACTATTAACTTTAACACAAGATTTGGCATTTTCATACAAATTTCTTACAGTTTTTAAAAACTTCCCATTAACATCAGAACTAACTAATTTCTCCCATAAAAATGCACGGCGAACTTTATCAAACGCTTTTTCATAGTCTACAAATGCACAAAACAGTCGCTTCTTTTTGTTGAGAAAAAAATTTAATATACAATGCAAAGTAAAAACATGGTCTAGTGTTGAAAAACCTGTGCGGAAACCTGTTTGTTCTTGACCTAATTTGTTATTACTCTCCAAGTTTGATAACCTATCATTTAAAATTGCACTGAAAAGTTTTCCGAAGCAGCTGAGTATAGTAATTCCTCTATAATTTGTGGGGTCAGCTTGAGAGCCTTTATTTTTGTACAATGGAATAATTTCACCTACGGCCCATTGTGTTGGAACCTTTCCTGACTGCAAAACAACATTAAACAACAATACATAAATATCAATCATTCGATCATGTGACGCTTTTAAATACTCATTAATTATTTTATCCTGACCGCTCGGAAGCGAGAGGTTGCGAGTTCGACCCTGGGTCAGGGCGTTAGCAATTTTCTCCCCCCTTTCCTAACCTAGGTGGTGGGTTCAAGTGCTAGTCTTTCGGATGAGACTCGAAAAACCGAGGTCCCTTCGTGTACACTATACATTGGGGTGTGGCACGTTAAAGATCCCACGATTGACAAAAGGGTCTTTCCTGGCAAAATTGTATAGGCATAGATAAAAATGTCCACCAAAATACCCGTGTGACTTGGAATAATAGGCCGTGAAAAGTAGGATATGCGCCGAAATGGCTGCGATCTGCTGGCCGATGTGAATGCGTGATGTATTGTGTACAAAAATTCCATCTCACACGGCATAAATAAATCCCTGCGCCTTGAATATGTGCGCGATATAAATTGCATAAAAAATTAAAAAATAAAAAATAAAAATCCCTGCGCTTAGAACTGTACCCACGGAATACGCGCGATATAAGCCTCATATTGATTGATTGATTGAAGTTACACGCATCAGCTTTGCCGTGTAAGAACAATTCCTGTTACACAACAGGAAAACACTAACTTGTCAGTCTACTTGCGTTGAAACAAAAGAATCATGGTATTAGTTTTCCGAGATTCAAGACGTTGGAGAGCCTCGTGTTCAAAACCCTTTTGGCATTGACTAAATTAATTAGAATGTCTCTAAAACTATGGGAACTACATAGTCACACACACAAACGTGTGCATACACACACACACACACACACACACACACACACACACACACTGCCGAGGAGGCACACACACACACACAGGCAGGCACACAGGCAGGCACACACACACACTCACACACACACACACACACTGTGACACACATAACATATATATATACACACACACATACATACACACACACACACACACTGGCAGGCACACACACACACACACACACACACACACACACTGGCAGGCACACACACACACACACAGGCAGGCACACACACACACACTGGCAGGCACACACACACACACACACTGGCAGGCACACACACACACACACTGGCAGACACACACACACACACACACACACACACACACACACACACGTGACACACACACACCGTCGTGACACACACACACACCCTCCCTTCCCACACGCACAGCGACTAAACAAAAGATTATTATTTCCGTGTGAACACAATGACTGATTGTCTGGTCTGTATCATTCTATAGCATTGTTTTTCTGCGCAAGTCCGCCAGCCATATATATCACACTTCACAACAGCCAGTCCGCCAGCCATATATATCACACTTCACAACAGCCAGTCCGCCAGCCATATATATCACACTTCACAACAGCCAGTCTCGGGGCGGGGACGTAGCTCAGTTGGTAGCGCGCTGGCTTTGTGGGTTCGATCCCCACGTTCGGCGAGAGATTTATTTCTCGGAGTCAACTTTGTGCAGACTCTCTTCGGTGTCCGAACACCCCCGTGTGCACACATGCGCACGAAAAAGATCCCGTTCACAGCAAAAGTCTCAGGGCTTGGAAAACACGAAGACACGCATGCATCATCTCTCGTCTCCGATTATCATGATCGTATTTCGATACTTTGACAAGACAAACCCAATGCTGGTGTGTCGAAGAAGACAGCCACAGCGGGCTTGTTCGAATCAAAGTATCACACTATATCTTCAACGTATTACCAATACCTGTCCCAATATAGACCAGTTGGTCTAAGAGGACGTTAAACCCTAATAGTCAGTCAGCCAGTCTCGTCAGATATAAATCAGTTACAAGGACGTACACCACTTGATACACGAACGAGCGATGAGAATGTGCTACTGATGGAGACCAGAGTGGTTCAAGTACCTACGTGAGGGGTTTCTAAGTGCATCACTACAACAAAGTGCGAAAAGCCCTTAAACACTGTCACATCTTACTTATCACTTCTTTCGTGTTATTTTAATGTTTTGTTTTTAAATTTGCTTTTATGAGCATTTTCCTTGTCTAATACAATATTCATGGTATTTTCAGCTATTGAAATATCACAGTGCGCTTATAAGAGATTTATAGAACAAATCAAGAAAATGAAATTCTGAGCGAATTTGACGAGTCTCTTGATAATAACTGATAATTTGCCGGGTGTGTAGCGCTGAAAGAAAACTACTGACAATGGAGAAGACGAAACAGGGGAAAAGAAAATCGAAACCAGTTTATAACGCTAGATAAACGGAAACAGGGAAAATAAAACAAAACTTCGTGCCATGAAAAAAGTAGAAACAGGCAAAAGAATCAGAGATATCAGGTTACAAATAAAAGCAACGAGGGAAAGTAATTTGGGCAAGAAATCACAAAGGCGAAATAATTATTTCAAGCGACCGCACACTGACGAAATCATCCATGCTCTGTCAGTCGTGCCCAAAACAAAACAAGAATGCTATTTAACACTTAGCCATTGCCATTGGTTATCTTGATACTGCAAGCCTTTTTTTAAATTTCCTTTTTTCTCGGGTTGGGGGAGGGGGGGGGGGTTTGGGGGCACATGCATCGATGAAACCAATGTCAGAGACAGTGTTTTCTTTTGTCTCTATAGTTTATTGATTTTGGTGCCTGTTGGGGGGGATTTTACCGTACACACTATCGCGACTTAACGCGATTTTAATGAAGTGACGTGACTAATTACACTGACAATAGGCATCCACCTTGTGTATGTCTTTTTGCCATTTCTCTCTCTCTCTGTGTCTCCCTGTCTCTGTCTCTCTCTGTCTCTCTCTCTCTGTGTCTCCCTGTCTCTGTCTCTCTCTGTCTCTCTCTGTCTCTCTGTCTCTCTCTCTCTCTCTCTCTCTCTATGTATCTCTCCCTATTTCTCTCTCTCTCTCTCTCACACACACACACACACACACACACACACACACACACACACACACACACACACACACACATGTGCTACCCCAGTCTCTCAATCTGCCTCCACCTCTCTCTGTCAGTCACTAAGTACAGCACCTCGATAGCCGATACATATATTTACGCATAAGTCGTGGCTCTCCAATTCAAAATGCACATATTTGTCTGGACCTGAATAAATCTTTTGCACATCAGATCACTTCACGTGGAAAGCAGGCCGCAATCTTTGATGACGTAAATATTAAACTCCAGCTTTGAACTTATTTCCTCAGCAATACAAACTAGAATAAACGAAGAAGCAAACAAGCAAAAAATTTAACTATTTACTTTTTTTGTTAATTAAAAATAAAATAAAAAGTTACAACCAAGCAGTCCCATACTTCGTCAATCAGTGAGCCAAACAACCAATCGATCATGAGGGTTGACAGCGACTAGTCAAACTCAGGTCAGAAATGTCACACACAAGTATGAACGAAACCGCAAAAGTCCTGAACTACTAACCTGAAATGAATGCATTTATCTAGTGTATTGAGTGTAAACAGTACAAATATAATCAAAATCACGCTTACCGTTGTCAAGCCTCAACCCCCTAAGAATCTTTGTGCAGACGAAGTTGTTTATAAAAAGAGTGATAAGAACGATTCAGTCACATTGAAGGCATACTTTCACTTTCAAGCATCGCTAATAATTTCCTGTCGCAAGTAGTTAGGGAAATAATTCATTTCCGACACCTAGAACAGAGAACAGAGAACAGAGGACAGAGAAGAGAGGACAATCCTTGACACCAAGGAGTGGACGCGAGCACGCACGCTGGGCATTTTGCGTCACTTTCATTAACCGTTGAGACTGTGACGAGGGCTGGATTTAGGGAAGGAGGGGGGGGGGGGGGGGGGACTGGGTTCTGGAAGCCCCCCCCCCCTTTTTCTGGCAAATCTACTTTTTTTCTCAAAGAAAGACCAAAAACACCCCTTTGAATAGCTTAATTTCAACAGCACATGGGGGCCTTGCAAATGTACCCTTGCCTCATTTTTTACATTTAGTCAAGTTTTGACTAAATGTTTTAACATAGAGGGGGGAATCGAGACGAGGGTCGTGGTGTGTGTGTGTGTGTCTGTGTGTCTGTGTGTGTGTGTGTGTGTGTGTGTGTGTGTGTGTGTGTGTGTAGAGCGATTCAGAGTAAACTACTTGACCGATCTTTATGACATTTTTCATGAGAGTTCCTGGGTATGATATCCCCAGACGTTTTTTTTCATTTTTTCGATAAATGTCTTTGATGACGTCATATCTGGCATTTTGTAAAAGTTGAGGCGGCACTGTCACACCCTCATTTTTCAATCAAATTGATCAAAATTTTGGCCAAGCAATCTTCGACGAAGGCCGGACTTTGGGATTGCATTTCAGCTTGGAGGCTTAAAAATTAATTAATGACTTTGGTCATTAAAAATCTGAAAATTGTAATTAAAATTATTTTATTATAAAACGATCCAAAATTACGTTTATCGTATTCTTCATCATTTTCTGATTCCAAAAACATATAAATATGTTATATTCGGATTAAAAACAAGCTCTGAAAATTAAAAATATAAAAATTATGATTAAAATTAAATTTCCGAAATCGATTTAAAAACAATTTCATCTTAATCCTTGTCCGTTCCTGATTCCAAAAACATATAGATATGATATGTTTGGATTAAAAACACATTCAGAGAGTTAAAAAGAATAGAGATATAGAAAAGCGTGCTATCCTCCTCAGCGCAACCGCTACCGCGCTTTTCTGGATTGTTAATTTCACTGCCTTTGCCACGAGCGGTGGACAGACGATGCTACGAGTGTACGGTCTTGCGGAAAAAATGCAATGCGTTCAGTTTCATTCTGTGAGTTCGACTGAGCTTGACTAAATGTTGTATTTTCGCCTTACGCGACTTGTTTAAGTCTTTCTGTAACTGTCGCACACCTGGTCTAGCCCTGAAGAATTTCAGAGTATCTCATAACTTTAAAACGAAAATGCAAATGTTATTCTTGAAAATCAGTAATGCAAGGCCCGCTAGCCTTTTTGCAGCCGGGAATGTGTGGGCCTCACTGAAAGCGCTCATTATGTCATAGTCGTCAGTTTGACTAAGTGAACATCATGCAGAATATATGCTGTACCAGTGACGCAAAACATTTTCCCCACAAATATGAAGCCTGAGCATGTCTGACACTTTGTCCATTTTGTTTCCTATCACTGGTGCAATGATACCAGAAACTACTGGTTGACGCCATCATGAACGTGAACTTGGCATCCCAACTGATGCACGAGACTTGTTTATGTGAAAGAGGGGTTTTAAGTCAGAGTATAGACATGGAATAAAACACGTTGCACGGTCTAAACGTTCATTTTGTTTTTTTCTTCCCAGCGGGTTATGTTCGCTAGCTGAGATAGATTGTCATCAGAACAATCATTGCGTCTTCCGGTTGTAACTGTCAGCCTTTCTCATTAAATCAGAAGATTACACTTTGAGTTATACAGTGGTAGAGATTCCCGTATGCACACGAAGGCTGAAGCTGTTTCTGTTTCACTGCGACCCTCCGCGATGCCAACCACATGGACACACCGGTGACACTGTGACGGTTCCCCTACGCTTTGTGTCCGGTGCCCTGACCCTTTGTGTTCGGTTCCCACTCGGTTCCCACACGCCAAAATTCGCGGACAAAACATCCATTTATGGTAGTATTACGCAATGTTGCTCTCTGAGAATGGTCTTGTTAGATCTGTGAGTGTTTACACTACATGCCTAGGTGCTGTTGGATTGAAGGTTTTTGATATTTTAGCCGTTATTAGGTAGAATGCCTTCCACTTTACTGCAAAACTGCATAATTCGTAGCATCGGCAAGAAATATCCTACCAAAAAATGCCTGCTTGGAACTGTCGTTGGTCCAGCAAAAAGTTCAACATGTCTGTAGCAGACAGCCCAAGTTTCAAGATTGTAGGGCCATCCAAACAGCCGTAATAATAAAAACAACAAAAGTAGTCAGTGAAATTGGCTGTGTTCGGTCCCCACACACTTTTGTGACGTAGGCGTGACGGTTCCCATAATTCATTGTGTCGGTCCCCACTTTCTGTGTCGGACCCCACTTTCGACCTAATTTCTCTGTGACGGATCCCACAACCAGCCTATTTTGTGTCGGTCCCCACACCTTCTTGGATTTATGACTTGCCGGTTACTTGTATCATTGTATTCATTGAATCTAATTGTCTCGGAGTTATTTTTCAGCAAAAACCGGCAAGGCAGCACCTTTTGTGATACCAAGTAAGTCAGATGACATCAGTATGTGTGTGTATGTGTGTGTGAGAGAGAGAGAGAGAGAGAGAGAGAGAGAGAGAGAGAGAGAAAGAGAGAGAGAGAGAGAGAGAGAGAGAGAGAGAGAGAGAGAGAGAGAGAGAGAGAGAGACTAACTTTATTAGTTTATGCCACAAATAATATATAACATTATTTATCTCTGGGACGGTTCCCAGTATACCAGCAAATTATGTGTTGATCCACCCACACCTTCTTGAACTGGCCTTCCCAATATCTACTCTTAGTCTTAAGGCCTTGGAGATATGCAATTTGGCACATTTTTAAAATAAAAGATCCACCTGTCGTATGTGAGATTCAGTTTTCAGAGCAAAATGCTGCCCAGGGACTTCTAGTGGTGATTGAAAAAAAAAAAGAGTACTTGCCTGTGTCAAGTATGTGTCTTTATTCACGCTTGTTGTAAGAGGCAACTTTTCCCAGCTCCTTGTGTTCATGACTGCTTTCTCTTAAAATTAATTACTTTATGACAGTCAGAATACAATGGAACAAGGCTACATAAACCCTGACAGCCTACGACAACGGCCCGACTAAGGCTCAACACCGCGCCAATAAATTCAGCATTGGGCCAATGTTGGGCCATGATTGCTCCGTTTTCGTAGGCTATCAGGGTCAAAGATACATATTGGTAAACTAGTAAAATACATGTTCAGCATCATCAGCAATACCACAAAAGGATTAAAACAAGAAATTCCTCCGATAGGAACTACACCCCCGTCAAAGGGAAATAACCTTCTCAGTTGGTGGCAGTGAGAATGGTTATTTCCCTTTGACCAACGGGGGTGTCCGTCTATACCAGGCCTTGTATAATTTTAATCCACCAATAACTCCCTAACCGTGTGTTTGACTGGTCCCAATTTTTGTAAGGACCGTCTCAGGAATGTATAGAACCTGTTCACCAAGTTTGGTGACGATCGGTCCGTTCATTCTTGAGATCTACTTGCGAACACAAACACATCGAGTGAAACCTATACACACCCCTATTAGTCCAGGCATATTAGAGAACAACGTTGAAGTGACAATGACTAGGTTTAAAATGTCCCTTATCAGAAAGTTCAACCTCAGTCCTTTGATGTTTATTAAACACATTTTCATATAAAGTTGGCGCTTCATACGGAAAAATGGCTTTGAAATTGACCCAAATCCTTCTTTGGGCTCTGTAAATGTCGTTTGGGGGTATGGTTGTAAAATGGTATCTACTGGTCACCCCAATGTATAAACTGAAAACTCTTTCTGCACCAGAACACGCAGAAAGGATTGTATCTGCCTGATGTCTGATGCTTTTCAAAATCCCCAACCACTAACACCTTCAAAACGGACTTTAACTGACACTGTTGTTTTTCCCTATATAATCCTTACTATTTTTCCGAGACGTCGTCGTGTTGTGTATTTAGCTTGCCACAACCTCATACATGGTCCTAAAAGTTAAAGTTGAAGAAAATACTAAAGATAAATGAAAAAGCTGACGCAGTGTCATTCGCACCGTGAATCCCCCCATGGGAACATACTAAAGTCTGGTTCCAAATAGGCTCAATTTCCTTCTATTTCTTTGTATTTCTGCCTCGTAGGGGTAGGGGTGTTCAAACCAAAGGCACCTTTAAACCAAAATTCAAATCACACATCTTACAATACTAAGACACTCAGCAGTAAAAGGGTGTCTGCTGGTAAAAAATTCCAAACAATCCTAAAAGTACTTCACTACTAAAAGTGCTTTTAAAAAGAGCCGTTATTTTTCCCTCTATATTCAGTATTGTGTTTTCTGCGAACATGTAGTCTATTTAGATGGTTGTCGTGTGCACTTGAGTTGCTAAAGCGTTTTCAGTTGGGCATATGTCGAAAAGCAAAGAATTAGCCCTTTGAAAACCATCAGAACTGTCACACAAAAATAACATTTACCTATCTCACCAACTGACCAAACATAGGGCTTTTCCTTATGTATTATGTATTGTCGTGTTTTTTGTAGCATACTTGTGAAAACAGCCACCACTGTTGTAAATGATACTTTAAAGAGCATTATTTCATTTTTACAGTTGAAGGACAACCTGGACTGCCGTATATTACAGCTGTTTTACAATCAGCCAAAATTTTCTTAACAAACGTATGTTAAGAACAACTCCCACAGTGAAATTGAAGGAAAACAAAGTGAAAATCCGCCTGCCATAGAGGAGCTAAAGAATCAACAATAAACGACTGCATGGATAGCTTGATGCACGAATGCATTGCGGACATGTTTGTCTCCAACCAAGAGAAAGTTCCAAAAAATCCCTTTTGTGCTTCTTATTATACAGTGACGTCAAAGACAGCCTTTTCTGCTGTTCATACATTCAGGGGTTATGGTTACACTAAACGACGTAGTTGTAGCCATACTGCCATCCAGATTTATTTTTTCCTTGCGAGCAGTCACAGGGTGTTTGTGCTGTCTGCCAACCGTTAGATGACCCCGCCCAAGTCTGTTAAGGGACCGTTTGACCGTTATAGAACGCGTCTTTTTGATTTTTTGGCACAGTTGGAAACGGTTGATTTTTATCCCTACCATTGTTTCCAAACATTATATAGGAATGTTTTGTGAACAACGGATAATAGCCGCTACTCGCATGTGTAGCAAAAGTGAGCGTACATACTCACCCTGGTCGTACAGCCGTTGTCCGTTGCCCGTCTTTATCTGTCTGTACTGAACATTACCTTTGGATATTTCTCCAACGCTATGAAGTGAAGAAACACCAAATGTTGCAAAATGTTGTATGACCCCAAGAGCTCAAAAAAGATACTTGAGAACCTTGACCTTACCTTAAGGTCAAGGTCACAGGGAAAATTAATGTGGTCTAAAAACTGCAAAATTTCACATTGTGCCAGTTTTCTGGAAAACAAATTAAAAACAGCGGGCTTAGTTTTGTATGGTATACAAGAAAAAGAAAGCCTTATCTTCTGATACCATTTTGGTTGACCTCGCTTCAATGTCAAGGTCAGAGGAGCCCTTCAAAGTTGAATTGTAGACATATTTTGATGTGAGCTTGCCCCTTTAACCTTACTATGGACGATATCTCTTACAAACATAAACACTGAGTGGGGCGTTTGTTAGAATTTCATAGTGAGCCACATCTGGTCACATATCGTTTGGGTCAAGGTCACATTGACCCCTATGAAAAATGTGACCAAGCCGGGTAAAGAAATCCATGTGTCTTGGTAAAAAATCTTAACAAAGCAAAGCCCATGCGACTCTCATGCTTGACCTTTGTCTTAAAGTGACCTTGACCTTCAGGTGACCTTGAAGGTGAAGGTCTAACAACTGAAGCTGGCAAGGACATTGTACACTATTAGAACTGTTTTACAGATTTTTCCTACCAAATTACACATGACCTTTGGCCAAGGTCAAGATCATCAAAGGTCACACATCACAAGGCTATCAATTCAAGACATAGGAAGCATAAACATACTTATTGGCACTTTCTACAAAGAGACATTGTCACTTTTAGTGATTCAATTGCCCGTTTCAGTCACATTTCATAAGGGGCAAAGTGACCTTGACCTTGATGATATGTGACTAAATGTGGCTCAATATCAGTATATAACATGTGCCCCACACAATTATGAAGTTTGAAAGATTTGTTTTCATAGTTCAGGGTCAAGGTCACTTCAAAACATGTATACAATTCAACTTTGAAGGACTCCTGTGACCTTGACATTGAAGCGAGGTCAACCAAAATGGTATCAGAAGATAAGGCTTTCTTTTTCTTGTATACCATACAAAACTAAGCCCGCTGTTTTTAATTTGTTTTCCAGAAAACTGGCACAATGTGAAATTTTGCAGTTTTTAGACCACATTAATTCTCCCTGTGACCTTGACCTTAAGGTAAGGTCAAGGTTCTCAAGTATCTTTTTTGAGCTCTTGGGGTCATACAACATTTTGCAACATTTGGTGTTTCTTCACTTCATAGCGTTGGAGAAATATCCAAAGGTAATGTTCAGTACAGACAGATAAAGACGGGCAACGGACAACGGCTGTACGACCAGGGTGAGTATGTACGCTCACTTTTGCTACACATGCGAGTAGCGGCTATTATCCGTTGTTCACAAAACATTCCTATATAATGTTTGGAAACAATGGTAGGGATAAAAATCAACCGTTTCCAACTGTGCCAAAAAATCAAAAAGACGCGTTCTATAACGGTCAAACGGTCCCTTAACAGACTTGGGCGGGGTCATCTAACGGTTGGCAGACAGCACAAACACCCTGTGACTGCTCGCAAGGAAAAAATAAATCTGGATGGCAGTATGGCTACAACTACGTCGTTTAGTGTAACCATAACCCCTGAATGTATGAACAGCAGAAAAGGCTGTCTTTGACGTCACTGTATAATAAGAAGCACAAAAGGGATTTTTTGGAACTTTCTCTTGGTTGGAGACAAACATGTCCGCAATGCATTCGTGCATCAAGCTATCCATGCAGTCGTTTATTGTTGATTCTTTAGCTCCTCTATGGCAGGCGGATTTTCACTTTGTTTTCCTTCAATTTCACTGTGGGAGGTGTTCTTAACATACGTTTGTTAAGAAAATTTTGGCTGATTGTAAAACAGCTGTAATATACGGCAGTCCAGGTTGTCCTTCAACTGTAAAAATGAAATAATGCTCTTTAAAGTATCATTTACAACAGTGGTGGCTGTTTTCACAAGTATGCTACAAAAAACACGACAATACATAATACATAAGGAAAAGCCCTATGTTTGGTCAGTTGGTGAGATAGGTAAATGTTATTTTTGTGTGACAGTTCTGATGGTTTTCAAAGGGCTAATTCTTTGCTTTTCGACATATGCCCAACTGAAAACGCTTTAGCAACTCAAGTGCACACGACAACCATCTAAATAGACTACATGTTCGCAGAAAACACAATACTGAATATAGAGGGGAAAATAACGGCTCTTTTTAAAAGCACTTTTAGTAGTGAAGTACTTTTAGGATTGTTTGGAATTTTTTACCAGCAGACACCCTTTTACTGCTGAGTGTCTTAGTATTGTAAGATGTGTGATTTGAATTTTGGTTTAAAGGTGCCTTTGGTTTGAACACCCCTACCCCTACGAGGCAGAAATACAAAGAAATAGAAGGAAATTGAGCCTATTTGGAACCAGACTTTAGTATGTTCCCATGGGGGGATTCACGGTGCGAATGACACTGCGTCAGCTTTTTCATTTATCTTTAGTATTTTCTTCAACTTTAACTTTTAGGACCATGTATGAGGTTGTGGCAAGCTAAATACACAACACGACGACGTCTCGGAAAAATAGTAAGGATTATATAGGGAAAAACAACAGTGTCAGTTAAAGTCCGTTTTGAAGGTGTTAGTGGTTGGGGATTTTGAAAAGCATCAGACATCAGGCAGATACAATCCTTTCTGCGTGTTCTGGTGCAGAAAGAGTTTTCAGTTTATACATTGGGGTGACCAGTAGATACCATTTTACAACCATACCCCCAAACGACATTTACAGAGCCCAAAGAAGGATTTGGGTCAATTTCAAAGCCATTTTTCCGTATGAAGCGCCAACTTTATATGAAAATGTGTTTAATAAACATCAAAGGACTGAGGTTGAACTTTCTGATAAGGGACATTTTAAACCTAGTCGTTGTCACTTCAACGTTCCCTTCACTAAAGTGGCTAAGATGCCTGGACTATATACCGGGGGTGTAAAAATCCTATTAGCTGTATGTCAGCGGCACAATGCAACCAGAACCAGCGTTTATGTGGAGTGATCGGGTGCTGGTCACTACCGCGAGCGTCACTACCGCGAGTACCACTACCGCGTCTCACACTAAAGTTGTGTTTCCGTACCCGCGATAGCGTTTTTCCAGCGGTGCGACGAAAATCAAGCACATAGAAAATGACCAGGAGTGTTTCCACACGCGCGACGCGTTAGCGGCGCGACAAGCGGCAAGCGACGCGATTTTTTTGAAAGGGTCCTGGAGCGATTTTTTCGCGTTGTCGCGCGGCAACGCGGGAGTTTACAGATTTTACCGCATGTTTAAAACGCAAGTACGGAAACACGTCACGCGTTTGCGCGCGTTTTCTTTTGTCGGTGCCGCTGTCGCGGGTACGGAAACAGAACTTACCGCGAGTACGACACTACCGGGAGTACGACACTACCGCGAGTATAACACTACCGCGTGTCACACTACCGCGAGTATAACATTACCGCGTGTCATTTTATGACTTCCATGGCTGAAGGCAAAGGTTGAAATGTTTCCTTGAAATATAAAACAAAAAGGCCTGGTCTGTTCTCTGAACACTAATTCAATGTTTGTCATGCTAACCAAGAACTCAAAACGATCAGAACACACTATCAGAATACATATAGAATGGGTTGCTTCCAATCAAAGCCGTTAGAACACAAACTCACAAGAAGTAAGTTTGCATGCGTTCTCTCTACGGTTATGGTACTCGCGGTTGTGGTACGCGCGGTAGTGTGACACGCGGCAGTGTTATACTCGCGGTAGTGTCGTACTCGCGGTAGTGTGACACGCGGTAGTGTTACACGCGGTAGTGTCGTACTCGCCGTAGTGTGACACGCGGTAGTGACGCTCGCGGTAGTGTCGCATAACCGGAGTGATCTGGAAAGGTGTCAATCTCTCTCTCTCTCTCTCTCTCTCTCTCTCTCTCTCTCTCTCTCTTTCTCTCTCTCTCTCTCTCTCTCTCTCTCTCTCTCTCTCTCTCTCTCTCTCTCTCTCTCTCTCTCTCTCACACACACATACACACACATACTGATGTCATCTGACTTACTTGGTATCACAAAAGGTGCTGCCTTGCCGGTTTTTGCTGAAAAATAACTCCGAGACAATTAGATTCAATGAATACAATGATACAAGTAACCGGCAAGTCATAAATCCAAGAAGGTGTGGGGACCGACACAAAATAGGCTGGTTGTGGGGTCCGTCACAGAGAAATTAGGTCGAAAGTGGGGTCCGACACAGAAAGTGGGGACCGACACAATGAATTATGGGAACCGTCACGCCTACGTCACAAAAGTGTGTGGGGACCGAACACAGCCAATTTCACTGACTACTTTTGTTGTTTTTATTATTACGGCTGTTTGGATGGCCCTACAATCTTGAAACTTGGGCTGTCTGCTACAGACATGTTGAACTTTTTGCTGGACCAACGACAGTTCCAAGCAGGCATTTTTTGGTAGGATATTTCTTGCCGATGCTACGAATTATGCAGTTTTGCAGTAAAGTGGAAGGCATTCTACCTAATAACGGCTAAAATATCAAAAACCTTCAATCCAACAGCACCTAGGCATGTAGTGTAAACACTCACAGATCTAACAAGACCATTCTCAGAGAGCAACATTGCGTAATACTACCATAAATGGATGTTTTGTCCGCGAATTTTGGCGTGTGGGAACCGAGTGGGAACCGAACACAAAGGGTCAGGGCACCGGACACAAAGCGTAGGGGAACCGTCACAGTGTCACCGGTGTGATGGAGCTCGAGAAAATTGTGTCATGCAGGGTCACATGTTTTTGCGCACAAAGTCTACAAAACTCAGGCCTTTCATGTCATGTGCACGTGCCGCTCGTCTGCATTAGGCCATCTAATGACACGCCTGTATCACAGACAGACGACGACGTGACGTACACCCCGCTGTGTGTACTGATATATATGTGTGTGTGTGTGTGTGTGTGTGTGTGTGTGTGTGTGCGTGCGTGCGTATGTGTGTGCCAGTGTGCGTGCGTGTGTATGCGTGCGTGCGTGTTTTCATGTTTATTCTTGGCACAAAGGGTCAAAAATCCAATAAATAAGACCTTAAAAAAATATGCCCATATTTTTGAAAATAAGCCCTTATTTCTATAAATAAGGCCTTATTTTAGAAATAAGGCCTTACATATTTACAGCCATAAGGAAATAAGGGCATAATGAAATAAGACCTTATTTCTGTTATGACCTTAAAAAAATAAGCCCTTAAAAAAATATGCCCATAAAAAAATAAGCCCTTAAAAAAAATATGCCCATATTTTTCTGCGGATCGCTACTGCACATCCGGACATTCGAAAGCGCGCACAAACTCGCCTCTCGTTCAAAACATCCGTCATAACATCGACTGAGCGGATACAGCCTGGCTTCACGCATCCAAAAGCGCGCACAAACTCGCCAAAACCCCAATTCTCTCGCAATTTGCAATTTCAGCACAAATTCTTCTGAAAAATTCATCACGATCTCTGAACCCCCCATTCGCCATGTTTCTTATGAGATCTCAGTCTGCGCATGAGCGGCGCAGCCGAATTCTATTCAGCTTCATGATTGGTCAAAAAAATAAGGCCTTATTTTTTTATGCCCTTATTTTTTTATGCCCATATTTTTTATGCCCTTATTTTTTATGCCCTTATTTTTATTAAGGCCTTACAGAAATAAGGCCTTATTTCTCGTAAGGCCTTATTTTCAAATAAGGGCTTATTTTTTTATGCCCATATTTTTTTAAGGGCTTAAAGATTTAAGGCCTTAATAATGGAAAATAAGGCCTTATTTTAGAAATAAGGGCTTATTTTCAAAAATATGGGCATATTTTCAAAAATAAGGCCTTATTTTTTTAAGGGCTTATTTTTTGGATTTTTGACCCTTTGTGCCAAGGATACATGTTGCCGTGGGTTAATATTATATTATAATTATATTTACTCTTATTATCGTTTCCGGTTGTTTTGCTACCTATTCATAAGTCTTCTCAAAATCGTCAGTACTTGATTTTCTCTCCACACACAGTCATTGTTAAAGTGTTTCTTTACTGCAGATGACGTGTTAGCTGCCGTCCCCTATGCCCATGATGCCCGGAGATGAGTCTGAAAACCTTCCTGTAGCCTAACTTGATTCTGGCTGCCACGCAATGCTGATCACCGGAAACTGATCCACGTTCCTTAATCAGTGAGTACATGATTAAAGATGTCATCCTTCCCGTAACAACGTTCGCTTGTACAGCCAGAGACTATGGCCAGGCTGTTACATGGGACCAAAACTAACGTCGTTTCCCGTAACAACGTGGCTTGTACAGCCAGAGACTATGGCCAGGCTGTTACATGGGACCAAAACTAACGTCGTTTCCCGTAACAACGTTCGCTTGTACAGCCAGAGACTATGGCCAGGCTGTTACATGGGACCAAAACTAACGTCGTTTCCCGTAACAACGTGGCTTGTACAGCCAGAGACTATGGCCAGGCTGTTACATGGGACCAAAACTAACGTCGTTTCCCGTAACCACGTTCGCTTCTACAGCCAGAGACTATGGCCAGGCTGTTACATGGGACCAAAACTAACGTCGTTTCCCGTAACCACGTTCGCTTCTACAGCCAGAGACTATGGCCAGGCTGTTACATGGGACCAAAACTAACGTCGTTTCCCGTAACAACGTTCGCTTGTACAGCCAGAGACTATGGCCAGGCTGTTACATGGGACCAAAACTAACGTCGTTTCCCGTAACAACGTGGCTTGTACAGCCAGAGACTATGGCCAGGCTGTTACATGGGACCAAAACTAACGTCGTTTCCCGTAACAACGTGGCTTGTACAGCCAGAGACTATGGCCAGGCTGTTACATGGGACCAAAACTAACGTCGTTTCATTCGGACACAATGTTTTTAAATCAACGTCGTAGCTGTATTCTGTACAGAATGAGAACATTATTTTTGTTGAATTTATTTTGTAAGTGACACCTTTGTCAATTGTCAATAAGTTAAGCACAAGATTCAATTCTGCGCAGAACACAGCCACGCTTTTGTTTTGTGTACTTTTTGTGTGCATTTGTCCAAGCAAAAGGATGTTCTTCTTATATGTATGCTTTAAAGCCAGCCCAAATCCATGATGGTTACATGATCGCTTGCGCGAGAAGCGAGATTTACCTTTTAACATTGAATAGCGATTCAACATCATTGCCACTTAACATCAGAGGTGACGGGAACGCAGAGGAAGAAGCAGAATAGCGATGACTCCGATGACGTGCCTGATGTGGGGCGGACGGAAAGACGACGGCCGTGAGCATGATCTCTTTCTCATTTAACTGTCTAACTATAGCCCGGCTTTTCTCGTATGACACAACATTATGAGTTGGATTGTTTATTTAAAATAAAAAGAAAATACACCAGTAACCAGGTTAGGTCAGTTTAAATCAATATTTCGGCATGTAACTGCCTTCTTTGGGATGGTATGGAAAGAATTGAATGGCGGCACGTGATATACAGTGTAATGAATTGTTATGATAACGTCGCGTCATCAGCAATATTTCTTTAATAATATATAATATAATATTGTTTTGGATTGTTTAGTAGTGTACATAGTAGTATTGCGACTAACTTTCATTCTTCCATACATATAAATCTTTGCTGGAAGTTTGAAAACAATTGTTATAAAGCTTTTACTCATAAATAACACACGAAAGTGTTTTTTCCCCAAATCGAGAACAAAGCCATAATACGGTCTTATTATACTGTCTCTGTGCTTTTCTCTTTTTTTGGCAGACGAGACTGAAATGACTATGTTAAATGATGTAACGCCGGATGTGTTTATTATTATTTGTTGAATAAAACTGTCGATCACAATTGAAAAACGTTTTTGCTTATCTTTCTCTTTTTGTGTGTGTCTGTACTATATGTCTGCTCGTCTGTGTGTGTGTGTGTGTGTCTGTCCGCCCCTCCGTCTCTGTCTGTCTGTCTGTCTGTCTCTCACACACACACACACACACACACACACACACACACACACACACACACACACACACACACACACACACAGAATAGCAAAATCAAATCCATTACCTCGGTGCTGTGTCCAGTAAGTGGTGGTGCACTTCATTCAGCTGGTCAGCCGTGTCCACTGCTGGTCGTTCCGGCATTTTGGCCTCTATACTCAGTCCCGACACGCCAAGGCCTGAGAATCTTCCTCGGTCCAGCCCCACAGGCTCTTTTGATCACTCGCACGTTAAAATGACCGCAAAGGCTATCTTTCTCTTAGAACTGTCAAGACTCGGTCCAGCCACACAGACTCTTCTTTTCACTCACACCCTTAAATGACCGCAACGACGATCTTTCTACCATCAAAAGACAAGAAAGGTAATTTGTTGGAACGTTAGTTATTGACAAAACAATACGTTACAATCACAAATATGTCGACCCAACGGTCTTTTAAAGTGCACAGAGAAACAATAAGTAACAAGAACTTAGCTTGGTTGAGTTTTCGGCCGCTCACTGGAAAATCGCCAAATGTTACTGATTTGTAATTGTCACTTTACATGCGTGAGTTCCGGAAACCTAATGAACTAATAATAACTGTCGGTTGAAGTGCAAGCGCATGATAAAAATGACATTTGCTGGTTTAAGTCGTGTTATAAAATCGACCCCAACCCCCCCCCCCCCCCGGCTCCGCTTAATACATACACGTGTGTGTGTGTGTGTGTGTGTGTGTGTGTGTGTGTGTGTGTGTGTGTGTCAGAGACAGACATAGACACACAGAGAGACGGACGGACGGATGGATAGACAGTATCTACTAGAAATGATGTAATTTTAGTTTGAGAGTACCTTGAAAGCGTGCTTTTCAGCACTACACAGATGGCTATCTCTTTCGCGTTACATTGTCAAAAGATAAGCAGAGTGCTTTGAAAATGTATTTCACAAACTTTAAATTATTCTTTAGAAAGTCCTTTGATGCGTAACAAGTACAGCAAGTATAATGTGACAACAACAACAACAACAACAACAACAACAACTTTTTGTAAGTGTTTACAACTTAAGTGGCACTGTACATAATGGTAACTCTGTGAGTCGTGGGCATTATTGTTTTTTTAACAAATGGGAAAGTGGTAACTCGGCAACAGTGAATGCTGTTAACCCGTGATTTGTAAAAATGTAAATTTTTTTTTACAAATTACGTCGATCCTATAACCGCGATTTGTGAAAATGTAAAAATGTAAAAATATCGCATTCCACAAAGTAATACATGCCTTTCATTATTATTGTAATTCAATCAAGTTTGCGTTTTAATGAAACAGATCCTGTGATTGGTCAGAATGCCCCAACTCATTAAAAATTACTGGTCATTAATTGTCGATAACCACTCGCTAAAAATAGAGAATACTACATGGCTTGCTGTGTCGTACCAGATTTACACGAGGTTTTTTTTTTAAATAGTGAACTGCGAGCGAAAGCGAGCTGTTCACTATTTGAAAAAGCAACGAGTGTAAATCTGGTACGACACAGCAAGCCATATCATTCGCTGTGAGTTCAGTAAGTGTTGAGCATATTTCTTTTCTTTTAAGTGTTTATGACTTTTCGTTGTGGATTTTGCGATTACAGAGATTAGTTGCAAATTGACCATGAGTCGCCGCCGTAATTATCAACTTGATTGGGTCTTTGAGAGTGAATGCTTACAATCGTTGTCCTCGGAAACACAAATCCAAAGCCGCGATGGTTCCACACATCAAACAATCAGCCTGATTGGCTTTTACTTTGACAATCCACGTTTCACCTGAAAGCTCAAACCCATTCACCACCTCGAGTTATTGCATGGGAAACATGAGATTTATTTCCCAGGTGTTTGTGAATGACTTGACAACTCGTGAAAATGATGACAATTGATTTTGTATAATGTTTTACATTTTTACAAATCACGGGTTAACAAATGCGCATGCTGAAAGTCCATCTTACGGCGGAGATAATGGGAAAAGCCCTTGGCAGGCAATCATTTTCCTGGTTGTCACAAAAGACCCACTTTCATTTCCGGGATGTTGAAAGAGCTGCAAGTAATTGTTCTGGGGATTCAAGTAATGAGCAGATAGGCATACATATAGCTCATTTGTGCTGTGCTGTGATAAGCATATTAGCCTACATGTAGTTGAGTGTATTTGTTCTTGATTTGTCACACACACACACCCACGCACTGTCACACACACACACCGGCACACCCACGCACTGTCACACACACACACCGGCACACACACGCACTCCGACTGCGCCGCACGCACGTTCACCTAGGCTGATGTGAAAGTATGCCGCATAAACATTGATGCTCTACGGAATCTTTCCGCTATTGGCACAAGGAACTTAGTCGATAAATATCGACAGGGGGCCGACAAATGGTTTAAATGGGAAATGTGTGTATATGGGTGTGGGTTTGAAACAAACAAACAAACCAACCCATGTGAACCCCGGGCCGCAGGCCTTCGATGTAGTGATTGAAAAAAAAGGATGTTCTCAAATGGTTCAATTCTCATTTGGTCTGATTCTCAAATGGTACCGGTATACTCCCCCCCCCCCCTGGCCGCAGGCCTAGGAGTAAAATTTTTATAGACACTGACCTTCTTCCCAGGGGTCATTGACCCAGTTTTAGCTATGAGAGGTGGTTCGCCCAGAGGCTGTAGAGTATACTGGGGCGGTCTCTTTGATGTCTTGAGAGGAAACTTGGCCAGGGTAGTACATGCACCAGAACTGGTGGACACCAAGGACAAACATGAAATCGAAGCAGTTTGCTTTCAGAGAGAACGGTCGTCAGCAACTCAAACTTCTCTGTTTTCTTTTTTTTTTTAAATCTGACTTTCTTTGTGGCCCCCTGACTCCGCCCCCTCCCTCTGTAAGGACCCTCCTCCACAAGGACCGATTTTTGTCAACATTTTAAAGGTCGCTAGAGAGGGGTTCCACTGTATGACCTAACCGCTACTGGCAGACGGCCTCAATCTTCACGCGCAAAGACGAGATTAATAGGTGCTCGGTTTTGGTATTTTGAATTACATTACATTAAACCTTTGTTGGGTTTCATGGTCATGGCAACAGCCATAATAATATTACATGATGTATAATATCATATTTCAGCATATGTGAATTACATGTCATCATACTAAACTGTCATACATTTTTATTCCTACATTATTCTGATTGATCACAACCAAACCTACTATCATTGGACACATCCAAATGCAAGCGCCTGTTCTTGACAATTTCTCTCTGATCTAAATATAAAATCAGTGCAATTTCCTGGGTCGGGCTTTGCCACAGACACTCACGGTTTGGCCTGTAGGTAAAATGTACAATGTATTTTCTGATTTGTGCACAAAAGCTTTTTTTCTTTTTTCTTTTTTTTAACATAACAATGTTTAATGTCACTGTATGTTTAAAAAACCATGGTCATATTTGTAAAAAAAATGTTAAATTAGAAAATAAATAACATTTTGGTTCATGATTTTTCCTACACCTGTGCTAAAAATAAGAAATAAAAATGTCGGGTATATAAGTCACTCAAATACAGCTAGGTATGAATGGCTCGGTTTGAGTTTGTTGCAGTTGACCCTGCACAATGCGACATATCATGTTTTTGTTGAACAATTTTGACGTCACCCCTCCCATAGGGTGACGTATTTCACAACTTCCTGTGTTACACAAACTCTGTGATGACCAATTTTGACGTCACCCCTCCCATAGGGTGACGGATTTCACAACTTTCTACAGATGAACAATTTTGACGTCACCCCTCCCATAGGGTGACGGATGTCACAACTTCCTGTGTACACAAACTGATGACGTATTTCACAACAAAATGGCGCTGCCCATGGTCAACCTCGAAACTATCCGTATAGAATGGGGGCGTCCTCGCCCCCATAACAATTGGCAGTTAATTGTTATAACCGCGACGTCGTTGTATTGTGATCTTACATTGACATGTCTTTCTGCTTCCTGTTACAAAGTTGTGTAGTGCCTGTCATTGTAGTGGCAAGAAGAAGTTATTGTGTAAGCGAATGTCTTTGACCCAAAACGGAAAGCCGTCGATTGTTCATGGTCTGTCATGCGCAGGCCAATGGCATTGTTGTGTGTGCGCGTGTCAGCGTGCGTGCGCATGTGTTAGTGTGTGTATGGATACGTGCGTCAGTGTGTGTGTGTGTGTATGCGTGCGTCAGTGTGGTGTGTGTATTTGTGTGTGTTTGTTAGTGTGTGTATGTATGCATGCGTCAGCCGTGTGTGTGTGTGTGTGTGTGTGTATGCATATCAAAACAGTGGAGGCGAATTCAGTATTAGAGCTCACAGTCCTGTGTTATAGCTGCCTTGTTTTGTTTAGCGTGTGCTGACAAAACACTAGCCCCTGCTCGTCAAGCGTTAAACGGTTTGTCTTTCGCCGCTAGCCTGCAGGCGAGTTGGCGTTGTTTATCTCTGGTGGCCACTGTTTATAATTCAGAATCTCGGAACCGAGTCTCAGTAAAAACTCTTGGAGAAGTCTGCAAAGCGAAGACCAGAGCTTTTTTGCTATGTATGTGGGGGTTTTGCAGACGACATTTTGAAGCATACGCGTTGCCATGACTGCATCAAAATGTTGTATTAAAAACTTCGATAAAGTATCTCAGTTGCACATTTTAGCAAGGTCAATCATTATGCTAATTTAAAATCGCTTCAAGCACTTATTGATTAAAACCAAAACTGTGAAATATAATCTGCTAACACTTTCTTTTATCTATCTTAGAGAGTAGGCCTATTGCCAGGATGGTCACGTGCTTCCGTCTTAAATAAACGGGATTATGTGTGCCACAGTATGGATGGACCGAGTTGCATTCACTGAAGTGGCCGTAACACAGGTTAAATAGCAATCTGTTTAACAGAGCTCTGTAAAGCACACAATCTCCCCCCCCCCACTCCCCAGCCCCCCAAACAGATTAACAAAATAAAAGAAGATGATTTTAGAAACAGCAGCCGGAGAGAGGCCCGGGGGGGGGGGGGGGGGGGGGATTAAAGATTGGAATTTAATTATTATTGGATAGATCCGCCGCACTGCCAAGAAAAGTGTACAGTGTTTCACCCACTTTCCCGAAAATATATGCATCTGTGTTAAAATTGTCAAAATGGAGTTCCAACTTATCATCAGTGATCAGACATAATTATGTAGATAGATGATCAATGTAGGCTATATTATATCTCTGTTATCATGCACTACTGACTCAACAACACAAATACTTGCTGAATATAATATCTCTATTTGAAAGCATATCCAAAGGAACCTTTTGTCTCTGTTGATAAATATCGAAGTTCATTGCATTATCTTTACTCTAGACTTGTATTCAGTTTCTCTGTCAGAGCGGCAAAGTATCGTCTGCTACAGACACCGACCCAGCAGTAAGAAAGCATAGGCTCTAGCTGAATACATTTTATTTTTTTCTCGTCAAAAGTAGAAAATACATTCATTCGTAAAGAAGAACTAGGGTTTAGATGAAAAGGTTAGTCAGTGTAATATCATATATACCAATAGATTAAGGAAGATTTTTCAAGAAAGTGCCGATTGTGTTTTTTGTGGTTAGGCCTATCTTTTATCGCGAGTTCCGACAGTAGCGGCTCGGTTACTGCGGACCAGCATAACTGAGTTCACACAGAACTATTCTCAGCTGCACTCAACATGGAAAAAACCCTGTGTTAATTGTTTCAAGACAACCACATTTTGTAACACTACTTTGAAACTTCTGCTTCTTGTCATCATTATAATCATTGCAAGGGCTCCAGGAACTGAGAAATGTTAAACACACTTAAAACCACGTAAATGTTACAGGAAGGCGCCTTTACCGCCTATGCATGGTGCCACAGATTTCAGCAGCTAGCGGCCGCCGTGACCTTGCAAGGCGGAGCATCGAAATTTGCGCGGAATATTCAAAAAGCTTAAACCACACTCACTTTTTTTTTCTTGAAAACAGCATAAATATTGTTTTAAGCGTAATAAGTTTAATCTGTATGTATGCTGGAGGTGTAAATGCACTAACATGCATATTTTGTTGCTTGTAAGATGTAGTGTTCACTTACAAAACTTTGACAAGTTTGGTCTTTCGGTTGGCGGTGTAATGTGATTCTTATGTACCGGTTCGACATGTAGGAAACAGCAGTATTTAACTGATTTCTTCCGCATTGAATGTTTCTTTGTGCAATCAGTATAGAAGATTGCAGAGAGTGTATTCTGATGATTTAAAATGTGTGTATTATTATTAAGCAGCCCTGATAGTACTGACTATGTCTCTTTCTACTAAACTGACTCAGTGTGTGACTTCTTAACTGTGCACATTTTCAGCCAGAAATTCATTTCTCTTCCTTGTCTTGCTTGCAAATTTGTTCTTTCCTGGCCGAGCGATAACATAAACACTCCTGCCAAGGGTTGTGTTCTGCGATGTTTTAGAGCTCGGAAAGGCAGCAGAGGGCTTGTCATCAGCTTTCCCTAAATGGATTGCTTGAGGGCTAATAAGGAAGGGATACTGCTATATCAGTGGTGGTTGTTGACATCTTGTATATATACAGCTTGCTGAATCCTAATGCATGGGCCAAAGAAGGAAACTCGGCTCCACTGATTTGATATGGCGCGCGTGCGTGAGTGTGTGTGTGTGTGCGTGTGTGTGTGTTAGTGTGTGTGTGTGCGTGCGTGCGTGTTTGAGAGATGGGGTTGGCTGGATGGTGGGGCTGCAGGTAATAAGTTTCAGGAGACCCTTATCACCAGCCCCCAGCCACACACACACCAAACATGTGTGATGGGGTGGAGAGGACTTGAAGGGGTGCTCAGATCAGGAAGCATTCACATTCACGCCGCAGCCGCAGGGGTTGCAGTAACGTGACTTTTATTTTAACATGTACCAGAAGGCAGTTTAGTAGTCGATCACTCCTCAATGTATAGCACAACTCCTACAGAACTCGTCACACAACTTTCCTCCGACGAAAACCGGTCAACTCGCTGATACAAAACCAGCTCTAAACGATTGTTCAAACACACACCGTGAAAGGCCTCTTCACTTGCTCCTGCCAAACGAAGTTAATAAGGGCTCAACTACACTCCCTGCATTAACACAGCCATCGTTCAATCATAAGTTTGAACAACACAAGGCAAAATCACAACCTCTCACTTCGAAAATCACACCGGGTACTGACGCAGCCCACGCTATCAGTATGATTCTCGCGCGCACCCGTTTTAAACAATCAACGAATTAGGGACCAGAATTAGGGACACACCGGCCACCAGCTACAACAATACAGCGGCGATCCTAACGGCAGACACTAGCGTCAATGGGTCAGGGGAAAATAATTAGATAGGGACTAAAGGAGAGGAACAATTAAATGGCCGTGAATAACTTTACTATATCATTGGTGACGGTGCACCCTGTCACACATGTGCATGTGGTCTGTCAGGCCAGTGGGATGGTGCTCTCTCGCATGCACCTTCCCCACAACACAGTGGGCAACAATTACGTACTTTTTAAGTTGTAACACTATTCCTTTTTCCGTAGGTACTTGTTTATGAACCCTCACTTTTACATACGTAAGTGTGTGTGTATGCGTGTGTTGGTGCTAGGGTGTTGGTGCTAGGGTGTTGGTGCTAGGGGTGTTGGTGCTAGGGTGTTGGTGCTAGGGGTGTTGGTGCTAGGGGTGTTGGTGCTAGGGTGTTGGTGCTAGGGTGTTGGTGCTAGGGTGTTGGTGCTAGGGTGTCGGTGCTAGGGTGTCAGTGCTAGGCTGTCGGTGCTAGGGTGTTGGTGCTAGGGTGTTGGTGCTAGGGTGTTGGTGCTAGGCTGTTGGTGCTGGGGTGTTGGTGCTAGGCTGTTGGTGCTAGGCTGTTGGAGGCAGTGCTTGCCCTTGCCCACAAAAGGTATGATTATTAATTTATATTTTACACAGATCTGTTTGCCCTATTATGAAGAGTCCTTGATGTACACACACACACAGAGAAAAAAACATGCACATATAAATGACAAACAAACCCTTGTGCACACACTCGACATATTTCACTCAAGCACATCCACAAGTACATACAAACACACCCTGCTCCCCGTTCACACAAACTTGACATTTTTTTATTACTCAGACTTTATTCTGTATTCTTCAAGACCGTAGACGCCTAATTTTTGTCAGAAAAGACTGAGTCACATTCAAAATAAATGTAACAAAAGTAAAGATCATTGACATTTTGGAACTCAATATCTCCCACCAAGCCACCACCATACCAAGAAGGGTAACACAGAAGCACGTCTAGGCCCCACCCCATTACCATAAAAAGAAAACATCTCACACAACTTTATGAACAAGTCTTATACCTGACAACAAACTTAACCAACAACCTAGAAAAGATGGACGGAATTTGAACAGAATAATGACACGTTGAAAGATATGTTCACACTAAATGTAGCATAACAGTTGCCTTACATTATGAGTGAAACTGGTTTGAAAAGTAAATCAGGATGGACGGATGATGTAATGTCAATGTCATTAAGGTCATTCTGCGTCAACACTGGTCAGACAGCAAACACTCGCCCCTACTGCGCCTCATCAAGTTCATCCTTCACACTTATTCATTCTATTTTTGAAATGTTCACCACAATTCAGTTTGTATGTAACGATTGAACATTTGATTTCTCTTCTTTGAGCCATGTGATGTCAGAGGCAGACTGAAACTCAGATTCAGGCGGCTGGCTAAGACTACAAAAGAGTGCACGTTTGTGTGCATTCATTCATAAAAAAATTAAAAATTCTAACTAAAATGGATAAGTACATTAATGTTTTTTGTATTTTTGACCATCTGGGCAACCTTTTTCCATATTTTAGCTCGGTCTCATAGAACAACTGGTGTCTCGAGCTGTGTTCTGAATTCGGTCAAAAATACCAATATTGTATCGTTTATTGATGCAAGTTGTTTGTGTTGCTGCCCACACATACCCTGGCTTGACACACACATCACAGATACTGCTTGCAGTGGATGGAATGACGAATAAACATGCTCTCTTCACAAGGTCTCTAGTACGCTGCATACTGATTGTTCTCCGCTTCCTTAGCCCTGCGCTCTGCCAGGCGACGGTACCGCTCCAGTTCCTGTGGACAAGAACAGAGATGTCAAAAACTAACACTGGCTGGATCCCTAAAATCAGAATACGGCTGCCCAAATGACGGGGTAAACACAACCATACTCGTGAAAAAACCCATGAGCGTATGAGGGAGTTTCAGCCAATGAACGAAGAGGGGGAGGAGCAGGAACACTGGCTGGAGAACAGCTGATGACAAGAAAACTATGAAAACTGGACAGCATTCTGGGGCTGCCAAGGCCAAGCCCGTGGGGGAAAAAAAATTTGGACACGTTAAAGTCAATTTAATGTCCTCTCCGTGCAAGTACGAAGCACAGACATGAATGAGGATTCAAACTTGAAAAGATTGCTCATCGATTGTTTTCTTCAGAGAACATTTGATTCCTGGGCCAATTTTGTTCTCTCAGGAAGAAAGTTGCTTTTCTTGACAAATCACGGATCTAAGGAGAGTTCTCCAGATTGCTCACTGTTCCAACAGGCAAGAAAAGAATGGTGTGGTAAGGAAAAGGAAAAGGTCACGTTCAGACACAACTTACATGCAGCCTAAATTATTGTACACAGACATCACAGTCAATATTCAATTCAGTCCAGTAGAACTGCAGTGAAGGGTAGACAACTCCAACAAGTTAAGGTTTCTCTTTCATGTACGGAAAGACCGCTTTAAAACTAGCTTAAAGAAGCGTTGAAGTCCAAAGTCGCTCTGTGAGCATTCTCACTCCCATTTTAATGCATGCACACACACACTATGGACAGCAAGCAATCATGAACTCACAGCAATAAAGGATAAGATGTAATAGGAATGTTGGCTTCATCTCATCTTTCTGAGCTCTCAGGGCATCAATATCATGGTGTGTGTGTGTGAGTGTGAGTGTGTGTGCATGCGTGTGTGCCAGCTTGTGTGTGTGCCTGCTTGTGTGTGTGTGTGTGTGTGTGTGTGTGTGTGTGTGTGTGTGTGTGTGTGTGTGTGTGTGTGTGTGTGTATGCATGTGTGTGTGATCGTGGCCTCACCTCATCTTTCTGAGCTCTGAGTGCGTCAATAGTGTGTTCCTTGTACTGCGGGTCCTTGGCTGGGTCATCTGTGATGGCTGGGTCACTCAATTTCTGCAAGGGAGATAAGATACTCAGCAATACAATGAAAGCCATCTTTTATATACCCCCCTATTCAATACCTCCTCTCTTTAAACACTTCATTGTTTTTTCAGATTTTCTCATCGGCACCTCTGCAGATTTACTTCCATTTGTTAGACTCCCTCCGTTTTAAGACCTGATTTTCTCCTATTTGTGAAGGTTTGAAAAGGGGTGTTCCACTGTACGTGTAAGTCTAAGTATACTCCGCAACACGCATAGTGCTGTGTATTTCCACAAAAGAGCAGCATCATTAAACACTGGTTATTTCTATTTTTTATTACGATACATGTATACTACCTACTCAAAACAAACAAGCAAAAATAGTTAAATCTCTTCGTTTGATTTTTGTTGTGTATGAAGAAAAATTGCAAAGCTTTAAATATCAGACACACAGTCCTCGAGTCCTGTTCTGTTAGATGCTGACTCCCCTTACTTCAAAGTTGAAGTCAGCTGCATACATTCATGCATTCATTTGTTGATGCACATACACACACGTTCAAACACACATGGACTCATACACGTGCACACTCCCCTCCCCCTCTTCCCCCCTTTACACACACACACACACACACATACACACACCACACACACACACACACACACATTAAACACACCCAATGCACTACACAAGGCCCCACAAAGGTGGATTAAAAACAGCAAATGTTCCAAAATAAGTAGGCAAACATAAGTAGAAGTACACATTAATGTTTCAAAAGAAAACGGCAAACACAAACTGGACATATTTGTGAAATGAAACACAAAGCTTTAACAATTAACTGTTTAATCATACGATAAAACTCACAAGCCCTCTGACTTACAACAACTGAAAATCTCAATGATCTCTATGTCTAACACAATGCATAAAGAACAACAACAACAACAACAACAACAACAACAACAACAACAACAACAACAACTAAAGCGGCAGCAGCAGCAACAGCAACAACAACAACAGGCCCCCTGTTCTTTGTTTTGAAGTGTAAAACAGGTAAGGGATAACAGTGCTCATAACATTCTATGCTGTAACCTTCATCTGCTTGTCACCATTTGCTCAGCATGCATATTGTTTAGTTAATCCCTTTTGTGGTTGAAATATGGTTATAAACAATGTGCATATTGTGCATGATTAAGATAATGACTCATCAACAACAGGTAATACTTTTTTGGCAATAATCAATTAATGTAATTGAAAACAAGAGAAAAGCTCACAGACACGCAGAACCAAGCAAAGTCATCCTCTCAAACAAATGAGCATACACATGCACATAAACATCCACACACACACACCCAAAGTGGGGAAATTAAAGAAGTTAACACTGCAACCCCAGATAAATGAACAAATTTTCCACTGAAAGCAATTACATGTTCCATCTTTCTTCTTCTTCTTCTTCAGCGTTCCAGAATTGTCTGGTTACGTGTGAGCTCGTTTGCCCATTTGGGTTCCCCACACTATACTCTGAGAGCATAGTGAGCTCACTCCGCTTTCGTTGAGTAGGCATGCTGGGTATTTTCCTGTTTCCATAACCCACCGAACTCCGACAGGGATAACAGGATCTTTTTTGTGCGCACTTGGTCTTGTGCTTGCGTGTACACACGAAAGGGGTTAAGTCACTAGCAGGTCTGCACATAAGTTGATCTGGGAGATCGGAAAAATCTCCGTTCTTAACCCACCAGGCGGCAGCGACCGGGATTCGAACTCACGACCTCCCGATTAGGAGGCCGACGTCTTACCACCACGCCACTGCGCCCGTCCCATCTTTTATTATATTGCCTCTCTCTGACCCAAGCGACAACAAGCTAACAGCACAACTCAAAGCGTGACACAGCCAATCACAACAAACAAATAACACCAAACTGGACACAGTCACCAATGTACCAAACCTAATCAAATCAAATCAACCTAATCAAATCAAATCAACCTAATCAAATCAAAATAGAAGTGTGATTAACAACACCAAACGTTATGCAGACATATAACACCAATTACCTGCTCCTTTGATGCGGAATGCATGAAATGAGATAACAAATCTAATGAGACATGCAGCAATGAGCACAACCATTATATAAAATTCATTTACTTAGAGCGTACATTGTAAGGTACAAACTACAACCAAGAACTCCAATTACACTTCTTCAAATACGCTTAAAGCAAATTTACAAAGAATCGCAAATACTGGCTTACTTTTTCGGCCAATTTTTCTAATAAAACCAACATGACAACCTGTAAAATTGTCTAAGGAATCATGGGGATGTAGGGTCAGTGTTGCAAAGAGTTGACAAGGCAAAAAAAAAAACAAGTCGCGTAAGGCGAATTTACTACATTTAGTCAAGCTGTGGAACTCACAGAATGAATCTGAACGCACTGCATTTTTTCACAATGACCGTAGTCCGCCGCTTGTGCAAAACGGAGTGAAACTGATGAGCCTGTTTAGCGCGGTAGTGGTTTCGCTGTGCTGCATAGCACGCTCTTCTGTTTCAAGTTTCAAGTTTCAAGTTTTATTTATTCCAATAAAACCCCGTGAGGGTACATGGAAAATTAAAAAACACAATAAAAACACATTTCATTCAACACCAAATAAAAGGAACTAAAACAAAAAGAAATCAGACTATGTACAGAAAAGGGAGTTGAGGGGTGAGGGAGAGCAAAAACAATACAAGAAACAATTCAACAATAATAATAATAAATAATAATAATAATAATAATAATAATGATAATAATAATACAAAAAATAATAAAACATTACAAGTGCAAAGTGATTACATACATTTCTTTACTATGGGGAAAGGGGGGAAGGGAGAGGGGGGGGGGTGATGGGTGGGTTAACATAAGGACGAAAATACTATTACAAACAACACAAAACAGATAACGGAGTATAAAGCTAAAAGAGAATTAAATTTTACTCGCTTCTCAAACAGTCCATGACAAGTGTCATGAACTTTGCGAGTTTTAGCAATAAACTCTTTTTTGTAGTGGAAAAAAGCTCTCTGAATTTAACTGAATTGGGGCGGGCATAATAATAGCACCGTAACAACTGTTTTCTATAATTGGTAAAGAAAGGACATACAAAAATATAATGGAACTCGTCCCCAAGGTCACCTGATGAACATTTGTGACAGATTCTGTCTTGTCTGGGAATACCAAGAGTCCTACCTTTTTGTATAGGCAATTTATGATTCAGTGTTCTAAATTTTAAAACAGCGTTTGCTAAATTAACCGGCAGGATGGACAAGTACTTTTCAAACTCAAAATTCTCTTTATACATTCTATAATTATAATAAAACTCATTGTTATTTATTTCTGAATGCCAGGTTTGGACAAATTGGTCTTGTAGCCTATTTTTCATCAGTGCTTTGAAAGTATTAAAATAACCACCATCTGTGCCTCTCTTCGTTTTAACTTTCTGAGCGTGTTTTTAATCCAAACATATCATATCTATATGCTGTTGGAATCAGGAACCGACAAGGAATAAGATGAAAATGTTTTTAAATCGATTTCGGAAATTTAATTTTGATCATAATTTTTATATTTTTAATTTTTAGAGATTGTTTTTAATCCAAATATAACATATTTATATGTTTTTGGAATCAGGAAATGATGTAGAATAAGATGAACGTAAATTTGGATCGTTTTATATAAAAAAAAAGTTTATTACAATTTTCAGATTTTTAATGACCAAAGTCATTAATTAATTTTTAAGCCACCAAACTTAAATGCAATACCAAAGTCCGGCCTTCGTCGAAGATTGCTTTACAAAAATTTCAATCAATTTGATTGAAAAATGAGGGTGTGACAGTGCCGCCTCAACTTTTACAAAAAGTCGGATATGACGTCATCAAAGACATTTATCCAAAAAACGAAAAGAACGTCTGGGGATATCATACCCAGAAACTCTCATGTCAAATTTCATAAACATCGGTCCAGTAGTTTACTCTGAATCGCTCTACACACACACACACACACACACACACACACACACACACACACACACACACACACACACACACACACACACACACACACACACACACACACACCACGACCCTTGTCTCGATTCCCCCTCTATGTTAAAACATTTAGTCAAAACTTGACTAAATGTAAAAACATGTTAAGAAAGCTAAAAATAGACATGTGGAGAAAGCTAAAAATAGACATGCGGAGAAGGCTAAAAATAGACATGTACACACCTCTTGTGGGAAGTACCCAGTGAAGGCAACCTTCCACAGCTCAAAGGGAGTCCTGCAAAATAACACACACCACATGAATGACAATATTTTGACCTAGAGCCCCTGTCAGGCCTCATTTAAGAGGAGGAAGAACGGAAATGAACTCACTTTGCCTGTACCCTGCCCAGGTCATTGTCTGAGATGGGTGGCGAACCTGAAACAAATGCAATACATGTTATGATAAATCTGCCAACATTGTAGCAGAACAAACTTTGTTTTCTGTCACAAATGATTGAAACCTATTGCACAAGCTACCAGTAAGACATTTCTGCAGTCAACAAATAATAGTGAGATGTGTTTTTTGTGTCATGTTCATGGTTCTAGTGTACTCTTTTCCACGCGCCAGCATCAATGAGTAAAAAAAAGGTTTCACAGAAACTGAATTACAGTAATGTAATCTAATCATGAAAGCTTATTAAGCATAAATCTTAGACGGTTTCTGTGCTCTCCTCGTTACAATAACTACGAATAACAATACACAATTTCAACACTTAATAACATCTAAATTATAAACTAGTTAATAAAACAATAAATGACAACAACATCACATCTACTTTACAGCATAATAACATCTGGGTACTGCAGTTTCCGTTAGGTGAAACCATCACTGTGATATGGGTACTGCAGTTTCCGTTAAGTGAAACCATCACTGTGATATGGGTACTGCAGTTTCCGTTAGGTGAAACCATCACTGTGATATGGGTACTGCAGTTTCCGTTAAGTGAAACCATCACTGTGATATGGGTACTGCAGTTTCCGTTAAGTGAAACCATCACTGTGATATGGGTACTGCAGTTTCCGTTAGGTGAAACCATCACTGTGATATGGGTACTGCAGTTTCCGTTAAGTGAAACCATCACTGTGATATGGGTACTGCAGTTTCCGTCAGGTGAAACCATCACTGTGATATGGGTACTGCAGTTTCCGTTAAGTGAAACCATCACTGTGATATGGGTACTGCAGTTTCCGTCAGGTGAAACCATCACTGTGATATGGGTACTGCAGTTTCCGTTAAGTGAAACCATCACTGTGATATGGGTACTGCAGTTTCCGTTAGGTGAAACCATCACTGTGATATGGGTACTGCAGTTTCCGTTAAGTGAAACCATCACTGTGATATGGGTACTGCAGTTTCCGTTAAGTGAAACCATCACTGTGATATGGGTACTGCAGTTTCCGTTAAGTGAAACCATCACTGTGATATGGGTACTGCAGTTTCCGTTAGGTGGAACCATCACTGTGATATGGGTACTGCAGTTTCCGTTAGGTGAAACCATCACTGTGATATGGGTACTGCAGTTTCCGTTAGGTGAAACCATCACTGTGATATGGATACTGCAGTTTCCGTTAAGTAAAACCATCACTGTGATATGGATACTGCAGTTTCCGTTAAGTGAAACCATCACTGTGATATGGGTACTGCAGTTTCCGTTAGGTGGAACCATCACTGTGATATGGGTACTGCAGTTTCCGTTAGGTGAAACCATCACTGTGATATGGGTACTGCAGTTTCCGTTAAGTAAAACCATCACTGTGATATGGGTACTGCAGTTTCCGTTAAGTGAAACCATCACTGTGATATGGGTACTGCAGTTTCCGTTAGGTGAAACCATCACTGTGATATGGGTACTGCAGTTTCCGTTAGGTGAAACCATCACTGTGATACACTGGAACCCCCTTTAATTAAAAGACCTCCACAATTCTGAAAAACACTCAGGTCTGAAAAAAAGAGGGAGTCTTAAAATGGGGGTAAATTTACGGAAGTTCTGAACAGCAAATCTGAGAAATTAAAAGGAGGGTTTCCATGTCCAAACAGTTCACAGTAACACCTGTGTGCAGTGACTGACCTATCTGCTGTATGGAGTCGAGGCCTGCAGGCACCAACAGAGGTTTGCTGTGTTCTGTCTGCATGCTCTTGCTGCAACCACACACAGACACTGATCATAGTCACACCTACACTTCAGCTGCAGGAATGTCGTTTGGCACAGGCAGTTGGCAAAACGTAGAAGCTTATCTCAAATTGCTGAATGCAGGATTGCCAAATTCTAACACAGCAGTGGCAAGGAGACACCAAAGACTGCCTAAAATTTCCTCAACTTGCAGACATTTGTGAGGCTATTTCAAGAATTTACCAATATATCCCAGCTACATCTGATCAGGTTAACATTGGTCATATCCCATATTTTTACATACTAGTCTGTTACAACCATGTCTTTGCACCATTCAACCAACAGCAAACACCTTTTTTTAATGTATTTTCCAAAAAAGCTTTTAAGATAATGATCACCTGAAGACACTTCAATTGTGAGTGACCATGCCTTCGTGGAAAAAAGCACTGTAAAACATGCATCACTTTCACTGATATCTTCATCTGGTAGTAGCTGCAAATAACACGCCTTGTAAATTGGCAGAAATGACAATGAGGGAGAGGTCAAGAGGTGAGTGTTTACCTTTGAGTGGTGCCGAACAGGTAATGACTGACCAGTGCCCTCATCCTGCCCACCAGCTGTTCCTGCTTGGTGCTGAAAAACTGTCCACACACACACACACACAAACACACACACACACACACACACACACACACACACACACACACACACACACACACACACACACAGGCCTTAGCTGGTACAGTGGAACCCCCATTTTAAGACCCCCACAAATCCCAGAACATTGGGTCTTAAAAAGGAGGGAGTCTTAAAACGGAGGTAAATTGACAGAGGTTATGAACAGCACATCTGGAAAAGGTCTTAAAAAGGGGGGAAGTCTTAAAACGGAGGTAAATTGACAGAGGTTATGCAGAGCACACCTGGAAAAGGTCTTAAAAAGGAGGGAGTCTTAAAACGGAGGTAAATTGACAGAGGTTATGAACAGCACATCTGGAAAAGGTCTTAAAAAGGAGGGAGTCTTAAAACGGAGGTAAATTGACAGAGGTTATGAACAGCACATCTGGAAAAGGTCTTAAAAAGGAGGGAGTCTTAAAACGGAGGTAAATTGACAGAGGTTATGAACAGCACATCTGGAAAAGGTCTTAAAAAGGGGGGAAGTCTTAAAACGGAGGTAAATTGACAGAGGTTATGCAGAGCACACCTGGAAAAGGTCTTAAAAAGGGGGGGAAGTCTTAAATTGGGGGGTCTTAATAGGGGGGTTCCACTGTACAGTTAAACCTGTGCTGGTGACAACCTCTTGATAACCACCATCTTCCCATTACGACCAACCCATGGATCCCTGACGAGATTCTTCCCTGTATAATTGACCTTTCCACAATAAGCACCTGTCTATGAGGACCCCTTTTGGTCGGTCCCTTGAGTGCTTGTTATTGACAGGCTTGACTATACTACTGGCTCTTCCCTGTCACTCCATTCTTCAAATTCTTACATGACAGAGGCATTTGTATTTCTATTGTCAAAACTAAGTGACTCAGTGTTAGGTAGTGGTGGTGGTGGTGGTGGGGAGGGGGGGGGGGGGGGGGGGGGGGGGGGGGGGTTGAGTGGGACTTTGATGTGTGATTCCTGATTTCCAAATGTTCAACATTTTCTTTAGCTGCATTATTTTAGTTATTCATGAGTGGGTGGGTGGAGGGGATGGGCTAGTTCTAACTATGCATTAGATTATAAAATTGTATTCTGTGTAGACCCTTCCACCAGCATCTTAGACCACTCTTTGTACATTTTCTTTTAATAGATGATTGTCATTTGTTTTACCTCATGTCTGCCCTGCGTGTGATGGTGTGATCGTGACTGCTGTAGTGTGGGCGTGTGTGTGTTGGTGTGTATGTCAGTGTATGTGTGTGTGTGGGTGTGTGTGTGTGCGTGATTTTACCAACACTACGCGAAATTCCTTGTGCTTTAAATGTTTTTTAATGTCACTTGGCTCAATAAATACTGTATTCTGTATTCTGTATAAAGATCTCTATCAAGAAACAAAAACATTCAAAATACAATAATCAACTAACATACTCCAAGCAATAAGTAAGTTAGAAACAAGTCTTCCCTCATATGGACGGTCATACAAGTTCTTGTGTTTGCTTCAGATTTCTTTTCATGCTCGTTAATGGTGTTACCTGAAGAGTTGCACCGTGGATGTGAGCCACGAAGCGTAACGTCTTGCAGATCACTTTGCGCTTCTCCGAGTCAAAGTCCTGAAACAAAGTTCGTGACAGTCAGAAACTATCCCTGAACACAAAATGAAACAAACACACACACACACACACACACACACACACACAAACTTGCACGCAGGCACGCAAACACACACACACACAACAACATCCCATGTAGGTGTCAAGTTGTACTGGATATGCATTGATGAACACTTTAAAAACACAAGAACATGAATGTATTATGCCATGTTGCCGAAAAGGCTATTGGTAACTGTCCAACAAAAACCAACTATTATGCCATGTTGCCGAAAAGGCTATTGGTAACTGTCCAACAAAAACCAACTATTATGCCATGTTGCCGAAAAGGCTATTGGTAACTGTCCAACAAAAACCAACTATTATGCCATGTTGCCGAAAAGGCTATTGGTAACTGTCCAACAAAAACCAACTATTATGCCATGTTGCCGAAAAGGCTATTGGTAACTGTCCAACAAAACCCAACTATTATGCCATGTTGCCTAAAAGGCTATTGGTAACTGTCCAACAAAAACCAACTATTATGCCATGTTGCCGAAAAGGCTATTGGTAACTGTCCAACAAAAACCAACTATTATGCCATGTTGCCTAAAAGGCTATTGGTAACTGTCCAACAAAAACCAACTATTATGCCATGTTGCCGAAAAGGCTATTGGTAACTGTCCAACAAAAACCAACTATTATGCCATGTTGCCGAAAAGGCTATTGGTAACTGTCCAACAAAAACCAACTATTATGCCATGTTGCCGAAAAGGCTATTGGTAACTGTCCAACAAAAACCAACTATTATGCCATGTTGCCGAAAAGGCTATTGGTAACTGTCCAACAAAAACCAACTATTATGCCATGTTGCCTAAAAGGCTATTGGTAACTGTCCAACAAAACCCAACTATTATGCCATGTTGCCTAAAAGGCTATTGGTAACTGTCCAACAAAACCCAACTATTATGCCATGTTGCCGAAAAGGCTATTGGTAACTGTCCAACAAAAACCAACTATTATGCCATGTTGCCTAAAAGGCTATTGGTAACTGTCCAACAAAAACCAACTATTATGCCATGTTGCCTAAAAGGCTATTGGTAACTGTCCAACAAAAACCAACTATTATGCCATGTTGCCGAAAAGGCAATTGGTAACTGTCCAACAAAAACCAACTATTATGCCATGTTGCCTAAAAGGCTATTGGTAACTGTCCAACAAAAACCAACTATTATGCCATGTTGCCTAAAAGGTTATTGGTAACTGTCCAACAAAACCCAACTATTATGCCATGTTGCCTAAAAGGCTATTGGTAACTGTCCAACAAAACCCAACTATTATGCCATGTTGCCTAAAAGGTTATTGGTAACTGTCCAACAAAACCCAACTATTATGCCATGTTGCCTAAAAGGCTATTGGTAACTGTCCAACAAAAACCAACTATTATGCCATGTTGCCTAAAAGGCTATTGGTAACTGTCCAACAAAAACCAACTATTATGCCATGTTGCCGAAAAGGCTATTGGTAACTGTCCAACAAAAACCAACTATTATGCCATGTTGCCGAAAAGGCTATTGGTAACTGTCCAACAAAAACCAACTATTATGCCATGTTGCCGAAAAGGCTATTGGTAACTGTCCAACAAAAACCAACTATTATGCCATGTTGCCTAAAAGGCTATTGGTAACTGTCCAACAAAAACCAACTATTATGCCATGTTGCCGAAAAGGCTATTGGTAACTGTCCAACAAAAACCAACTATTATGCCATGTTGCCGAAAAGGCTATTGGTAACTGTCCAACAAAAACCAACTATTATGCCATGTTGCCGAAAAGGCTATTGGTAACTGTCCAACAAAACCCAACTATTATGCCATGTTGCCTAAAAGGCTATTGGTAACTGTCCAACAAAAACCAACTATTATGCCATGTTGCCTAAAAGGCTATTGGTAACTGTCCAACAAAAACCAACTATTATGCCATGTTGCCGAAAAGGCTATTGGTAACTGTCCAACAAAAACCAACTATTATGCCATGTTGCCGAAAAGGCTATTGGTAACTGTCCAACAAAAACCAACTATTATGCCATGTTGCCGAAAAGGCTATTGGTAACTGTCCAACAAAAACCAACTATTATGCCATGTTGCCTAAAAGGCTATTGGTAACTG
This sequence comes from Littorina saxatilis, assembly GCF_037325665.1. Lineage (NCBI taxonomy): Eukaryota > Metazoa > Mollusca > Gastropoda > Littorinimorpha > Littorinidae > Littorina > Littorina saxatilis. The sequence goes on from NC_090261.1 coordinate 66,765,042, forward strand.
TCCAACAAAAACCAACTATTATGCCATGTTGCCGAAAAGGCTATTGGTAACTGTCCAACAAAAACCAACTATTATGCCATGTTGCCGAAAAGGCTATTGGTAACTGTCCAACAAAAACCAACTATTATGCCATGTTGCCGAAAAGGCAATTGGTAACTGTCCAACAAAAACCAACTATTATGCCATGTTGCCTAAAAGGCTATTGGTAACTGTCCAACAAAAACCAACTATTATGCCATGTTGCCGAAAAGGCTATTGGTAACTGTCCAACAAAAACCAACTAAGCGATAAAGCTAAGAGAAATGACAATCAGATAATAAAGGAAGCAGTAAGAGAGACGTCACCTGGAAAAGGTCGTACTTGGATCCCACGATGACCAGTGGTACCAGGAAAGGGTCCATCATGTTTTTGTCCTGCAATGTAAGACGTGGAGTGTACAGCTAAGTGAAATGTTAGTGCCGAGAAGCTAAAAACCTCTTTCTCAAATACTTTCTTCCCCAGCGCAGCATTTCTACAACCAATGACCATGTTCTAATCCAAAATGCACTTGTTCTCTAGATTCACCGTCATTTTTACCTTTCTGGAAAAAGAATAACAAAACTTAAGATAGGATTGCTCTGGGTGAGAGAACCCAAGATATTTTGACATCAGTCTGCCCTAGCAGAATGGATAGCAATGAGAGGTTAGCAACCTTAATCAATGCAAAAGTACAAGTAGGTTCACGCATCACAGAAGATAAACATCGAAAGGGAACCCTTCATGATAAAATGACAATACCAATCTATACTTTACGACATCAAAACTACTACCCCGATTAAAATGGCAAATCCTACCGGGTTTTCATCTCCCACTCTCTCCCACGCTGCTTTCTGCAGCTTCTGCCTGATGTCTGGGTCGGAGGACTTCATCTCGGCGATGATGTTTTCCACGCGTGACTTGGCGGCCTGCAGCATCGACTCCAGCGTGAACCACAGCTCCTGGAGCTGAGACAGGTCCAGCACGATGAACAGAGCTGTGTGTCTGGTGAGGAGACAACAACCTGTCACACTTTTGTATCACAATCAATTACTGCAGAGTGACACATGAAGCAATAAAACATAGCTCCTGGGGCTGAGACAGGTCCAGCACGATGAACAGAGCTGTGTGTCTGGTGAGGAGACAACAACCTGTCACACTTTTGTATCACAATCAATTACTGCAGAGTGACACGTGAAGCAATAAAACATAGCTCCTGGGGCTGAAACAGGTCCAGCACGATGAACAGAACTGTGTGTCTGGTGACGAGACAACAACCTGTCACACTTTTGTATCACAATCAATTACTGCAGAGTGACACGTGAAGCAATAAAACATAGCTCCTGGGGCTGAAACAGGTCCAGCACGATGAACAGAACTGTGTGTCTGGTGACGAGACAACAACCTGTTCTCAAGCTAAAGCCTGTCCTTAACTGAGTGAAGTCGACTACGCGAAGTATACTTGACTTAAGGCTTAATCAAGAACGGGCTTAACTATCATTCACGGCAATAAGTGGCACGTGAAGAATGTAATAAAACCAAAAAGAACACAGTAAAATCTTTCTTTTCTGTTCGCATCATATGAGGCAAATGAAGCTAGCGGCTGTGTATGTCCTGTAATCTAAGAAAAATAAGTACATGATTCCTAAGGCCGGTAAGGAGACAGCAGACATATTGAAAGGGGGGGGGGGGGGGGCAGGGGAGGAGGAAGCCAGTGTCAAAGCTGACAGAAACAGTGTATTCTACTTATCTGTTGAACACAGTGCTGCTGTTTCTTCAGTTGAACAAACATGGTTGCATTCTGCATGGACACACCAGTCCGTTTCTCTGACACGGTACAGAGAGATACTTCGTGGAGGCAATGTTTGTCACACACTGTGAAACCTATAGTCCTTTCACAAAGACAATTCGGATTGCTACAGAAAATCTAGAAAAGGGGTAGATTTGGGGGGAGGGGGGGGGGGGGGGGCTGGTGGGAAATGGGACTCTTCATCTGCAAATATGAGCAACAGATGGACAGAAGGGTTAGGATGAATAGTTGTAGTGAGAGCTACACGCTTACCTGATGGTCTCCGGGTTGAGTGGAATGTCAATGAGTTTGGTCAGCCAGGTGGCACCCCCCAGCTCCCACACGTGGCCCACATCCTTTGCCTGCACACACACCAACATTGCTACAGTGCTCACAAGACACGGGCATTTCATTATCACTAACAGCATTTTAACTCTATCTCAGTGTTCACAAAACACATGCATTTAATTATCACTAACAGCATTCTAACTCCATCTCAGTGCTCATAAAACACAGGCATTTAATTATCACTAACAGCATTCTAACTCTATCTGTCAGTCTCAAGTAGCATTAACTGCTGAACAAAATATAAACAATAATAACCAACTCTATCCGTTTACAATGATTTGTTTATATTCAGAGTCAGATTAGACCTCACCAACAGCATGGATACGTTTAAATTTGTGATGTAGTAGGTAGTTGTAGATAAAACCCTACACTTTTTTTTTTAGCAGTTCTAAAGAAAAGTAACAGAACAGGGTTATCAAGCCTTATCATCCTTGCAAACACCAAGCATTCAATTATCATGCATACCATCACCTTCATTGATGATGAAGACAATTACGAATAGAAACAATTACAGAAAAAATAAATAAAACAGACAACACATTTTCAGTGAAAAGATGTGATTTATGCATTGAGCTCCACATATTATGTTAATTAAGATTTTTACTTCAGCTAAACTGTCTCCCAAAATCATCCATTACCTGTCCAGCAAGTAAAGATTGAAAAGTTCATGCAAAGATTGAATAAAATTAGCCCACCAAAGCACTTTTACAAAACTAGTAATCAAAGACGTTTAACAACAAAATAAAAGAAACAGAAGACGTTTAGACCTGTTCATATTGATACACACTGAAAGTAGATTTTTTCATGTGAAATGTACAGGCACCAGAGAGAAGCTTTACAATAAAAATTCAGACGGGCGCTGTGGCGTGGTGGTAAGATGTCGACCTCTTAATCGGAAGGTCGAGGGTTCGAATCCCGGCCGCTGCCGCCTGGTGGGTTAAGTGTGGAGATTTTTCCGATCTCCCAGGTCAACTTATGTGCAGACCTGCTAGTGGCTTATCCCCCTTCGTGTGTACACACAAGCACAAGACCAAGTGCGCACGGAAAAGATCCTGTAATCCATGTCAGAGTTCGGTGGGTTATAGAAACACGAAAATACCCAGCATGCTTCCTCCGAAAGCGGCGTATGGCTGCCTTAATGGCGGGGTAAAAACGGCCATACACGTAAAATTCCACTCGTGCAAAAACACGAGTGTACGTGGGAGTTTCAGTCCACGAACGCAGAAGAAGAAGAAGAAGAATAAAAATTCAGAAAAAAGAAAAGGGAGAAGAAGAAAAAAGAAAAGAGGCAAGCATGTTCACATCAGAATATGACCCACCCCAAATAAACAAACAAACAAATTAAGAAGAAAGCCCACAGCCAGTAATGCACATAACCGGCAAACACTGATACACACAAGAACAAAAGCATGTCTGAAGCAGTTTTCTACACAGATCTGTATCAACAATAAGATCACTACAGAAATTTACAGAAAGCAACTCAAGCCATAAATAAAGAGTACAAGAAATGAACAGAAAATGTTGGCAGTCTGTCGTGTCCAACGTCATGTCAGAAAATATTCAAACAGTAATGCACATAACCAACAAACACTCATGGACATATTTCCCATGACCTAAAGCAAGTCCAAAGCATTTCCTACACACGGAACAGCAAAAGAAGAAAGAATAAGAACACTAGACAACATCTAAGAGAGAAACCCAATCCATCAACAAAGGGTACAAGAAGTGAACGACATGTGCACTAAAGAGAACGCACTATGCAAGATTTTTGTTCTAATTAAAAACAGGAGTCTCACCCAGCAATTAACACAAGTTGCACAATGCCACGGTCAGCGTCAGCCAGGGAAAAAAACAAACCAACAAACATTGCATGAAAACTCACTTATAACCACACATGTCAACCATCAGGTCAATCATCAGTCAGACCAACAAATAAACAATTAGTTCAGTCATTCCCATGGAATTAGGGTGCTAATCACTAAACAGACAAACAAGCCCTACACATATCATTAGCCTTGCAGTAACCGGAAAATAATTTTCTTGAAATACAAATCTACATAATTATGGCTTCAAAGGTGCAGTCAAAGCAAACATATACATGTGAATAACACCAACTAAAATTAGAAACAGTAGTATAACTTCACAAACTGCACCTTCATCTTAAGAGTATCAAGCAAAGACAATAACGAGTGCATGTACATTTAAGGTCTGCAAAATTAAGTGAGCATAATGCGTCATAGTGTCTGCTATCTTGATTCAGCCTTGCATGGAAATCTTGAATTACTGCACACAGCAAGTACATTAAACTGCAGTAGTGCCTTTCATGTCATATGCCTCATCTATCAATGCATCCTCAAAATAAAGGATACATGTACCTTCTTTAGTGCCTTTGTCTATTAACTTGGGAAGTATAGACACCTACAATGAAGTCATAAGGCCCCCCCAAAAATAGGTGTGGTTACGGTAACATAGCCAAACAAAATAGGGTGGGAAGGTAGGCAATCACTTTTTTTTTTAAACTTTTTTTTCTAATGTGTACAAATTAAACCTACTTGACAGGGAAATAAGTGTGCGACTCGGGCACTTTCGCTTTCATTGCGTTTTCTGCACTCGTTTTCTTGTTTTTTGTGGGTTTTTTTGTGACAAATGTAATAAAAAGTTATAGGGTCGGCCCCTAAAAATAGGGTAGGTCGGGTTACCGTAACCACACCTTTTTTTTTTTTAGGCCTAATAGTATAGTATTACTATTATACATGTATTAACTGGGCTTCTTCCAACAGCCCTCTCTCCTGCCAGGCACAGCTGTACTGTCCCACAGACTGCACAGTAATATAGTATAGTATTACTATTATACATGTATTAACTGGGCTTCTTCCAACAGCCCTCTCTCCTGCCAGGCACAGCTGTACTGTCCCACAGACTGCACACTTTACATCTATTTTGTGAAACACTCGCTGCAACACCACATTTCTTACTGAGATATGCCAGGGCAATAATGTGTGTTTTGAGTCAGAATGATGAGTATTTAGAAATCTTCACATCATTACAACCACACTGAAAGGTGCATCTCACTTTTAGCACAGGATTTTGAGGGGAAAGAAGTCTTACCACATTGTGACCTTTGGCTCTTCTGCCAAACGTGTACTCTAGGGCCACTGTTGGCTTGGGAGCTTCGTCTCTGGAAAATGATGTGTACGCAGACGTATCACACAGTGAAACAGCAATTTTTTTTTCTCTCACAAGCTTTCATTGCACCAATACACCATTCACACTTGCATGAAAACAGCACTGACAAATTGTATTTCAGTCTTGATCATAATGCTCTGAATAAGTTTCAAAGGGAGTCTGGATCTCCGAATACTTTCGCCCCCCCCCCCCCCCCCTCCTCCTCCTCCCATACACACACACACACACTTGTATCTCCTGCTTTGGGAACAACGAAGAAGCATACATACCTGTCCAGAAATCTCAGAATGATTGATGTCTTTCCCTGAAAGAAAAAAAGTACATGTAAGCAGAAAGTGTGTTGACAGTGACACTGGACATGTATACTTTCCTGCTTCTTGTAAAAGTACCAAGATATTACATGGATAGTCCTGGCACCAGGCAGGTATCCATATTTTTTATTCAAACAGGTAAAGTTAGAAAACTGTTCTGGACCGAGTAGGCAAAAGAATAATACTGTAATTGCCATAAAAATTACATGTATTTCAGAGAGTCATTTTCTTTGTGTATGATTGTATGAAGGAAAAAATTGACCCTCGCCCATATATATATTTTTCTGTTCATTTTGAATTTGCTCATTTTAATGCGCAATGAATTCACAGAAGAAGACAGATTTCATGCAGTACAATGGAACATGCGATGTGTGGCCCCTCTGAAGAAAGAAAACCTCCCAATAAAGGACACCTGTAGTTCCTTTGTGTATTGTCTTCGCTAAAATATACCTGTCATGACGGACCACCTGTAATCAGACCTGTGCACACTCAAAACGCTCATCAGTAGTAAACAAACCAAATTTCAGTAGTTTTTAAAATGTTTCAGTAGTAAGCTGTAACGACAGTTCAAGACATAATTCTGCTCACAAAGCATAACTGGAGAATAACTGGACTTCCAGCACTGTTGTTCCGTTTTTACATTTAGTCAAGTTTTGAATAAATGTTTTAACATAGAGGGGGAATCGAGACGAGGGTCGTGGTGTATGTGTGTCTGTGTGTGTGTCTGTGCGTGTGTGTGTGTAGAGCGATTCAGAGTAAACTACTGGACCGATCTTTATGAAATTTTTCATGAGAGTTCCTGGGTATGATATCCCCAGACATTTTTTTAATTTTTTCGATAAATGTCTTTGATGACGTCATATCCGGCTTTTTTTAAAAGTTGAGGCGGCACTGTCACACCCTCATTTTTCAATCAAATTGATTGAAATTTTGGCCAAGCAATCTTCGACAAAGGCCGGACTTTGGTATTGCATTTCAGCTTGGAGGCTTAAAAATTAATTAATGACTTTGGTCATTAAACATCTAAAAATTGTAATCAAATTTTTTTTTTTACGAAATGATCCAAAATTACGTTCATCTTATTCTTCATCATTTTCTGATTCCAAAAACATATAAATATGTTATATTCAGATTAAAAACAAGCTCTGAAAATTAAAAATATAAAAATTATGATTAAAATAAAATTTCCGAAATCGATTTAAAAACACTTTTATCTTATTTCTTGTCGGTTCCTGATTGCAAAAACATATAGATATGATATGTTTGGATTAAAAACACGCTCAGAAAGTTAAAACGAAGAGAGGTACAGAAAAGCATGCTATGCAGCACAGCGCAACCACTACCACGCTAAACAGGCTCGTTAATTTCACTGCCTTTTGCACGAGCGGCGGACTACGGTCATTGTGAAAAACTGCAGTGCGTTCAGTTTCATTCTGTGAGTTCCACAGCTTGACTAAATGTAGTAATTTCGTCTTACGCGACTTGTCTTCTTCTTTGAAGACAGAGCTGGTGCCTCCTCTTCACTATCTGAATCTCGCAATCTTTTTTTCTTTTCCATGTTTCACTTCAATCACAAGTTGCCACGCAGACGCTGGACGAACTAAGTCTAAGAACAAAGACTCAATGCTGAGAACACGCGCGCTTCCGGTAAATCGGAAAACGTCTTTTCAGCGCAACGGCCAACTAATTCGTCAAAGCATCTTAAAACAGAAAAAAAGTACACATTTTTTGTTGTTGAGTAAAACATCGGAATTTCGGAATTTTAATTCAAAATCCGTAGCACCGTATTCTGCATATAAAAATCGGAGAAATTACGGAGAAACCGTAGATGTGCACAGGTCTGTGTAATGTAGGGACACTTTTGGCTTGTAATAAGAATGTCCTTTAAATCACAGGTACCACTGTACTGAATAATGAAGAGCCAATCCCATGAGGCAACCTCCATGCAGTTGTCTACCAGTCAGTTAACTTAATCACAGCATAATACAGTGGAACCCCCATTTCAAAACCACAAAACTCTGAGAAATCAGGTCTTAAAAAGCCTGGAATCTTAAAATGGGGGTAACTTTACTGCGGTTATGAACAGGAAATGTGAAAAAGTAAGGTCTTAAGAGGGGGAAGTCTTAAATTGGGGGTTCCACTGCATATCTCTTACTGTCAGAGGAAAACACCGGCCATGTCCAGACACTATGGGCAACGTCCAAAGGATACACGTCCTCTAAACATTGAGCATATGCACTGTGTATACATTCTTCTGGTAATACTTACTGCGTTTTTGCTGCCAAGCAAAAAAACGGCTGAATCTTCACCTGATTTGCTCTCCTCTGCGTAAAAAAATTTAAAAAATGAATGTACTGTAGAAAAAGCATACCAAATTGTTTAACAAAGAACCATGTCCTCAACAAACACATGCACACTACACAATAATAATTCAATTCCTGCAGCCCTTAATTGCTACGTAACAATTACACATTAACATGCTTCCATTTGACGCCCGACCAAAGGTAATTGAAGCCCGACGGAGCGAAGCGACGGAGGGCTTCAATTAGACTTTGGGAGGGCGTCAATCCACGATGAAGACCGAGAAGTTTTAAATGGAAGCATGATAATGTTATTGTAATTCAATCTGACGATGATCTCTTTCTTGCTTTCATGCGATGGTAAACAGACAGAATTGGTTCTGTTCTGTTCACACACTACTTTCAGTCCACCTACCTGCAAGGGTCAAGTCCCAAGAAATATGTCTCTGTATTCCTATCTTATCACTCTGCTCCTGTTTTGTTTTCTTTCACATACATTTTCCCTTCTTTTTTGACAGGTTTCTGAACAGCAAACTCTAAAACAAATTCTTTTCATCACAAAAGCGATCTTTGGAATTGACTGACGTAGTCCGGAAGAATTCATGCATCACTTACGTCACGTATTCGACGTCATCACTTCGCATACCTTATGGTCTCGGTATTTCGTTGGCCTTCATATTTCCTACTTGTAAAATGACCCTTAAAGCTAACCGAGACTAGTTGAGGTTGTATCAATGCGCCTCACCAGCAGGTGGTTAATGGCTTTTTTAGCGAGTGGTTATCGACAATTAATGACCGGTAATTTTTAATGAGTTGGGGCATTCTGACCAATCACAGGATCTGTTTCATTAAAACGCCAACTTGATTGAATTACAATAGGATATATTTTGAGGACAATAGCACGTACCCGTTCAAACTTCTTTCTTGGTCTTTTTCATTCAAACATAAAAATCTGCACAAATCCTCTAAGTTTAGTAGTAGTAGTAGTAGTAGTAGTAGTAGTAGTAGTAGTATGTAGGGGCGGCTATATTTGTTAGCCGAAGGCCGCGAGGCCTTATTGGTGCCCCTTCTTTGTCAGATACTTTGCATGCCTAAATCCCTATTCTTTCAATGCTTTCAATCAAAGTCATAAAAAAGGTTAAGAAATTTTGGAGAATTGTCCAAGAAGTTTTTGAAGGCGTCTACTGTGGGTGCGAATTTTATGTTAGTGGGTAGTGCATTCCAATTGTTAGCAACTCTATGAGAAAACGAAAACTTGCGCTTGTTAGTCTTACAGTGTTGAACAAAGATTTTTCCCTGGCTGTTTCTGGTGTTGTCTGTCTGCTTGAATGTGAATATTGTGTGCATGTCAATATCATCCACCCCATTTATAATTCTATATGTTTGTATTAGGTCACCCCTTGTCCTCCTTCCCTTCAGAGAGTGGAGGTCTAAGTATTTGAGTCTGTCCGCGTAAGACTTATCACGGCACTCCTTTAGAATTTTAGTTGCTCGACGCTGCACCCTCTCAATTGTCTGAGACTGTCTCTTGAGGAATGGACTCCACACCACATTTGCATATTCCACCAGTGGTCTCACAAAGGCTTTGTATAGCTTTAAGAAGGTGTCCTTGTCAAGAAATGAGAACGCTCGTTTGATAATGCCAATCCTCTGATTAGCTTTTGACACAACTCCTCACAACACAACACAACAACTGGGTGGCCGAGTGGTAACGCACTTGCGCTCGGAAGCGAGAGGTTGCGTGTTCAGGCCTGGGTCAGGCCGCAATTTTCTCCCCCCTTTCCTAACCTAGGTGGTGGGTTCAAGTGCTAGTCTTTCGGATGAGACGAAAAACCGAGGTCCCTTCGTGTACACTACATTGGGGTGTGCACGTTAAAGATCCCACGATTGACAAAAGGGTCTTTCCTGGCAAAATTGTATAGGCATAGATAAAAATGTCCATCAAATACCCGTGGGACTTGGAATAAAGTAAAAAAAAAATTCCATCTCACACGGCATTAAGTCTCAGGAAACATGAATACACGCATGCAGGAAAAAAAAAAAATATGGGTAGCGCCGTATGTATGGCAGCTCGCTTTCCCCGGGGAGAAAGCAGCCCGAATTTCCATGAGGGTAACCTCAATGGACTGTAAATCTTATCCAATCCAATCCAATCCAATATGCGGGTCGAATGACAAATTGCTGTCGAAAACAACACCGATGTCCTTTTCTTCATCACATTCATTTATTTTTTCAATAGCATCATTGACAGTCATCACGTAGTCATATTTGGGATTCTTTTTACCAGAATGCAGAACATTGCACTTTGAAACATTAAAAAATAATTTCCATTTATTTGTCCAATCCTGAAGTAAGTGTATGTCTTTTTGCATGACTGAACTGTTTGTTGCTTTATTGTATAGCTTTGTATCATCCGCAAATATCTTCACTATACCACTAACCACATCTGGTAAATCATTTATAAACACTGTAAATAGAACCGGCCCCAAAACGCTGCCCTGTCAGAGGTGTCACGCATAAATGTGGCCATGTATTAAAATCAACTTGATTGATCTTATTATGGTTTGAAAAAATGTGCATGAAGCTCAATTCACCAGTCATACATATACCTTTGGCAACCTTTTCTTGATGGATAGCTAGGTCCCACAAATTCCCTTCCATCTTGTTTTATCTTCAATCTGCAAGAAACACAATTCAAGGGTAATTAGAGGTAATCACATGCACTTGATTACACACTTACATCAACTCAGATAAACAAACGGTTTCTTAAAATTTCCCAAAATTGCTACCAACCCACAAAAGTCGTTTTCAGCGGTTCAGTCTCTACATAGCATGTCGGCTCAACCGGATGTTTTGCAGTCGCCACTGAGGAATTTATCTTCGCAGCAAATAGGATCCAAAAGTTGATTCGGTTTTATTCTTGATAAACTATATCAAACAATTTTTAAATCATCCCATTTTGATACAAAAAAGGGTAAAAGACGTAGCAGGATTATAAAACGACGTACTTGTAATTTCTTATCTTTTTGCAGTTACAAGAATGTAATTACTACTAATTAAATCTGACGTTGTTATTCAGTTCTGTACTGCTGCGCATCAAAATGGCCGACCTGCACACTTTTCTGGAAAACGAGGGATATGAACAGTTTAAGAAGGCCAATTACCTCAGCAGAGAAGCTGCGAAAGAGGATCCTGAGGATGAACCGTACAAGTCCTTCTATGAAGCGCGAGACATTTTGTCTGGCCTTCGAACAAAAATAAGCGATTTCCTAGAAAATGACCCGAACAAGAAAGATTTGGTCTTGGCTCTGGCCACTCTGGACTTGTACCTGGGCTGCAACTACACAGACACCGATGAAAATAGCACAGGAGAGGAGCATCTGTCGAGGGTGCTGAAGAGTTTGGAGGACATGAATATGGAAGATGGTGCCGTATGTATTTACTTGCATGCACTCAACCATCTGGGCGTCTTGTGGTCTGCAAGGGGGCGGCATGACAAAGCAAAAGAGTACTTGGATCAAGCTGAACACATTTTCCACGAGTATAAGAAGAATGTCGGGGATGCACCCAAACGAGCTGATGAATTCTTTTTACAACCTGATGAAGATGAGAGTGAACTGTTGCGAACAAGAGCCAGCAAGTTTGAAGCAACCTACACACATACTTTGTATTACAAGGCTCAGGTGCTGGCAAAACTGGGAGACAGTGAAGCGTCTGCACAATATTGCCACACAACTCTGCGCAGACAGCTGGATTCAAATCAGTATGATGCCACTGACTGGGCTCTGAATGCTGCCACATTATCTCAGGTAAGGGATTTCTACTCTAGCTGTTGGTCACCACAAAACGAAAACAGCATAGCTTTTGTTTCAGAAATGCAGTTTATGGAAGTAAGGTCACCTGTGAACACGACACTATTTACACACAAAAAAAGGATGAAAAGCTAGTCAAATTCTGGAAAATAAATTATCACAGAAATAAGTTGATTTTGCATGAATTAGCTAGTTACATCCTCCGAAGCAAGATTGAAATTCAAAAATGTTGGGCAAGACTTTGTATTTTAACATAATAGCTGAAGAAAAAGAACCATATCTTTAAATGATGGCCCCTTTAGTTTACTTTAAATTCATAGTGCAAGGGGCTTGCAAGGCTAAAGCTGAAAGGTGTGTGTGTGTATGATTGCCTGTATGTGTGAGCAAGACAAAGAAAATCAGCAGATTCAATTACTTTCATTTTTGTAACAGGTGTACATCACTCAGGAGAAGTTTCCGCTGGCTCGACACTGCCTCGCGTGTGCTACCATCATCTTGAAAGAAATGCGGCCAGATGGAGAAGCGTCGGAGGAAGCGAAGGAGGCGTGGGGCTACAAGGAGGCCGACATCCGTCGCTGCTGGATCAAGTACGGCCTGCAGCTGCTGGAAGTGTCCAAAGACAGAATGCTCGACGGGGTCAGCACCTTTGACCAGGACCATGGCCTGGAGGGAAATAAAGACGCAAATGCTGCCACTGCTGACCACAACTACGACAAGGCGTCAGACAAAGGAGACGAAAAAGAGAAAGGAGGGTCAGGTGATGAAAAGTCCTATGAGCCGTTCAATTTGGAAGCCACGGCGCATGAGGAAAAGGTGACTGACAAACTAGTGACGACGTTTGATGAAGCCCGCACAGTGTTCCTCTTCATCCAAGATAACATCACGGAAGCCAAGAAGACGTACCACTTGGACGGAAACTGCACCGACTTCATCGAGCTGACGCAGGACCACACCAAGGCATTCAAACTGCTGGCCTTCTTTGAGCTGGATATGGAGCGACAGTGCCGCATGCACAAGCGACGCATCGACATGCTGCTGGCGCTGATCAACGAGGTCAGCCTGCAGCACTACCTGTTGGTGTGCCGGCAGCTCATTTACGAGGTGGCCGAGACCTACAGCAGCATATTGGACTTGAAGCTCAGCATGTTGGAACTGGAAATGGCCCCTCCCACGCCCCATGCTGTAAAGAAGATCAACACCTTAGCCCATCAGAGCATCAAGCAGTACGAAGCCTACCTGGACACGCTGAAAGGGGGCAAGCCCGAGCTTCCAGAAACCTTCCCTGACGGAAACACACGACCGGCACTGGTGGCCTTGTTCTGCTGTGGACGTCTGTGGGGCAAGATTCTGACGCCGGATGTGAGCGAGCGCCTGGCCTGCATGAAGAAGTCGATGGACTGTTACAAGTTTGTAGTGGACTACTGCAAGCGTCACCCTGAGGCCAAGATAGAGATGGAGAAAGAACTGTCGCTTTGTGAAGAGCTTTCCACGCTCCTCCCGCTCAAGATGCAGAAGGTTGCAGCAGGAGATTTGAACATTTGAACTCATTGAATTTCTCTTTTATATATTTCGTAAAAACTGTCGGGGATCTTTTTGGGTGGGCTTTATAGGCAGGTGGTCTTTATGGACAGTTGGTCTCATGGGCAGGTTCGACTGTACGTTTAAACATCTGTCTTTCAAAGGGACCAATGTTTAGTTTGATAGATTTTGGGGGGGGATAGATAACTGCCCGGCAACCAGGATACAGGTGTGCAGCAATCTCCTTTGTCCCCCTTGGTTTGAAACCAATGATAGCTGATGATATGCACCCCTGGGCTGCCCTGCATTCATGCTTTGAGGTCTGTGGTGAACTGTTGTACAAGAATAATTTTGTCTGGAAGATGAAGAAAAAAAACTTGAGAAAAGCTGCTTATTCCTGCTTTCATTTTTGTGTGTGTGCTGGATCATGCTTCAACTTAATTGTCACCGAAATGGTGGATGAAAGTGTTAATTAAGATTCACAGGTTGTCATTGTATTAGTGCAGTGTAGGTTTGCGCATTTCAGTCTTTATTTGGTGTTTAACGTCGTTTTCAACCACGAAGGTTATATCGCAACGGGTGTGCATTTCAGTGAAGAATTGTTTTGAAAATAGAAGTTAATAACACAATGTACATGTGCACTCTGCCTGTTGTGATACCAGGCATTAGGTGAAAAGAAGTGGCCTGTTGTGAGATATTTTCAGGTTTGATGCATAATTAACAGTCATATTATTGACCTGAGAAGCAAAGGGAAGTAAACGCTCCAAATGCAAAGAGTGAGTGCGAGTTCTGCAGAACCAGTCTCCTGACACCCGGAAGAATAACAAGCATTGAAATGAACAAGCGACTTTCAGCCTCCATTTTTAATTTGACATCTTTCATTTGAGGATGAAAGTCACTTGCTCATTTTAATGCTTGTTCTTCTCTCAGGTGCCAGGGGACTGGTTCTGCACAACTCTAACTTACTCTTTTTGCACATGTTGTGTGCATTTGGAGCGCTTACGTCCCTTTGTTTCTCAGATCCCAAAATAGCACTCTGCCTCATTTGATTAAGATTAGTCAAATGTTTGCTTTTACATTTAGTCAAGTTTTGACCAGTTTGTAAGTGCTTTCATCTCATTTTGTGTGAGATTTTTGTGGAGCAATAATGTGTGTACTACATTAGAGACATCCAGATTTGCCTTCGTCAAAAGTTCGTGAGTTCCGATCTTCGCAAGTTTGTTGAAGTGGTGACGTCACATCCCGTCACGGTAACCACTTTCCAATTTCGGTCCAGATCTACGCGAAGTTCTTCGTGCGCGTTCGTCTGTTTTTCGAAACAGTGATGACGAGTAGTGTTATATATGACGAGTCTTTTTTATCAGAATATTCCTGACATCTGAATATGCTGGGTACACAAGCAACACTGAATTTTTTTTCTGAAAAGCGAACCACACGCGGCACTGGCAGGATATGTCGCCCGTCGACTCAAGTTGTGAGTTTTGTGTGGGTATCCGTGTTCATGCACTAGGCCTCCAAAATGAACAGTTTACAGATGCACAGTCCACAGAAGCGTCGTAAAGATATTAAACTTTAACACTGCGCACATGCTGATTGAGGTTCGTCAAACACGCCTTTTTCACCACGTAGATCCCGGTCTTCGGCAAGCAGTGGAGGGCGCGAAAAACCAAGCGCATGCGCATTGAGGCACAAAGTTAAAAATAGAGAGGAAATCCCCACCACCGACGAATGTTCGTCTGACGAAGGTTGAATCTGGATGTCCCTACTGTTTGGAAAAAATGAACATACTCTTAAAGTTATTTGTAGCTCTTGTGGGTTGTTCATTTCACTTAGGTACAGGTGGTAGTTCTTGTGCTGCTGATTTTTGCTAAGCTCGTGTGCTGGGTAAGAATTTGTGCCAATGTATAACTTCATAGCCTTACTTTCTGTTTCCCAAGTGTTGAGAATGAAATTGTATTGAGTTTATTGGTGTGCACAAGGAAAACAACCAAAGAATACTCTGTGAAAGTGCAAAAATCAATGTGTTTGTAGTTATGTGTTTGTACGTGTGACTGCGTGTGTGTGTGGGTGTGTTTGAAAGACAGGGGGAGATGAAAAACCTGAAGTGTAACATCATTTGAAAAACAGAATTCCAAAACCAGTTAGCAGATAGTAAATTAACCTTTGCTATATTATGCTAAATGGATCACACAGTCTTGAATCATGTATAACTCAAAATCTTGGGAGATGGAGGGGTCACATTTACAAAGTATGGGTCCTCTCCCTCCCTCATTTTTGAATAGGAATGAACATAGTGAACATTCTCCCCCAAGATCCTTGGAGTCAAACATGACTCAAAATGTTCAGACTGTGTGATTTAAGTTAAATTTACCCTTGTATCTGTCTGAAACAAGACGAAGCATGTTGATGTTGTCATGATGTCCCAGCCTGACCTTCAGTTTCAAGATAAAAAACTTCATCATTTCAGTTTCAGAGATAAATGCACTTCAAGCCAAGGGAAAGTTAGCACAGCAAAACAGGCAAGGCACTGATTTTAAACGCACAGAACTTGTAAAAATATTGTATTTCAACAAGGCAAAGTCACAAAAAGTCTGTTTCTTTCTGTCCATTGCACTGCATACGTGTATACGCTTTCTTGTCGATTAACATTATCATCCTGAGAAACATTTGCAAAACTCCACATATCCAAAATCCTGTAGGTCACATTGTTTACGCAGTAAAAGCTGTACTTCTCAGCGCATGAACTAACTGAAGGGTTTTATTGTGTGTGCAACATTCTATATCTACTGGAACACAACAATGTCGCCATCCCAGGTTGCCCCAGCGACAACAGATGGCAACACTGGGTGAGCAGCAACATCCAGCAGTATTCCCCCACTGTTTAAGGTTCGAATCCTCTTGCCGTTGTTAAAGTTGTAACAGAAAAGCCTGCCATCCGACGACCCGCTGTACAGCAGGCTGCCATCTTGCGACAGAGACAGGCCCACGCTGTAACCAGCACACTGAAAGCAGACAGAACATAGGATATGTGAGCATTGTTGTTTGCATTAACAAAATTCATAACATGCTCTATGTTAAATATTGAATGGCTGTGTGTTCAAGTACATCAAGCACACATCTTTTATATGCCTCTGAGCTACAAAAAGTTTATGCTAGGAGTGAGAGAGAAAGAAAAGAGATTCAAAAGAGAGCTTAATTCTGCTCAAAACATAATAAAGGAAAACATTTCAGCGAGATCAGTTCTCACACACTCTCTCAGTCTCTGCACATGATAGATGTACTGAGGCAATGGTGAACCTACCTTGTGCCCTTCAAAACGTTTGTTTTTGTTCATTTTGTACGGTCGTTGGGTGGAGAATACTGCAGCGTAGCCGGCATGAGTCTGAGCCACAAACTGAGAAAGCGTAGGATGTAGGCACAGTCGTGTCACTGTGTAGCGCTCCTGGAAATTAGTAATGAATGCAAGGAGATAAATGACAAAAATCAAACCATAAAGAAAGACTGCATTGCAGTGCCATGGCAAAGTGTCCATGAAAGTTAAATTTAAGACAAATGCAGAATGAGTAAAAATAGAGCTGAAGGTTTGTTAGTGACGATGCAGCCTGCTCTGAAAGTGTGCGAGTGTTTGTACAAGTTTGAGTCTGAAGAAAAGATGTGTATGTTAGTGTTTCTGTCTTTTATTTCTGTGTGTGTGACATGTGTGTGTGTGTGTGTTTGAGATCCTAAAGAATAGATGTGTATGTTAGTGTGTTTCATTCTGTGTATGTTTTTATGTGGGTGTGTGTCTGTCTGTCCCTCCACAATTTTCTATTTCTGTGTGTGTGACATGTGTGTGTGTGTGTGTGTTTGAGATCCTAAAGAATAGATGTGTATGTTAGTGTGTTTCATTCTGTGTATGTGTGTATGTGGGTGTGTGTTTGTCTGTCCCTCCACAATTTTCTATTTCTGTGTGTGTGACATGTGTGTGTGTGTGTGTGTTTGAGATCCTAAAGAATAGATGTGTATGTTAGTGTGTTTCATTCTGTGTATGTGTGTATGTGGGTGTGTGTTTGTCTGTCCCTCCACAATTTTCTATTTCTGTGTGTGTGACATGTGTGTGTGTGTGTTTGAGATCCTAAAGAATAGATGTGTATGTTAGTGTGTTTCATTCTGTGTATGTTTTTATGTGGGTGTGTGTCTGTCTGTCCCTCCACAATTTTCTATTTCTGTGTGCATGAGCATGAAAAAGTGTGTGTTTTGCCTTTTGTGGTGTGTGTGTGTAAGAACAAGAACAAGCACAATTCTTTATTTAACGAGGGTAATAGAGTAAGCAGTGATCTGCTTTTTTACATCTGGCCCTCGCCCTAAAGAGGGACTAGTCTAAAATTGCTAAAGAATAAGCAAGTAAAGAAAACTACTGCTACATGATTAAAATAAAATGAAAGAAAGAACATATCATCAATTTACATACAATACATTGCTTAAATGAAAAATGTAAGTTTATTTGACATGAGTTAAGAATTATAGAGTACATTGCACTAGCTGACGCAACAAATTAAGCTGTACTGAATGCCATGCCCATTGACGCTGATGGTGTCTATGTCGACCAAAAGAGTGGGATTCCCTGTAGGTGGAGTTCCTGGAGTGGGATTCCCTGTATACAGGGAATCCCACAGGGTGGAGTTTTTCAATAAAACTTGCAAACCATACTCGAATTTCTAAGAAATATCAAAAAAGATTGAAAAACATCAAATTCTACCGATGTCGCCAAGCATCACGTGACTTTCAGCGATATCAGCAACACGCTACAGGAACTAAATCCTGTGGTATTCCCTGACATACACTGCATTCGAAAAAATCAGTGTGTATAAAAATGATAATACATGTAAATTGTTAAAAAGCACCGGTTGTTGGTTTTAACAACCATTCTAGCGACAACAGATGTTTATTTAGACTTCATGAGATAAGACGTATATCTGGTCTTAAAAACGTTTGTGCTGCTAGTTTGCCGTAGGATTGTTGGAAGAGTGTTCCAGAGACTGCTACCTGAATAGACTAAACTAGATTTGAATAGGTCAATCCTAGGCAGAGGCATGTTCAGTCTCATCAATTGGCGTGAAGTTTTTAACGTGAATTTGGAAAATATGGTTTGAGGTACACATCCATGAATAATTTTATGCATAAGGGTACCTTTATTATAACTTAGCCTTGCCTTCAGAGGAAGAATGCCTAAGTTCATGTAGTCTAACTCAGATAGGGTTGTTTTCTTTAATAAGACTACTTTAAGCGCTCGTTTATGTAATCTAATTAGTGGTTTGAATGAATTTTCACTTGCCGAGTCCCACAAGGTAGACGCGTAATCAATAACAGACTGAATATGAGCATTAAAGAATAATTTCCTGGCTTCCAAATTCAGAAAGTGCTTGATTCTAGATAATAGATAAACCTTCTTGGACACTTGTTTAGACAGTTGTTCGATGTGGTGTGACCAAGACAGGTTGTTATTAATGGTGACTCTCAAAACTTTATGATGGTCGACTTTTTCAACAAGTTTATCATTAACCGTTAGATCGTGAAATATTGAGGTTATGTTCTGGCGTTTTTGCCTAGTTGTTATTATCATGCTTTTTGTTTTTTGGGGGTTAAGAGACAGTCCATTCACTCAACTGGTTTAAACTTTCTTGCAGTGATTCTGATAAACGACTTAAATTGGTGTTACTAGAATGTATGGTTGTGTCATCTGCAAAAAGTTCACATAAATTCTCAATGTGAAGGGGAAGGTCATTTATGTATATATATATATATATATATATATGAGAGAGAGAGAGAGAGAGAGAGAGAGAGAGAGAGAGAGAGAGAGAGAGAGAGAGAGAGAGAGAGAGAGAGAGAGAGAGAGAGAGAATGACTATATGTTCATTCCTCAGAAACTCAGAATAGGTTTATTTACTTGGCACAATCTATGCCAAAACAGCCTTATCCAAAAAGAATCTATAAAATGCAACATTTTTGAAAAATAATATCGACCCACAAATACGACCCATTTTTCCAAAATGTCAAAAGCACAAATGAACAAACTGGTTTTGTTACTGCAGTAACAATTACTCTACACAAATTCATTGTCAGTGGTTTCATCGTGCAGGATTAGATATCTTAAACACACAGAACGCTCTGACTAGACTGCTATTGACAGGACTTTGGACTCAAGCCAGTATGAAGTCGACTTGTTTATCACAGTGGCCTTTCTGAAAACCTGTTATTTCTTGGTAACACCCGAGACCAATCAATTATTAATTTTGTGTGGCATGTGTGACTAGAAGTGGAAGATAAGGAGGTATGTTTGTGGTAAATGTAATCATTAATGCACACGTGTGTGTGTGTGTGTGTGTGTGTGTGTGTGTGTGTGTGTATGTATGTTATGTATGTGTGTATATAATTGTTTGTTTGTGTGTGTGTGCATGAGTGTATGAGCACATATGCATGTGTGTGTGTGTGTGTGTGTGTGTATAATTGTGTGTTTTGTGTATGTGTCACGTGTGTGTGTGTGTGTGTGTGTGTGTACTAGCACATGTGCACATGCATATAAGTGCGTGTGTGTGCATGCATATGAGTATGTGGGTTCATCTCTGCAATGCATTTTTGTGAATGTGCCTGCATGTGCTCGTTTTGATATCTCACAAGGCAAACACAACACTGGACAGGCTGTATCAGGCAAGGCAGTGATCACAGGGAGACTTGACAGTTCTGAGTGTTAAACAAATGCATGATATCCCCAGCACTCAACAAAGATCATGTTTCTGTGCAAAGAGCAGGAAGTTACTTGCTGGCGCCTAGCACCTGCGTATATCAGACATTGTGATATGCCGCTGAAAATACAGTGGAACCCCCCTTGTAGACCCCCTTTTATAACATAGTTTTTCAGATTTCCTGATTATAAATTCTGTAAATTTGCCTCCATTTTAAGACTCCCTCCCAAAATGTGCAAAAGCAAGGTATGAAAGGGGAGGGGGAAGGAGATGGTGAAAGGGGGTTCCACCGTTTTGCGGCAAGTCTGTTGCCTCATGGCAAGAGAGAAGTTTTAAACGTTCTCCGTTCACATTTTTAAATCTCCTTTTTTGTTTGTTTTTTCACAGCATAACATTCTGTTTTGCCTTCTTTCCATAACCGCATACCACAGCTCTGTTTTGCCTTCTCTTTCCATAACATTCTGTTTTGCCTTCTCTTTCCATAACATTCTGTTTTGCCTTCTCTTTCCATAACATTCTGTTTTGCCTTCTCTTTCCATAACATTCTGTTTTGCCTTCTCTTTCCATAACATTCTGTTTTGCCTTCTTTCCATAACATTCTGTTTTGCCTTCTTTCCATAACATTCTGTTTTGCCTTCTTTCCATAACATTCTGTTTTGCCTTCTCTTTCCATAACATTCTGTTTTGCCTTCTCTTTCCATAACATTCTGTTTTGCCTTCTCTTTCCATAACATTCTGTTTTGCCTTCTTTCCATAACATTCTGTTTTGCCTTCTTTCCATAACATTCTGTTTTGCCTTCTCTTTCCATAACATTCTGTTTTGCCTTCTTTCCATAACATTCTGTTTTGCCTTCTTTCCATAACATTCTGTTTTGCCTTCTTTCCATAACATTCTGTTTTGCCTTCTCTTTCCATAACATTCTGTTTTGCCTTCTCTTTCCATAACATTCTGTTTCGCCTTCTCTTTCCATAACATTCTGTTTTGCCTTCTCTTTCCATAACATTCTGTTTTGCCTTCTCTTTCCATAACATTCTGTTTTGCCTTCTTTCCATAACATTCTGTTTTGCCTTCTTTCCATAACATTCTGTTTTGCCTTCTTTCCATAACATTCTGTTTTGCCTTCTTTCCATAACATTCTGTTTTGCCTTCTTTCCATAACATTCTGTTTTGCCTTCTTTCCATAACATTCTGTTTTGCCTTCTCTTTCCATAACATTCTGTTTTGCCTTCTCTTTCCATAACATTCTGTTTCGCCTTCTCTTTCCATAACATTCTGTTTTGCCTTCTCTTTCCATAACATTCTGTTTTGCCTTCTCTTTCCATAACATTCTGTTTTGCCTTCTTTCCATAACATTCTGTTTTGCCTTCTTTCCATAACATTCTGTTTTGCCTTCTTTCCATAACATTCTGTTTTGCCTTCTTTCCATAACATTCTGTTTTGCCTTCTTTCCATAACATTCTGTTTTGCCTTCTTTCCATAACATTCTGTTTTGCCTTCTCTTTCCATAACATTCTGTTTTGCCTTCTCTTTCCATAACATTCTGTTTTGCCTTCTTTCCATAACATTCTGTTTTGCCTTCTTTCCATAACATTCTGTTTTGCCTTCTTTCCATAACATTCTGTTTTGCCTTCTCTTTCCATAACATTCTGTTTTGCCTTCTTTCCATAACATTCTGTTTTGCCTTCTCTTTCCATAACATTCTGTTTCGCCTTCTCTTTCCATAACATTCTGTTTCGCCTTCTCTTTCCATAACATTCTGTTTTGCCTTCTCTTTCCATAACATTCTGTTTTGCCTTCTCTTTCCATAACATTCTGTTTTGCCTTCTCTTTCCATAACATTCTGTTTCGCCTTCTCTTTCCATAACATTCTGTTTTGCCTTCTCTTTCCATAACATTCTGTTTTGCCTTCTCTTTCCATAACATTCTGTTTCGCCTTCTCTTTCCATAACATTCTGTTTTGCCTTCTCTTTCCATAACATTCTGTTTTGCCTTCTTTCCATAACATTCTGTTTTGCCTTCTTTCCATAACATTCTGTTTTGCCTTCTCTTTCCATAACATTCTGTTTTGCCTTCTTTCCATAACATTCTGTTTTGCCTTCTTTCCATAACATTCTGTTTTGCCTTCTCTTTCCATAACATTCTGTTTTGCCTTCTCTTTCCATAACATTCTGTTTTGCCTTCTCTTTCCATAACATTCTGTTTTGCCTTCTTTCCATAACATTCTGTTTTGCCTTCTCTTTCCATAACATTCTGTTTTGCCTTCTCTTTCCATAACATTCTGTTTTGCCTTCTCTTTCCATAACATTCTGTTTTGCCTTCTCTTTCCATAACATTCTGTTTTGCCTTCTCTTTCCATAACATTCTGTTTTGCCTTCTCTTTCCATAACATTCTGTTTTGCCTTCTTTCCATAACATTCTGTTTTGCCTTCTCTTTCCATAACATTCTGTTTTGCCTTCTCTTTCCATAACATTCTGTTTTGCCTTCTCTTTCCATAACATTCTGTTTTGCCTTCTCTTTCCATAACATTCTGTTTTGCCTTCTCTTTCCATAACATTCTGTTTTGCCTTCTCTTTCCATAACATTCTGTTTTGCCTTCTCTTTCCATAACATTCTGTTTTGCCTTCTTTCCATAACATTCTGTTTTGCCTTCTCTTTCCATAACATTCTGTTTTGCCTTCTCTTTCCATAACATTCTGTTTTGCCTTCTCTTTCCATAACATTCTGTTTTGCCTTCTCTTTCCATAACCGCATACCACAGCTCTGTTATTAGGGTTACATAGTAGCCTCAGTTAACACTTTTGCACCTGAACAGCCTGTATACATTACACAGTCAAACATAATATAGTAGGCTGGGGCCAGTGTCACATTACAAAGTACAGTAGCACCTGTCATGAAAGGACACCCAAGTAACCAGCCAAAAGTCTCCCTGCATTGATTGATATGGTATATTTCGGTCAAGAAAATAATCATGTGGACAACAGAAGGTGTGATTTCATGGGTGGTGCTTCACACCGCAAGCAACAGTGGATTTGGACCCCCTATAAAGACTCCTCCGTTTAAGACTCCCTCTTTTTTGAGACCTTGCTTTATCAGATTTTCTGTTCATACACACTTGTAAATTTGTAAAAGGACCTGATTTTCTCAGATTCTTTGAGGTCTTAAAAGGGGGGGTTCTACTGTAACACACACACTGGCGCAACTCTGCTTTTCAAACTTTCCTCAAAAAGTTAAAAACTTCTCTCCTTCCTCCTTGTCTGCCTACCTGAAATATCTGATTGGACAGAATGACACCTGTGCGGAAGTCCCAGGCCATTACGCTGCGGTCAGCCGACTCCCTGGTCACTACGTCCCCACAGGAGAACAGCTCTTGACCGTCGTGGGAGAACATCAAGTCCTGTGTCTGCAACCAACCGTCAACTGTCCATTTTTCTTATTGAACATGTTTTTGTAAAGTGCAATGAGACTGCTGTTTGGTGGTGAAGTGCAGTATGTAAAACGTTTTATTGTTGATATTAAATGTGAATGCAGACATCCAAACAATTTTCAGGAGAGGAGACATCTCCCAAGTAACACAAGTCGTGACCATCCAGATGAAAAAGAAGTTGATAATAAGAACAGTTCCCAGCTCTATACTGCTTAGCCACTTTTGAAACTGAACTCTTCAAAACTGTGAGTTGTCAGGAGTATACCTGTCTGTTTTCTCTCCGGACCAATATTGTGTTGCACCAGAAGCAATTATCTCATGAATGAAATACCATCAAAACTTGTGGGTGAAAATGGTAGAATAAGATTACTGTGTCACTGCTTGCCATATGGAGGTTGCTTTAAAATGCAAGTCTGGCTGTAATGTGTTTCATGGCCTCCCTTCACGCTTTACATTTTAAGTGTTGTTGCTCAGTAAACACATTCTTATACAGTGGAACCCCCTTTCAAGGCCCTCTCAATTCAAGACTCCCTCCATTTTAAGACCCTGTTATTTTTAGATGTTCTGTTCAAAACCTCTGTAAATGTACCCCCAATTTAATACTACCTCCTTTTTAAGACCTGATTTTTAAAGATTTATGGAGGTCTCAAAAGGGGGTTCCACTGTACAATGTTCACAATGCTGTACATTCTGACAAAGGTAAACGTTGTTTGCAGCGCTGTCCTCACCTGACCCAGTTGTTCCTTGTGGGTGAAGATACGGGCAGGTATGTCAGGTTGCCGGGTATCCCACACCTGGATGCTGTCTGTGGTTCCCGTGACGACCAGGTGGGGAGTGACGGGATGGAACTTGCCAGCACTTACATAACTGCTATGTTCAAACTGCGCTTGGCACTGACCTTGGGGGGAAAGACGTACAGTTCCAGTTATGCAAACATTTCAGTTTAGAAATATCAAGCATCCATCATTAATGCAACTGCATGTGGGACAAGGTCAAACGCTTTATTTCACAGCCTTGAAATGTGACAGGACTGTACCAGGCCATCTCTATTCATACCTTTTTATTTTTATTTTATAGCAATGATGTAGAGGGTCTGAAAATAATTTGACAGAAAATGTAAAGGAAAAAGGGCACACAAAAAAACAACGTTTAGTGAAAAATTGGCAAGAGTATAAGAAGCAAAAATGCCAAAACAGACAGACTGCTTGGAACGTTTCATTATAATATGAGTAAGAAGCAGTTTTAAGTGAATTCTTTTACAAAATGTGTGAAAGTGCCATTATCTTTTCCCCCCCAAATACATTAATAATAATAATAATAATAAATAACTTTTCTATAGCGCGAGTCCCATCAATTGGCTCCAGGCGCTTTACAAATTCATTATAGAATAAACTAGCACAAATCAACAAGCAAACAAAGCATACATTTAACTGAGACATAACACCAAGAACCCAAGCACTAAGCAAAAACTTAGCGTACAATGTTAAAAGTACACACACACGCACACACACACACACACACACACACACACACACACACACACACACACACACACGCACGCACGCACGCACGCGCACACACAAAGATACCATTGACAAATAGACCATAAAGCACATACAGGGTAGAGAGTTCCAAAACAGAATAGAGTTGTGGAGAGTCTACTCAGGCTAAGCAAAGGCTTTACGAAACAGGTATGTTTTGAGTTGTGTTTTGAAGGAGGAAAGGCTGCTGGAGTCACGGATAGAACTTGGAAGCGAGTTCCAGACGGTCGGAATCTGGTACCTAAAGGTTCTTTCACCAAAGGTCTTGGTCCTGGTTTTGGGGATGCGAAGGAGTTTTTCAGAGGAGGATCTGAGAGAACGGGATGGCTCGTAGATACTGAGGGAATGGGACAAATAGGGGGGAAGTGCTTTCTCAAAACAGCGGTACCCTAACCAGAGCAACTGCAAGCATGCAGGGTCATGAAACAATTGTTCAATCACATTCAATCCATCAACAAAATAAAAAGACGTCAGTCCACCTACCTGTGTGAACATCAGTTATAGCTGCAGTGCGATCGTAACTACAGCTGAGCACTCTCCGTCCGTCAACGCTCCACTGGGCGTCGCGCACCGCTGTGCTGTGAGGGGTGAGGGTTCGAACACACTGCGTCTGCTGGCCCCAGGCGTTCCACACACGCACTGTGCTGTCCATGGACGCTGACAGAAGCAGATGACTGAAGGATGCAACGCTGCACCATGAGATTCTGTTGATGACGCCCGTGTGAGCCGCCCATCTGTGCGATTCTTTGCTAGCGCAGTGATT
Source organism: Littorina saxatilis (assembly GCF_037325665.1). Lineage (NCBI taxonomy): Eukaryota > Metazoa > Mollusca > Gastropoda > Littorinimorpha > Littorinidae > Littorina > Littorina saxatilis. The sequence goes on from NC_090261.1 coordinate 66,790,773, forward strand.
TCCATGGTGACGGTTTAAGTGTGGTGAGATCTTGGGGTGAACTGTGTAAACCTTTACTGTAAGGTCACTTTGTAAAGGGGTGTGTTTTTCTGCACCAGCTCCGTGACTTTGATAGGAATCGCTGGATGACACTGGTGAGTCAGGGTAATTTGTTCTCCCACACTTTTTATGAGACTCCTTGTGTCTTCTGGTTTTAGATGTGTCCAGTGACTGCACTTTCTCATGTTTTTTAGGTATCCATGGAGACTCAAATTTTCTCTTTCGAGATTCTGCACTATCAGCTGCATTTTCTGACTCTTTAGGAACTTCCGCTTCGGAAAAATATCTCCAGAAATCACCCTTTGGTACTTCTACAGAGCTTCCACGGATATGAATAACTCTGTTCTCTTCTTCACCACTTGATTCAGTCTCCTTTGGATTTTTACCAGAATGATCACCGTCAAAACCAAAGAAATTTATTTTTGTGTTGTTTTCTTGTCCCAGCTTGACCTCTGAGGAGTTATAATGTGTATTCTCATTCTCAAAACATTTTTGTTTGCGACTGACACTGACACTAGTTTTTCTGCTGCTATCACTTCCTTTGGAAACCTCTTCACTGCAGTTATCTTCAGAGTCACTGCTGTAAGTAGCAAGTTTATCCATATTTCCGTCAGAGTTTTGTTTCCCTTTTCAGTAGATGACTGTTTTATGAAACAACAGAAAAAGATTTAAAAAAATATACATGTACACTTCAGTGCACACACGCCCTGCATATGCATAATTATATATATGCACACTCAAACACACACAGACACAGAGAAACATAAAAGAATTAAGACACGCACACAGACACTCAGTCCTTTTTTATTGCTAGGGTTTCAAGAGTAATATAATTGTCATGAATGTAATCAACAATGGATACAAACTTTACTTTCTGCATATTTTACTTAATTACCAAAGGTTTGAGTCAGTCACTAGTGTGGCTAGGTGCGCATAGCTACGTGCTTGTTCAGCGGGAATCCTTGCAATTTAACAAGTCAAACAGTATTGACATTTTTGAGAACTACATATGCACCCATGCATGACCCTGACAGGCAGACACTTTTATAAGTAAAAACTTGACAAAAAGAATCTTTGACAGTCAGTCAAAATGTTGCCACAAATTAAATGCATGAGTTAAAATTAGCAAAGTGTGCATGTGCCAGAAAGTTACTGTGAAAGCAATTCATAATAAGGACTGCAGTGAAATAAGCACATACATTATTTTTGTAAGGCAATTCATTAGACCTTTCTAGTTCCTCCCCTTTCTGAGTCTTTCATGAATGACCCCATGACCCCCCCCCCCCCCTCCTCCAAGAGCCCCCAACGCCGGCCACTTCAAAAACCGGCACTAAAATCATTCTGGTCTACTCCTTCGCGAGTAGACACCTTTGATAATTGCTACAATAGCCAGGAACTCAAATCGCAAAACGATATTCTTGTGTACACAAAAGAACATTTTCTCTGAGTAACATTAACAACCAACACACACCAGTCTTGTCATGACTTTTATTCGTCTCTCTCTCTCTTTCTCTCTCTAAATAAAGTTCAATTCAATTCTCTCTCTCTCACACACACACATACACACACACACACCAACCACATGCGCGCGCGTGTATCCCACACAGCATTGTTTGTCTACCTTCTCACACGCACAGCAGTCTACTACCAAAACAACGTTTATCCCCCCTGAATCAGAGTCTTCATACCCCAATTTACAGTAAATTTAAGCACGGCCGCCGAAAACAGCGTAACTAATACCCCATGGTCTTTTTTCCCACAAACCTACTCGTACAACTATTTATAGAAAGCTGTCAATTGCTCTCAAAAGGCAATCCTCCTATTTCTCTTAGTGGCAGCATAAGATTAATGTACCACTTTGGACCTACCACTTTTGTTATTATAATTCTTGTTTCTTTTGGTGAATAAGGGTCAAAAGACGCAACAGAAACGAAAGTAAAGCTACAACAATCTAGTCAGGAGTTCGCTAGACTCGGACCGCGAAACCCTTGGCAGGCGGAACTTACACGTTTGCTAGTTTTCCGTAAATCAGCCTGTGATCTACGCATCGGCTGTTTTTTCCTCGCATTGCGTCAGAAACCTTTCTCTTTATGAATAGGCTGAACTAAGTATCATGTATTTGGTGTTTATGTGCCAGTCAGCAAATTGGCAGTCGCTAGGGGTTGTCATTAGGGATTTAAAGCGTCTTTCTGCAAGGCTTGAGTTTTTGCTGTCTGAGGTAAACTTCAAGCTGAAGTCGTGTTATGAAGGGAGCGAGAAACTGCTGCATGAAAATCCCTCAGTTGACACTTCAGTCACTTGAAAACAAAACGAATATTTCTTTTTGACTGAATAGTAAGTTTCAAGTGAGATTTGGAATAGGGATCTATCAAGCAGGGAGTACACTTTCTGCAAGAAGTGCAAGCATTAAAACAAACGACTGTGCTAGACACATAAATTGTGCAGAATATCTCGGGCGTTGAAAGAAGAACAAAAAGAAGGAAAATTGCAGCGCGATCTTATCAGCTGTAAAACTTAACCTCCCCTCCTTGTGAAGACAAAACCCTCGCGACTACTCAAAACCCCACATTTTCTTCAAAATGGATCAACCAGCGCTGATCTTCGACATCAACCGGCAAATCAAAGATGTCAGCATGCAGATGCAGTCGGCAGCGGGTGAGATGACCCGGCTGACCGAGTTGTTTGGCGAGCTGAAGGGCAAGGCCGCCGTGTTGGCCGGAGAACCGATGGGCGATGGTCAGGAGGATGTCGTTGACCCCTGGACCGTTGAAAGCACGTCAGAGAAGGGCGTCGACTATGACAAACTGATCAGTAAGTTTATTTTACCTTTGACTGAAACTGAGAGAGAGAGAGAGAGAGAGAGAGAGAGAGAGAGAGAGAGAGAGAGAGAGAGAGAGAGAGAGAGAGAGAGAGAGAGAGAGAGAGAGAGATCAAACTCGAACTCAAACTAAACATTTTTATTACAGGATAATAGCATTATGGTCCTTTTATTTCAAGTTTATTTTACCTTTGACTCTCCCAGAGAGAGAGAGAGCTAGAGAAAGAGAAAACGAACAAACTTTATTTTACAAGGATAAAGGTTTTAAGCAGATTGCCTTGTCTAACAACCTGTCCTTCAACAAGTACTTGACATGTAATATTCACTAAAGAGGCATACAAATGGAAAGAAATAATAACACAAAATTTAAAAAATGCTAAATGCAATAAAAAGAATAAAAGAAAAATGCGGAAAAAGTTAGAAAGACCACAATAAAGAAAAGAGAAAAAAATCGGAAAAGAGAAAGAGAGAGAGAGAGAGAGAAGATAATTCGTTATTTACGAGGGTAATGGTTTAAGCAAACATATGGTCGCTTGGTGCCCAGGGCATAAAGGCTTGCAACAGTGGAAGCTAGGCCACCGAGCTACACTCAGCACTGTCAGTGACACTTGATATACATTTGTAGTGCAGACATGACTAGAACAGCTATACATCTGTGGACCCAGCATATCAGCAAATGTTGGCCTTCCAAGGCACAGTCCTTCTTTAATGGCTTTTAACAAAAATAACACATGCAAAATCCAACTCTGTACAAGTAGCAGTTGTGATTTCATTTTTTTGTTTTCATTTTCATTTTCATTACTTTATTGTCCCATCCCTGGGAAATTCGGGTCGCTTCCTCCCAGTGGAAAGCTAGCAGCAACGGAGTCGCGCTACCCAGGTGTCTGCATGTTTAGGTGTATTCAGCCACCTACACTTATGGCAGAATGACCAAGATCTTTTACGTGCCATTGTGATGACACGGGGGTGGGACATGGCTTCTGTCTCTGGGTCTGCACATAAAGTTGACCCGTGTCCGTCCCGGCCCGAATTCGAACCTGCGACCTTTCGATCACAAGTCAAGTGCTCTACCAACTGAGGTACCGGGCCCCCGGTGCTGATTTTTGGTATGTGTCCAGACGGGCGCAGTGGCGTGGTGGTAAGACGTCGGCCTCCTAATCGGGAGGTCGTGAGTTCAAATCCCGGTCGCTGCCGCCTGGTGGGTTAAGAGAGGAGATTTTTTCGATCTCCCAGGTCAACTTATGTGCAGACCTGCTTAGTGACTTAACCCCCTTCGTGTGTACACGCAAGCACAAGACCAAGTGCGCATGGAAAAGATCCTGTAATCCATGTCGGAGTTCGGTGGGTTATGGAAACACGAAAATACCCAGCATGCCTACTCAACGAAAGCGGAGTGAGCTGACTATGCTCTAAGAGTATAGTGTGGGGAACCCAAATGGGCAAACGAGCTCACACGTAACCAGAACATTCTGGGACGCTGAAGAAGAAGGTATGTGTCCAAGAGGAGGAATGGTCTTATCCCATGTAAAGTCTGGGCAGATCTAAGTCTGGGCAGATCTAAGTCTGGGCAGATCTAAGATAGTTTGTTTGTTTTGTTCATGGGTTGAAACTCCCACAGCTTTTACGTGTATGACCGGTTTAACCCCGCCATTTATGTAGCATACGCCGCTTTCGGGGGAAGCATGCTGGGTATTTTTGTGTTTCTATAACCCACTGAACTCTGGCATGGATTACAGGATCTTATCCATGCACACTTGGTCTTGTGCTTGCGTGTACACACGAAGGGGGATAAGGCACTAGCAGGTCTGCTCATTAGTTGACCTGGGAGATCGGAAAAATCTCCACCCTTAACCCACCAGGCGGTCGCGGCCAGGATTTGAACTCACGACCTTCTGATTAGGAGGCCGATGTCTTATCCACTAGGCCACTGCACCCGTCAATCTGAGATAGTAAACAGAGCTGTTTTCGAAGGAAGGATTGTCCCATTCAATAGAACAAAAAACTTTAACAAATCAGCAAGCCTAAGATTGGTTTTCAGGTAAGAACTGAGGTGAAACTCAGGACAGTTTGAATAGGCAGCAAGTGCTTGCTGGATAATCTAGTCATAAAGATGATTAATCTACACAGAAAGTGTCTCCCCCCGCGGGTTAGGGGGAAGAATTTACCCGATGACTAACGGATTCTGTTTCTCCTTTTACCCTTGTTAAGTGTTTCTTGTAAAGATTTTAGTCAAGCAGTATGTAAGAAATGTTAAGTCCTTTGTACTGGAAACTTGCATTCTCCCAGTAAGGTAATATATTGTACTATGTTGCAAGCCCCTGGAGCAATTTTTTGATTAGTGCTTTTGTGAACAAGAAACAATTGACAAGTGGCTCTATCCCATCTCCCCCCCCTTTCCCCGTCGCGATATAACCTTCGTGGTTGAAAACGACGTTAAACACCAAATAAAGAAAGACAGAAAGTGTCATTTTGCAATCATGCATCCACTTAGTTCTGACATAGAGCAACAGATACAAGTTTTAAAGACATAACAACAACAAAAGAAAACCAAACAAGTCGCGTAAGGCGAAATTACTACATTTAGTCAAGCTGTGGAACTCACAGAATGAAACTGAACGTAGTCCGCCGCTAGTGCAAAAGGCAGTGAAAGTGACGAGCCTGTTTGGCGCGGTAGCGGTTGCGCTGTGCTTCATAGCACGCTTTACTGTACCTCTCTTCGTTTTAACTTTCTGAGCGTGTTTTTAATCCAAACATATCATATCTATATGTTTTTGGAATCAGGAACCGACAAGGAATAAGATGAAAGTGTTTTTAAATTGATTTCGAAAATTTAATTTTGATCATAATTTTTATATTTTTAATTTTCAGAGCTTGTTTTTAATCCAAATATAACATATTTATATGTTTTTGGAATCAGGAAATGATGAAGAATAAGATGAACGTAAATTTGGATCGTTTTATAAAAAAACATTTTTTTTTACAATTTTCAGATTTGTAATGACCAAAGTCATTAATTAATTTTTAAGCCACCAAGCTGAAATGCAATACCAAAGTCCGGCCTTCGTCGAAAATTGCTTGGCCAAAATTTCAATCAATTTGATTGAAAAATGAGGGTGTGACAGTGCCGCCTCAACTTTTACAAAAAGCCGGATATGACGTCATGAAAGACATTTATCGAAAAAAAGAAAAAAACGTCCGGGGATATCATTCCCAGGAACTCTCATGTAAAATTTCATAAAGATCGGTCCAGTAGTTTACTCTGAATCGCTCTACACACACACACGCACAGACAGACACACACACACACATACACCACGACCCTCGTCTCGATTCCCCCTCTATGTTAAAACATTTAGTCACAACCTTTGATGTACAGACTACAGAAGGGAAGCTACTCTTGCTCCAACATCTAGGGGACAACACTTACACTAGTTTCGGCCAATGAATGGCCAAATGTTCCGCGGTGAAGAAAAGAAAAACTTCAATCCATAAAACAAGTCGCATAAGGCGAAATTAATACATTTAGTCAAGCTGTGGAACTCACAGAATGAAATTGAATGTAGTCCGCCGCTAGTGCAAAACGCAGTGAAACTGACGAGCCTGTTTAGCGCGGTAGTGGTTTCGCTGTGCTGCATAGCACGCTTTTCTGTACCTCCTCTTCGTTTTAACTTTCTGAGCGTACATGTTTTTAATCAAAACATATCATATCTATATGTTTTTGGAATCAGGATTTGACAAGGAATAAGATAGAATTGTTTTTAAATCGATTTCGGAAATTGGATTTTAATCATAATTTTTATATTTTTAATTTTCAGAGCTTGTTTTTAATCCGAATATAACATATTTATATGTTTTTGGAATCAGAAAATGATGAAGAATAAGGTGAACATAATTTTGGATTGTTTTATAAAAAAATAATTTTGATTACAATGTTCAGTTTTTTAGTGACCAAAGTCATTAATTAATTTTTAAGCCACCAAGCTGAAATGCAATACCGAAGTTCGGCCTTTGTCGAAGATTGCTTGGCCAAAATTTCAATCAATTTGATTGAAAAATGAGGGTGTGACAGTGCCGCCTCAACTTTTACAAAAAGCCGGATATGACGTCATGAAAGACATTTATCGAAAAAATGAAAAAAATGTCTGAGGATATCATACCCAGGAACTCTCATGTAAAATTTCATAAAGATCGGTCCAGTAGTTTACTCTGAATCGCTCTACACACACACACGCACAGACAGACAGACAGACACACACACACACACACATAGACCACGACCCTCGTCTCGATTCCCCCTCTATGTTAAAAAATTTAGTCAAAACTTGACTAAATGTAAAAAAGACAAAAAAAGATCCACCTACCTACCTTAATTTTGTGGGGCCTTGTTACTAAAAACAAACCATCTTGTGCCAATTTCCCCTCCTTGTTACTATATTAGTTGAAAAATAGGCTTATTGAATACTGTGGTACAATGATAGCTCCCTCCCCCTCCCCCTTTTAAGACCACACAAAATCAAAGGAATCAAGAATAACAAGGGAGAGTATTAAACAGGGGTAAATGTACAGCAGAAAATCTGTGAAAGCAAGTTCTTAACAGAAGTGTTCGAAGCTTGAAACAAGAAAGGGGGGGAGGGGGGGGGGGGGGATGTTCCTTAAGAGGGGTTCCACTTTAGCAATGAGTTGAAAGTTGTGTCACAGTTTGTGTATTAGGTTCAGACTCAAATATTTCAATCTCTTTTTCTGAATTGAATTTTTGTTTTTTTACTTTTTGGGTAATGAGTTTTGTCCCAGTTCACATCCCGAGCATTTATCTTGTTTGTGTGTTTCATTTTTTAACTGGCTCAAATGTTTTCCTTTTTTCCTTTTAGCAAAGTTTGGGAGCACCAGAATTGATGATGCACTGAAAGAAAGGGTGCAGAAATTGATTGGTGAAAAGAATCCCATTCATCACTTCCTCCGGCGAGACATCTTCTTCTCGCACAGGTCAGTACATTTGGTCGTTAAGATACATACACAGGTCAGTACATTTGGTCGTTAAGATACATACACAGATCAGTACATTTGGTCGTTAAGATACATACATAGGTCAGTACTTTTGGTCGTTAAGATACATACACAGGTCAGTACTTTTGGTCGTTAAGATACATACACAGGTCAGTACTTTTGGTCGTTAAGATACATACACAGGTCAGTACATTTGGTCGTTAAGATACATACATAGGGCAGTACTTTTGGTCGTTAAGATACATACACATGGCAGTACTTTTGGTCGTTAAGATACATACACATGGCAGTACTTTTGGTCGTTAAGATACATACACAGGTCAGTACTTTTGGTCGTTAAGATACATACACAGGTCAGTACTTTTGGTCGTTAAGATACATACATAGGGCAGTACTTTTGGTCGTAAAGATACATACACAGGTCAGTACTTTTGGTCGTTAAGATACATACATAGGGCAGTACTTTTGGTCGTTAAGATACATACACAGGTCAGTACTTTTGGTCGTTAAGATACATACACAGGTCAGTACTTTTGGTCGTTAAGATACATACACAGGTCAGTACTTTTGGTCGTTAAGATACATACATAGGGCAGTACTTTTGGTCGTTAAGATACATACACAGGTCAGTACTTTTGGTCGTAAAGATACATACACAGGTCAGTACTTTTGGTCGTTAAGATACATACACAGGTCAGTACTTTTGGTCGTTAAGATACATACACAGGTCAGTACATTTGGTCGTTAAGATACATACATAGGGCAGTACTTTTGGTCGTTAAGATACATACACAGGTCAGTACATTTGGTCGTTAAGATACATACATAGGTCAGTACTTTTGGTCGTTAAGATACATACACAGGTCAGTACATTTGGTCGTTAAGATACATACATAGGGCAGTACTTTTGGTCGTTAAGATACATACACATGGCAGTACTTTTGGTCGTTAAGATACATACACATGGCAGTACTTTTGGTCGTTAAGATACATACACAGGTCAGTACTTTTGGTCGTTAAGATACATACACAGGTCAGTACTTTTGGTCGTTAAGATACATACATAGGGCAGTACTTTTGGTCGTTAAGATACATACACAGGTCAGTACTTTTGGTCGTTAAGATACATACATAGGGCAGTACTTTTGGTCGTTAAGATACATACACAGGTCAGTACTTTTGGTCGTAAAGATACATACACAGGTCAGTACATTTGGTCGTTAAGATACATACACAGGTCAGTACTTTTGGTCGTTAAGATACATACACAGGGCAGTACTTTTGGTCGTTAAGATACATACACAGGTCAGTACATTTGGTCGTTAAGATACATACACAGGTCAGTACATTTGGTCGTTAAGATACATACACAGGTCAGTACTTTTGGTCGTAAAGATACATACACAGGTCAGTACTTTTGGTCGTTAAGATACATACATAGGTCAGTACTTTTGGTCGTAAAGATACATACACAGGTCAGTACTTTTGGTCGTAAAGATACATACACAGGTCAGTACTTTTGGTCGTTAAGATACATACACAGGTCAGTACTTTTGGTCGTTAAGATACATACACAGGTCAGTACTTTTGGTCGTTAAGATACATACACAGGTCAGTACTTTTGGTTGTTAAGATACATACACAGGTCAGTACTTTTTGTCTTTAAGATACATACACATGCAGGGCAGGGATGCATTCATTACTGGGGGTTGAATGCAGGGGCTCAAAAAAGTTTCAAGCTGAAGATAAGTTTTTGTTGAGAGGGTGTTGTTCTATTTTGTTTGGTATTATCTGCCAATGTGAATATCTCTTTGTATTTTGTCTTTGAACATGCAAAAGTGTAACTGCACCACTCCTAGGGAAATTGTAATTGGAGATGTTTGGTATAATCACTGACATTGAACACAGTGGAACCCTCCTTTTAAGACCTTCACAAATCTGAGAAAATCAGGTCTTAACAAGGAGGGAGTCTTAAAATGGGGGTACATTTATAGATGTTACAGAAAATCTTAAAAAAAAGGTCTTAAAAAGAAGTCTTAAATTTTTATTTTTGTTTTTGTTTTTGGGGGGGGGGGGGGGTCAACTGTACCTTGATTTACTGTACTTTCAACAAAGTTCACAAGCTTACAGTTTAACGCAGTGTCTGATCTTCCCACCAATACTGTTGTACAGAGACATGGGCCCGGTGCTGGACCTGTATGAGAAGAGGACACCCTTCTACCTGTACACTGGTCGTGGTCCCTCCTCTGAAGCCATGCACCTGGGTCATCTGGTGCCCTTCATCATGACACGGTGAGTGTCAAGGTCATTTACATAACTCTTTATTTGTCCCCCCCCCCCACCACCGTTGTATGGTGATTTATTTATATTCCTCTTGGTATTTTACTAGAATGATGTTATTTCAACGTGAAATTCACAGTTGTGACGGCCTTCAGGGCTGCTTGGTTGTTGTTGTCTCCCTTGTTCCTGCCAACAAGACTTTTAACACCAGAATATTTTGGGGAGCTGTTGATGAAAGGGTGTGATTGCTGTGTTTTCCTGTCTGGCTTGAGCTATTTGTGCAGAAGGCAAAGTCAGTATTTTGTAGATTATTAATAGGTTTAGCACAACCTCACTCTTGATGAGACTGCAGTTTGCTCTTATATAGAGTGTGGTAAGTGGCTATAACCACCTGCTCATAAACTCGATCTTACCTACAAATTAAGATTTGAATGAAAAGGTCCAGGATGTGCAATGCAGGATTTTGCTGAAGATTTCCTTTTATGGTTGCTGTCCTTTCATGGATGTTTTCTGAAGAAAAGAAGTTTATAGAGTGTTGAAATTAACTAGTCAAAGGACATAACAAGATGTCAATTTATTGTTTCAATTGTCGAGCTGACTGATCTTTCGCTCCATGTGCAGGTGGCTGCAGAAAGTGTTTGACGTTCCCCTGGTGATCCAGATGACCGACGACGAGAAGTTCCTGTGGAAGGACAACCTGAAGGACCCCGAGGAGACGCACAGGCTGGCCTACGAGAACGCCAAGGACATCATCGCCTGTGGATTTGAGGAAAACAAGACCTTCATCTTCAGCGACTTTGACTATGTGAAGTAAGCTCTTTACAGGACCAGATTTTGTCAGATGATCCTTCTGATTATGTTTAGAATTGTGTATGCAGAAGAAACAAAAACACTAACAAAATCAATGTTAAAAGAAGATTTATTAAAATGTTCTGTTTACATTTTCTTTCAAATTTTGTTGATACTTCATTGGTTTAAGAATTCCTTGAAAAGAGTCGACATTGTTGTTGTGTGATGTTGTAAATTTGTATTTTTAGCACTTGTTTTTAAGATTTTTGTCATGGGGATAACAACAGAAAAATGCGGTTTTTTTTAAAATAAATTTTTCACACACTAACCAGATGATATTTTTATTAACAGCGGAGCTTTCTACAAGATGGTGTGCCGCATTCAGAAACTGGTGACCTTCAACCAGGCTAAGGCCATCTTTGGCTTTGACGGTTCCTCAAACATTGGTCAGGTGGCCTTCCCAGCAATCCAGGCAGCTCCCAGCTTCAGTGGCGTGTTCCCGCAGATCTTCAACGGCAAGGAAAAGATTCCTTGCTTCATTCCATGTGCCATTGACCAGGTACTTTAGATTATGTTTCCCAGTTGTAACCAAGTGCCGAAACACAACAATCACCTTTGGTGGCAAAGTCCAATCAAACAGGATTGAGAATGTTAGGGCTAATTTCTTAGTAAGACCCCCATTTTAAGACCCCTCATTTTAAGACCCCCATTTTAAGACCCCCCATTTTAAGACCCCCATTTTAAGACCCCTCATTTTAAGACCCCCCATTTTAAGACCCCCATTTTAAGACCCCTCATTTTAAGACCCCCATTTTAAGAGCCCCCATTTTAAGACCCCCATTTTAAGACCCCCATTTTAAGACCCCCTTCTTTTTAAGACCCCCTTCTTTTTAAGACCTCATTTTCTCAGATTTCTGGAAGTCTTAAAAGGGGAGTTCCACTGTACACTTTTGTTACAAGTTTGTGTTGCATTATTGTGTTGCATTATTGTGTTGCATTATTGTGTTGCATTATTGAACTGAAAGTGTTTTCTCCTCTTCCTCAGGATCCTTACTTCAGAATGACACGTGACGCGGCTCCGAGGATGGGTCTGCTGAAGCCGGCTCTGATCCACTCCAAGTTCTTCCCGTCGCTGCTGGGCCCAAAGGGAAAGATGAGCTCCAGTATCAACGAGTCCTCCATCTTCCTCACCGACTCTGCTGAAGTGATCAGGGACAAGGTTGGTTGGTAATTAATTGTCTGCTGTTTCTCAGAAAGATGGCATGAACTTGAAGTGCTTGTGGATCATATTCCAAACTGTTGGACTCATAAAGGAACAATGATAACAAGTGTTAATGAGATGTACTTGTGAGTTATAACTAGTGATCTAAATTAAAAAACCAACAACAAATTAACAAATACATAACAACCAAAACAACTAACTAACAAATACATAAAAACCAACCACCACCACCGCCACTACAACAATAAAAACATCCCTAAACCAATAGGAAAATATTTGTAATGATTTGTTATGAATGTAGAATGCAGCAATTTAGAGAACATTGTGGGAAAGAGAGGCAGAGTGGTATAGTGGTCAGAATGGTTGCCTCTCACAATGGCTGTTGAGGATCAACCCCCACTCAGTGCAAACACAAATACCGTACGTTCGGGACTATAAGGCGCTTCGTTATAAACGGCGCATCCCCCACTTTTAAGTTTGAAATGAGAAAAATCCACACAATGGAGCAGAACTCCTTGTGAAAGGGGAGATTACTGCATCACCCTGTTACAGATGACTTATATGTCAATAACATTCAGTGAATATGGACATGTTTGTGTTGTGACAGGTGCTAAGATATGCGTACTCCGGGGGTCAGGCCACTGAGAAGGAGCACAAGGAGAAGGGAGGCGACTGTGATATTGACGTGTCTTTCCAGTATCTCCGTTTTTTCATGGAGGATGATGCGAGACTGGAACAAATCCGCCAGGTAAGTTCGTTCAGTAGTTGCTGTTCTGTTTTAAACTTGCATTCAAATTTTCCTGAAAAAAACGAAGAAGACAGACTGCTAATACCCCAAAATCAAGCATTAAAAACCAATAAAGGTTTATCACTGCAATTTTGAATAGTATGGAATACAAAACTTGCACGATTTTTTTTATTATTTTATCAATTGAAAGTAATAAGTAATATTAATAATGAGAAATAATAGGCATTGTATTTGATTAAAAATCCCATAATCTAACATCTTTTGTTTGTTGATTCCTGTTTTTAAAAATGTGATTTATATTTTCTCCTCAGCAGTAGGTAAGATTATTTGTGCAATTGACAGTCTTCGTTCAAACATTGCTCTTCCCGTCATTCAATGCTACACACTTACACCACAGTTTTTCTGGCGGGGAAATAGCTCAGTCGGTAGCGTCGCTGGCTTCAATACCAGTTGTTGCTATCGGCGTGGGTTTGATCCCCACGTTCGGCGAGGGATTTATTTCCCAGAGTCAACATAGTGCAGACTCTCCTCAGTGTCCGAACACCCCCGTGTGCATGCATGCGCACGATAAAGAACCCAAGTTCACAGCAACATTCTCAGGGCTTGGAAACCTGAATACATGCATGCAGGGGAAAAAGAAAAAGAAAAAAAGGGTAGCGCTGTATACTGTATGGCAGCTTGCTTTCCCCAGGGAGAAAGCAGCCCGAATTTCCATGAGGGTAACCTCACAGGACTATATGAATCTTATCCTTATCCTGTTGTTCGTGTAACAGGACTACAGCAGCGGCAAGATGCTGACCGGTGACCTGAAGCAGGAGCTGGTCACCGTGCTGCAGAAGCTGGTCGCTGAACACCAGCAGAGACGAGCCAAGGTCGACGACGCCACCGTCAAACGGTTCATGACGCCCAGGAAACTGAACTTTAAATACTGAGACGTCGCCTGCTGACATCAGTACATGTACTTTTAAAGCTTCAAGGCTTCTTAGCTGGACTTTTGAATTTAACATACATACGCAAAGTGTTACTCGCTTTTTTCAGCAGCAGTTTAAAACTACACAGCTTATTGTGTGTTCAGATACCTATGAAAGTGCTGTGCCCTTTTGCTTTTATTCAGCAATAGTTTAAAACAACATGGCTTCTTGTGTGAACTTCGGAATTTCAGATAATAATAATAATAATAATAATGCAAACTTTTATAGCGCTATTCTAGAAAAATGTCTACTCTTAGCACTTTACAATACATACATCGACCAAGCATACTATACACGCACAGGCAAAGAAACCGACCAAACATAACCAACAAACTATACATGCACAGGCAAAGAAAACGACCAAGCATACAATACACGCACAGGCAAAGATAACGACCAAACATAAGCAAACATACTATGACCATACTAGATACCTGTGAAAGTGCTGTACTTTTTTTGGGTGAAGCTTGTTGTAAAAACTCACAACTGTTTGGGTTTAGCAGACTTTTATTGATATTTGTTTCACTTTTAAGCTCCAAGTATGTATGTCTTTTATCAAGTACCATCCATAAAACGTGATTTGCGAAGTTATTTCCATAGCGCATGGAGTGTTCAGCTGATGACTCTTCATAACAAATGTTTATTTGTTATTTTTTATTTGTTATTTTTACATTGATCTCCTTTATTTTTATATGGTTAGCTGACAGATTTATGTAGCTTTTACTGCAAAATGTTAACATCCAGAACTTTTTATAAACTGTTGAGCAACACAGCGTCTTTATAGGTGTTTTATTTAAACTGTTCTACTGAATCCCACACAATGTATATTTTTTTTCTTTCTTCTTTTTCTTCATTCCCTGGCTGCAACTCTCATATATATCATACTAGATGAATACCCGCTTCGCCGGGTACGGCTTCGCCGGGAAGAAGTATAGCCGAATACCCAGCTTCGCCGGGGACCCGGCTTTGCCAGGTATACGCCGGCTTTGCCGACGCACCGTACGAAGGAAGGGAGATAAACGCGCAAAACACTGGAGAAGATAAGGAAGAGTTACTGGGAATGGATGTACAGAAAAACCATAAAAACCAAAATCGGTTCGGCGCTGCGCGCTGAGAGCACGTGTTGAAAATGTTCATCGACCAGATTGTGTCCGGGGTCTACCTGAATATGCCCACCAAATTTGAAGCAGATCCATCGAGAACTTTGGCCGTGAATCGTGAACACACAGACAGACAGACAGTCACACACAAGCCGTATATATAGATATAGATGCATTACCTTTTTTGCAGGAGTAGGCTTTTATGTGTGTGGCCTTTTTGGGCCATTTGTGCAGTCATACTTCCTTTTGGGGTGCGGAACCTTTTTTTGATGCTAAAACAATTATCCACCTGTAAGTTTTACTTTGTTATTACTTTTGGTTTTGATATTAGCATAAAAAACATGAATATATATTATAAAAAGCATTTTTATAATATATATTCAAGTTTCCTTTTGGAGCGTCAAAGCTGTTTTTCTTATTTAAAACCACAGAAATAATATTGGTGCTAAAGGGCTGAATTCTGAACTATTTGAAATTATACCATTTTAATATAATGATGATGACAAATATCAGAATCTCAGCAGATATACAGGGTGGTCCAAAAAAATGTAGACAGTTTTGCGTGCCTGTCATTTCTGCTACAGGGCTCCCACCTATTCTTTTTCACCTGGAATGTCTCACACAAGCATGAAAGTTTAGTAAGGCACAGTTTTTTCTTCTTTGCAACATCATTTCTGGGCGTAGTTCAATAGTTCATCCCATTCTCAATCAAAGCACCTCGTCCCCAGATCTTTCTCCTCCAGATTTCTTCCTCTGGGGGTACTTGAAGGAAAGGGTTTACCCCAACAATCCACAGACAATACAAGCGCTAAAGGAGAACATTCTTCGTGAAATCAGGAGGATTCCACTTGAGACCTTGGACAGAGTTATCAACAACTTCAATGTCCGTGTCGCAGCCGTAATCCAGAGACGAGGTGCTTAGATTGAGAATGTGATGAACTATTGAACTACGCCCAGAAATGATGTTGCAAAGAAGAAAAAACTGTGCCTTACTAAACTTTAATTCATGCTTGTGTGAGACATTCCAGGTGAAAAAGAATAGGTGGGAGCCCTGTAGCAGAAATGACAGGCACGCAAAACTGTCTACATTTTTTTGGACCACCCTGTATATGAAGTACAAAGTATTCATAATCTCGGTTGTTTTAGTTGTAGACTTGTGCATTCTATGAAGGACCTTTCCATGTGTGAATTTTTTTTTTTATCAACTTTCATCAGGTCTTCTTATTTGAGAAATTAGAGGATGTATTGGAAAATTGTTCTTGAATAAATTACTGGATTTCGAAATTCTAGATAGTTTCCAAAGTGTATGTTGTCTTGCTTTGCTTACTGGTCAGCTAAAACATATATAAGTTCTATTTCACTTCAGAAATACATGTGCCACTTTTTTTATCAAGTAAAAAATCCAGTATTCTTGTTTCTCACTTATTCAATGTATGCATTTTGACTGAAATATTGCTTTTGTAAATCAGTTTTGTCTATACTTTGCCTGGTACGTAGTAGTTCGATGGTAGTTTGGCTTTGTTAATCTGCACATCCATTTAAAAGTAGCTCAGAATCTCAGTTGTTATCACATTTTATAGTTTATTCTTGGCTTTTGGGGTACAATAAAGAGTGATACTGAAATATTTCTTATTTCATATTATGAATTAATTTTGTGTGTGTGTGTGTGTGTGTGTGTGTGTGTGTGTGTGTGTGTGTGTGTGTGTGTGTGTGTGTGTGTGTGTGTGTGTGTGTGTGTGTGTGTTTTCTTATTTTTGTGATTGTTACAAGCTTTTGAAACTGAAATCCTGAATCAGCCATTCAAAATGCAACAGTCAAAGCGTTCCACCACCACAGAAACGAGATAATTAGATTGCCTGCAACAGTATACTTGTTCAAATCTCTTTAAAAACAAGTTCAGAAATAATTAAATTCATTACAGGGTATCTTGTCTGTATTCAGTACAGAACTGAACACAAAATTAATGTTACAAAGATACATTTCTAAAACAACATAATTATAGGTCCCCCCCCCCCCCTCCCTCCATACCATCTTACATCTTATCTGGGAAAATGTCTTGTCCCCATACTGCCCAATTCTACAATTGGTGTGAAATGAAAATGAAAGTGCAGATTTATCCAATGAAATGTTTTGTTTGAAGTTAGCACAGACTTGAACCAATGAGAAGCTGCCTTACACCGGTATTCTGACGCAACACATGGTAGCCCCAGTGAGTAACGTGGTCGGTGGACACCCTACAAACATTCTTATCAAATATTAACAGGTCAGGTTCTTTGATGGGATGATATGTCTGGGAAAATTTTTGCTTTATCATTAATTAATAATTGGTGGGGTGTTTCCTTTTTCTTCTATTCGTGATTTTGTGTATATGAAGTTATAAGCAGAGCGAGATGTGTGGTCAAAACTCAAGATCATGGGAAGGGGGAAGAAATTATGACGGGTGGATTAATCGTTTAGTGAACGCAACTTTCTGTACACATACAGCACAAGTATGCCGGTTTTTGGCTCACGTAAGTGTAGCCTATGCGATGATAAACTTTGTCTGTCTGTGCGTGCGTGCGTGCGTGCGTGCGTGTGTGTGTGATAGAAACTTTAACATTTCCGAGTCTATGGATAAAGCTCGCATAAGAAGATTACGTCTCGGTCAAAAGACAGTGTTTGACGTGTGTGATAGAAACTATTTGAAGACGTCACATTATGACGTAAGAGGGTTAGACGTCACGCAAAGGAATTACTGAAAGTCTCGGTCATTGTTATTGTGAGCGGGCCGAGACTAATTGGCAGATCCAGGGTCTCCCTTTCTTGCACAGTTTCACCTATGCTTACTGTGTGTGTATGTGTGACGGAGTGATTGAGTTTGTGTTACTGTTTGTCGATTTCTTACACGTCTGAGCCTTGAAGGCTTCGCCTCTTGTTTTATTTGTGTATATTGTCAGATTACTCCCCTTTAATTTCGCCGTCGATAGCGCGCAACATAGTGTCTCTGAAGATTGATGCACGTTTAAGACCCGCTGAAGCAGACGCTTTTTGGCTCACGTAAGTGTAGCCTATGCGATCGTAACTTTGTCTGTCTGTGCGTGCGTTTGTGCGTGCGTGTGTGCGTGTGTGTGTATGTCTGTGGTAGAAACTTTAACATTTCCGAGTCTATGTGTGAGTGGTTATCCAAGACTATGGATAAAGCTCGCATAAGATTACGTCACGGTCAAAAGTGTTTGACGTCAATTAATGCATCATGACTGCATGCCTCCCTGTAGTCTTTCTCTCTCGCGTGGTGTGTGTGGTCTCGGTCATTGTTATTTTGAGCGGGCCGAGACTATTTGGCAGTCGTGTCCCTGTAAGTAGGCTACATGCAGACACAGACAGATCTAGATCTAGTGTCTCTCTTTCTTGCACAGTCGTCACCTAAGCTTACTGTGTGTGTGGGTGTGTATGTGTGACGGAGTGATTGAGTTTGTGTTACTGTTTGTCTATTTCTTACGTGAGCCTTGATGGCTTCGCCTCTTGTTTTTGTTGCATTCTTCTCATAACAGTACACATCTTTCTGTTAGACGGTTACTCGATCTAACATCATTCATGTTGATCGTTAACGGGAGAAAACTCATGACTACTTTATTTATACAGTGATTGCTTGGTAGGCTTGTAATACTGACATTTTTTTTGTTTTGAAGCTGATATCTTATGTTGCACATGATGGCATCAGATTGTAATATCTATAATGTTCAGCTCACTTCAACTTGATTTGTGCTATTATAAAGATAATTTTGGCAGACAGTTTGTTAAGTTACCCAGTGTTTCATCAGTTATGCTCATCACATGCATACTTATAGAGCCATGTAGTTGACAAGTCTTTGTAGTCTGCTGTCACACCTGTGTTTTCTTTTTGTACAGGTAGAATGGCAACAGAAGAATCCACAAAAGCTATGGAGGACGTGAAGATCGGGGATGCAGCGAAGGAGCAAGACGATATTGTTGATCCATGGAATGTGCAAAGTTCATCGGAAACTGGTGTTGATTATGACAAACTGATCAGTAAGTTGTCTGAAACTGTGTATGAGACAACATTTGACAAAAGGTGACGTTTTCATGTCAGTATGTCCCAAATGACATCACCAGTACATTTTTCATTCTATCTAATCTGTTTTCGTTCTATTTTTTCTAATAACATGCGTTAACAATTGATTGCCAACTGGAATGGAAGAGCACAAAAATTGTAACTTGATATGTAGTTTCTCTAGAGGGAAAACATCTTCCACTTTCATGTCAGTGTGTCCCATGCAACATACATTTGCCAAACAGCTATGCGTAAGTAGATTATTTGTTTGTGGTATAGAACATACTGATCAACAATCAAAGTCAGTTTTCACATTCATGTTCTACCTATTTCTTATATATGTTTATTCTTTTGGCAATGGTGAAATGTCAGCAATCGTGTGTCATTCGGGACAGTAGACATGACACCTGACCTTTTGTCACTGTCTCGTATACATTTTTGTGTTCGCTTGTGTCTGTACAGCAAAATCTGATTTTATGGACATTAAGTCTGTTTTATCAAAACATGTTCATAACATAACATAACACAACATAAACAGCTTATTAGGAATTCAGCCTTTCGGCTGGTATGATGTATACAATACAATGATGTTTAAACTATCATGTTAAAGAATCTGTGACAAACAAGGCACAGTGACTACAAAGGTCTGTCTCCCAGATATCTTCCCAAATAAAAATCCAACAAATGTCTAAAGAAGATTACGCAGAAGTATCAGGATTTAGAGTTTTGTGAGAGAGGGGGGAAAAGTGTGTGTTTGAGGCAATCTTCCTTAATAGCCCTGTGTAAATTTCACCGTCACACGGAATGAATCTAAAATGTTTACTCTTCTTTCAGTGTGTGACATTACTTCCACGGGGCTGTTTTTGGAGATAGCTGTGTTGGTCATGAAGGCCTCCTAGCTTTAAACAGTTATCTCCCCTTGATGACAATGGACACACAAGCTGAAACTGAAAGCTTCCAGAAAGAGTTCAGTTATTTTGTTAATCAGCATGCCTTTTATATCCATATGCTTGTAGTGTGGTTTTTGTTTCAGAACGGTTTGGAAGCAGCAAAATTGATGATGCCTTGATACAGAGAATTGAGAAAGCCACTGGCAAGCCTGTCCATCACTTCTTGAGAAGAGGAATATTTTTCTCACACAGGTATATTTTTTATGGTTACATTTGGTGAACGTTTCGTTTTAAAATTCTGCTTTTGTACAATTGTAATTTAAAAAACCAAAAACATTGCCAACGAATGGGTAGGACTAGGAGAAACAGATTCAGATTCTCATGAAAATATAAAATCGTCTGCCTAAGAATGAAAAAAATGGCAGACTGAGAGGGGAGAATGAAGCTGACATAAGATAAGTTAAGAAAACTTTAATGTCCATTTTCATTTTACACAAACATTTCTTTTGGCACCAAATCGCATTTCTGATAACACAAAGACATGATAAAAAAGCTTAATTTATAAATATATCACAGTAACTGACGCTCTTGCATAAAACACACACACACACTCGCACACACAAGACTGTAATTTCTAAACGAGAGTAATCAGATCCTTTGCTGCTTGCTGTAAGTGTGAGGCTTGTATTGTGCAGAGACATGTATGCGCTGATAGAAATGTACGAGAAGAAACAGCCGTTCTACCTGTACACCGGGCGAGGTCCATCCTCGGACGCCATGCACCTCGGTCATCTGGTGCCCTTCATCATGACCAAGTGAGTGTGGAAAAATAAAAAAACCAAGATGAATTATTGGATTGTTTAATTCAGAACAAAACAATCACAAGAACCTTGACCTAAGTCATTGTTCTGTCATTGCTATGACCATTTTGGAGATAGTCTAAGGCCTCAAATTAACTGGGCGAAGTCAACAACGCGAAGTATACCTCGCGAAGCTGGTCACACGAAGCTTTGGCTCTAAGGTTTCAATAAAAAACTGTGCAGTCTTCGCAAAGTCGACTGGGACTCAATGAAAGACCGCCTTAAAGATAAGTCACACTAGTTTTGTCTGGTGTGTCTCTTGTTTGTGCGCTTTAAAGGCCGTTACATTGTGGTTCTTGTGCTTTAAAGGCCGTTACATTGTGGTTCTTGTGCTTTAAAGGCCGTTACATTGTGGTTCTTGTGCTTTAAAGGCCGTTACATTGTGGTTCTTGTGCTTTAAAGGCCGTTACATTGTGGTTCTTGTGCTTTAAAGGCCGTTACATTGTGGTTCTTGTGCTTTAAAGGCCGTTACATTGTGGTTCTTGTGCTTGTTTTGTATCGGCCTGAATGAAATGTTCCAATGATTTAACCTTTCTTGGTTTTTGGCTCACGAAGTGTAGCCTATGCGATCGTAACTTTTGTCTGTTTGTGCGTGTGTATGTCTGTGGTAGAAACTTTAACATTTTGTCATTTGAAGACGTCACATTATGGCATAAGAGGGTTAGTCGTCACGCGTCTCGGTCGTTGTTATTTTGAGCGGGCCGAGACTAGTTGGCAGTCATGTCCCTGTAAGTGAGCTACATGCAGACAGATAGATCTAGATCTAGTGTCTCGCTTTCTTGCACAGTTTTACCTATGCTTACTGTGTGTGTGTGTATGTGTGTGTGTGTGTGTGTGTGTGTGTATGTGTGACGGAGTGATTGAGTTTGTGTTACTGTTTGTCGATTTCTTACGTGAGCCTTGAAGGCTTCGCCTCTTGTTGATTCTTGGTTTGGAATGTTAGCAGTCTATCTGGGTTTTTTTTATTTTATTTCAAGCGTGTCTGTGTCCATCATGGTCAGTACTCTACTCTGTCGGGCCTTTTGTGTTTGGGCTTTCTTTGTCTTGTGTGCATGAACTGTGTTCAGTATTTGGTATTTTGCATTTTTTTAAGTATTTTTAGTATTTGGTTTATATCTTACTGTCCTTTGGGAATTTTTTCAAGGCAATCTGGGCTGCTATTGGTATGTTTGGTATGTTTGTTAGCAGAGAATGGGATTTTGTTTCAATGAGATGGTCTCCTTATGGTGGTAAAGTTAAATAAATCGTAGAGATGGTTTCTCAGGTGACATAGCGCACCCCCGGTAAGTGTGATTTGTTGGGAAGAGATTAAGATTATGTTTCAATGAGCTTGTCTCCTTATGCTCGTAACATCAAGTAAATCTTTTGGTTTTCCTAGCAACATCCCTGCATGTATCTTGTCTTGTTTCTGCAGGTGGCTACAGGACACGTTTGATGTGCCGCTGGTGATCCAGCTGACAGATGATGAAAAATACCTGTGGAAAGATCTCACTGATGAGGAAGCACATAGGCTGTCCTATGAAAACGCCAAAGACATCATTGCTTGTGGATTTGACGAGGAGAAAACCTTCATCTTCAGTGATTTTGACTACATGGGGTAAACCTTTTTTCCTTTTTGTTTTTGAACACTTTTCATGTTCTAGAAACTGAACAAATAGCCCTGACATTCGCACTCTATGTAATGACACATGGTAAGGGGAAGAAACCTTCAGATGTAAGTTACAAATCAGTTTGGGAAAAAACAGATACTTCTGTTGTTCTGAGATTTTTATTTCATTTATGTTGTTTTTGTTTTGCTGCTTCCATTTGTTTGTTTGTTGGAATGGAATCTGGTTCAGCAGAATTGTTTTCCTGTTAGCATTTCTTTGATAAAGGATAGAGACTTTTGAAGTAGCTGTGAAAAACCAGGGATGTTGACAAGTTGAGTTTTCTTCACAGCCCTAACCTTCATCCCCTTCTCTTTCCTTGCTTGTTTCTTTGGAAATATTAATTTTGTACATTTGAGTGTCTTCTTGTGTTTGTACATTTGAATGTCTTGTTGTGTTTGTACATTTGAATGTCTTGTTGTGTTTGTACATATAGTTGTATTTGAGTGTCTTGTTGTGTTTGTACATATAGTTGTATTTGAGTGTCTTGTTGTGTTTGTACATATAGTTGTATCTGAGTGTCTTGTTGTGTTTGTACATATAGTTGTATTTGAATGTCTTGTTTTGTTTGTACATATAGTTGTATTTGAGTGTCTTGTTGTGTTTGTACATATAGTTGTATTTGAGTGTGTTGTTGTGTTTGTACATATAGTTGTATTTGAGTGTGTTGTTGTGTTTGTACATATAGTTGTATTTGAGTGTGTTGTTGTGTTTGTACATATAGTTGTATTTGAGTGTCTTGTTGTGTTTGTACATATAGTTGTATTTGAGTGTCTTGTTGTGTTTGTACATATAGTTGTATTTGAATGTCTTGTTGTGTTTGTACATATAGTTGTATTTGAATGTCTTCTTGTGTTTGTACACATAGTTGTATTTGAGTGTGTTGTTGTGTGCAGGGGAGAGTTCTACAAGACAATATGCAGGATCCAGAGAAGGGTCACCAACAACCAGGCCTGGGGAATCTTTGGCTTCAACGGTGAATCCAACATCGGCAAGAATTCTTTCCCTGCCATCCAGGCCGCACCCAGCTTCAGCTCTTCCTTCCCGCACATCTTCAACGGCAGGACCAACGTCCCGTGTCTTATTCCCTGCGCCATTGACCAGGTTTGTGGTTCCTTGTGGTCCCAGACAGCTTGATGAGACAATGATGGACGCAATAGTCTAACGGTTAAATCATTCGCTTTCCTTAATCTGTTTGCTGCCAGGACATATTTGTACAAAGCATTACCTGTATTTACCTGTATTGACAATTTACAGTGTGCCCTTGGTGTAAATATGAATACACCACAAACACACAAACACATTGTTTCTAGATTTTCTTCTTCTTCTGTTGTTGTTTATTGAACGGTTGCCGGTAAAAGCAAGCTACCCAGGATGTCAGCTGACGTCCTACTAGCAGCGGAAGTGTTAATTATGGAAAATTTGGGGTTTGAATCCCGGCAGCATCTGCATGATCTCATCAGAATTTATATTTTGAAAAAAAGAAAGAAAGATAAGTTAATGGAACACTTTATCAAAATAAAACAGAACATTCAATAGAACCTCAATTATTTCAAAGGACGAACAAGATACCCAACTGACAAATTATATAATAAAGGGTGATCACTCAGCTTTTGATGTTACTTTTGGAAGATGACAGGAAGCAAAGTCACATCTACTATGTAGATTTTTTATTCTTTCTTGTTAGCTCGTCTTCAAGTAATGTCCAATTTTTCAGGACCCGTATTTCCGAATGACGCGTGACGTGGCGCCACGTCTCGGCTACCCCAAACCCGCTCTGATCCACTCCAAGTTCTTCCCCGCCCTGCAGGGACCCAAGACCAAGATGAGCGCCAGTGAACCCAACTCCTCCATCTTCCTCACCGACACCGCCAAGTCCATCAAGAACAAGTTACGGTCTCACACAAACACACTTGTACAGTGAACCCAACACCGCCAAGTCCATCAAGAACAAGGTACAGTCTCACACAAACACACTTCTACAGTGAACCCAACTGTTGGGACTGTGATAATTTTGCTGGTTTGGGACATGAGAGTGTTGTCCAAAGAGTTCCAATAACACAGATAGTAAATTCACCACAAAACGTTCAACAAGCAAACAAAAAGGAAAAAAAGAAAAGAAAATTGAATGTCAAGAGAGATGATGTGTGATCCCACAGGTGTGTAGGCTTCCTGGCCATATTCCTTGTTTGTACGTTATCCACAATTTTTTTCTCTACGCAGGTCAACAAGTACGCATTCTCTGGAGGGCGAGACACGACGGAGGAGCATCGTAAGTACGGCGGCAACTGTGACGTGGACGTGTCATTCCAGTACCTGCGATTCTTCCTGGAGGATGACGAAAAGCTGGAAAAGATTCGTCAGGTTTGTACACATTGTTTTTGTCTTTGTTGGTACAGTATGAATTAAAATTGACAATGGTCATTAGGATTGCATTTTCAATGATCGACTAGTTGAAATTGTAGGTTATTTGCCTGTACTTATTGGTAACTACTATTATTGACTGTGAATTAATAAGTTTGTGTGAATAACAGTGTCATTGGGAAATTAATCCCAGTTAAGTTTTAGTTTGTTCAATTGAATGGTCAGTGTTGAGTGTTATTTATTACACACTTCTGTATGGAAGATATATACCACTGTAGGTGTGAAACTAAATGTAATCTTATTTGAAAAAGAAAAGTACTTAAAAGGATTGGTTTTTTTTTTCAACAGGACTACGCAAGTGGCGAACTTCTCACAGGATTTTTGAAGAAAGAATTGATAGAAATTTTACAGAAAATAACTTCTGAGCACCAGGAACGGAGGGCGAAGGTCACAGAGGAGGTGGTTAAACGATTCATGACACCACGCAAGCTCAAGTTTGACTTTTGACCACTGACTTTAATGTAGCAAACAGACACTTTCTGTGGCACTAGTCGCAACTATTGACCCGTCAGTTTGACCGTGAATATGTATTGCAATAGACAAGTTTCAGAAATAATTCTGTCAGGGTTTTGGTGGACTGTGAAAATAAGTTGTATTACTTGAAGATGAGGCCAGCTGAGCTATTCAGGTCGTTTTCTCCCAGGGGAAAGCTAGCAGCAACAGAGTTGCACATCCCAAGTGTGTGCGTGTTTAGGTGCAATCAGCCACATGCGCTTCTGGCAGAATGACCGAGGTCTTGCCGCAGTGGTGACATGGGGGTGGGACATGGATACCGTCTCTGAGTCTGCTTTTAAAGTTGACCAGTGTCCGTCCAGGCTTGGATTCGAACCCATGATCTGCGGATCAGAAGTCAAGTGCTCTACCCACTGAGCTACTTGGCGCTCTCAACACAGTGTCCGCTTGATATGATGCCTTTTTCTTTTGAAAACATTTTGATCAGACATTATTATTCACTGTGACGCCAACAGTGTGGCTTCACTGGTTATTCCCAATGAGCTAAACATAGCTCAGTTTGCCTTTACTTCAAGGGATACAACTCTTCCACAGACCATACAAATCCAGACAGAGTTATTTCTGATCTTTGTTTTTTAAGTGAGAGTGATGAGTGGATGCAGCACGATAATTTGAAACAAAAGATGACCTTGGGATGTTCAGCACAGCTCTGTGGTCACTGCTGAAGGATCCATCCACAAGAAAGAGACACTGGACGGTGTTACTGTTTGACTGACCACAGGCAGACATCTCACTGGACGGTGTTACTGTTTGACTGACCACAGGCAGACATCTCACTGGACGGTGTTACTGTTTGACTGACCACAGGCAGACATCTCACTGGACGGTGTTACTGTTAGACTGACCACAGGCACACATCTCACTGGACGGTGTTACTGTTTGACTGACCACAGGCACACATCTCACTGGACGGTGTTACTGTTAGACTGACCACAGGCAGCCATCTCACTGGACGGTGTTACTGTTGGACTGACCACAGGCAGCCATCTCACTGGACGGTGTTACTGTTAGACTGACCACAGGCACACATCTCACTGGACGGTGTTACTGTTAGACTGACCACAGGCAGACATCTCACTGGACGGTGTTACTGTTTGACTGACCACAGGCAGACATCTTACTGGACGGTGTTACTGTTTGACTGACCACAGGCACACATCTCACTGGACGGTGTTACTGTTAGACTGACCACAGGCAGAGAAAGACATCTCTAGCTTAACATACCTCAACAGTCTCTTTCCTTCTGGCTTGGGAGGGAAAGGAAACGGCACACTGAAAGATAAAAGACAGTTTGGTGTAACCACGTGCAGCTGTTTTGTTTTGTTTGTAGTTGTTGTTATTTGTTCTGAATTGTTACCGACAGCGACAGCTTTGTTTTATTTGCTTAGAACTGTTTTAGGATTTGCGCCATATAAATATTCTCATTATTTTTATTATTATTATTTGATCAGAAACAAAGAAGTGACATAAGCATAAACCTGAATTTATGAAGCTTTGAAAACTGAAAATTATAATGATATGTAGCAGTTAATGAACCTCTGATGACGGCCCTCTCTATGTTAAGGCATCCTTGTGGTTGGGGCTAAGTTTTGTATGATTTATTTTTTACTCATTCTTTCTTCTATTTTCTTTATCATCCCCTCAAGTTTTGAACGTGCAACAAACATTTAAGGACCTATTTTGACAAATTTATGATGATTGGGATGTGCAAGCTCAGCTCTTATATTCACTTGCATGTGTTAAATGTAGATGCCTATGCCACACATAACCGATTTTTTCATCTCATGACCAAAATTGTGTGAATTCTCACATTTTAACCAAAGCGATAACTTATATTTTTACCTCTGGGTCACCTGAAACTGGGTCTATGTCAAATCACCGCTTGAAGATTCTGTCATGAGTTTTCTTTTTTGTATACCTTCATGGTAGTAATATAGAAGTTCAGCTGCAGTGATGGTTTGGGGAAGGTCGGCAAAAATGGAATGCGAACATTCTATATGGTTCACTGTGAAATTCATTTGTTTGTGTGCTTGCTGATTTGTTATTTGTTATGAATGTGTCTGGTGTGCATGTAGACAAGAGTGACTGAGATAATTGCTAGGATATATATGTAGATGCTATAATTTATTGCACCACCTCATTTGAAACCACTTTCTGTTTGTTAAGAATGTTAAAGCTTTGTGTTTTGAAAGAGCTGTCTGAACTAGATAAGAGAATACTTTGCTACCAGCCAAAGAGA
Organism: Littorina saxatilis; assembly: GCF_037325665.1. Classification (NCBI taxonomy): domain Eukaryota; kingdom Metazoa; phylum Mollusca; class Gastropoda; order Littorinimorpha; family Littorinidae; genus Littorina; species Littorina saxatilis. The sequence goes on from NC_090261.1 coordinate 66,818,367, forward strand.
GTAAAAGGAAGGGGAACTAAGATGAAATATGTACTGTTCTGTGTGACCACTTGCCTTTTTTTTTTAATGAATAAATAAAAAGCGTAATGAAAAGGCAAAAACATATGAACCTATTCTATATGGACTTGGAAGAAAAAGAGGCAACAGAATCTTCTTCAAGCTAAAATGGGCTGGTTATTAAGACATTTAGCATCAGCTCTCAAGATCTTTCGAACAGATCCTTTTCTGAATCCTGTGTGAAGTTGCCAAGGGGTGAGCCCTGCTCAATGAAAAAGTAAAGTTTGTCACAATAAGCTGAGAGTTAATTTTGAAGTCTGCCATTGTCTAGGAATAACGTTTGATTTCTGACCATTGTTCTTTTTGTGCTTCACTGCCAGACAGCTCTTGAAGCGGCCCATTGAAAGAATTCATGAATAATATCAGTCTTACAACCTCAGGTTAGCTGGACATGTGAACAGATTGTCTGATGGTGAATACATGTGATTTTAAATCCTACCCCCCGTGGGTTAGGGGGAAGAATTTACCCGATGCTCCCCAGCATGTCGTAAGAGGCGACTAACGGATTCTGTTTCTCCTTTTACCCGTGTTAAGTGTTTCTTGTATAGAGTATAGTCAATGTTTGTAAAGATTTTAGTCAAGCAGTATGTAAGAAATGTTAAGTCCTTTGTACTGGAAACTTGCATTCTCCCAGTAAGGTAATATATTGTAGTACGTTGCAAGCCCCTGGAGCAATTTTTTGATTAGTGCTTTTGTGAACAAGAAACAATTAACCAGTGGCTCTATCCCATCTCCCCCCCTTTCCCCGTCGCGATATAACCTTCGTGGTTGAAAACGACGTTAAACACCAAATAAAGAAAGAAAAGAAAGATTTAAATCCTCAAATATGTCCGGGTTTGTTCAGATTGTGTGTGCGTGTGCGTGTGTGTGTGAGTGATATACAGTACTGTAGTTGACTAAATCTGCTCCAGTATGCACTTTGATACAGTGCTCCTGTTCTGTTGATCAATTCTGTAATTCCCAGTCAACTCTCACAGAAACATACAGTATATAACTATTTATAAGTTTATTTTTTTTACGTAAACAGGTAATAAGAACAGAAGTAATTCTGACTAAGTGATTTCCAAAAGTAAGTCATCAATTACATGAGCTGTGACAAAAATGTAAAAACACTCAAAACTAACACAGAGATACATACACACTTTCAGACAATGTGTGTTCTAGCATACATCTACATTCATACAAAATAAGTTACACCGAATTCTCTTGTACATGGACGGATACCTTAACAATCTGTATGACTAATTACCCACTCAGCTCTTCTATTCTAAAGTGTGTATTCTATGACTTTGTCTTCAATATTTAAACTAAGTAAAGAATAGAAACAACATCACGCATGCTAAAGGATATGAAGCGAAGAAATACAGTTTATAATGCAGTAACATCAACAAAATAAATATCTTAATCCTCAATAGCAATTATCACATTTTATTCCATATCACAGCAATTTTGAAATTTCAATTATCTTGGGGTTAAAAACTGCACTTCAATCCTTCTACGGTAGTACATTATCAAATGCTGGAATAAAAATCAAAGAAACAAGTGCTACAGCTTGCTTAAAAAAAATGAAAGCAACAAATGGACTTCTGTGGCTTGAAATGCGTCACACATATTACATACGAGGTGTGAACAAAACATCTTGGGAATATATGGGCTAGTTCATCTTCTTGTCTGACAAAATATATGTGCTCAGAACTTTTTAGGTAGCCTAGATTTAGCACACTCTTTTCAGCCAGCTTTTCATCATAAGCAGAGACAGCTTTGGGAGAACGCCTGCCCTCTGTACTTTCTCGCTCCTCCACAACATTTTACCCCTGCATGTGGGCCTTGAATCGTTCTCTCAGAGTTGAAAGTTTTCCAGTGTTCCTTCTCTGTTGACAGTTCCACATCTCACAAACATTGTCAGGCTTTGCACAACAGCAGACAACACTGTGACTGTTTTGTTCACGCAGCAGTGACCAATCTATAATAAAGTCCAAACAAAATTGTCAGCTTTTGCAAAGAGACTCTGCCTTGCAATTTGAACAGCCAGCAGCACACTGTTTAAAAGATAAGACTTTAACTCTTACATGGCAAGTCATACACGAGTTATCTTGCTTCCCCTAAGTGAGACATTTCTGTTGCGTAACTCATTCAAGCCGGACAAAAACAAGAATATGCACCATGATTTGGCAGTGATGGGAATGGCAAATAACGCAGTGACAAAATGTGACACAACCCCTCATGCATAGAACACTGGCACTTCAGTCAGTTCCTCTCCCAGACTGTCCTCGTCATCGTCCTTCTCCTTTTCCTCTCCCTGGTCCTCTTCCTTGGCAGACAGGGCCTTGACGTACTCTTCAGCCGCAGAGCCTTTGATGGTGGATGTGTCGTCATCGCTCTCTGTCTCCGTCTCAGTGGAGCCTGACACTGAGGACGTTTTCTCAGCCTGAAAAAAGCAATAATGAAGAATGTTACTGGTGTCGAATACTGACTGTGTTATGTCTCCATTAAAACTAAACAGATTTTGCACTGAGAGTAGTCAACCCTTTGATACAGCTAATGAACTTTTTGTGTTGTTTTGTGTGTTGTAAATGTTCAATTTTGATTTGGATAGTGATCTTAAACTTTGAAAGAAATTCACTGAGAAAACAATTCTCTGGTATGTGATTTTGGTGCTGTTTACATGTACTGCAGGTGTACCGAGTTACGAAGAAAAGCTCTGGTCTGTTAATGTATTTGATTCAGTCTTTCGTCTTCCAATTCTCTATCAAGAGTAGCGTTGGACCTGAATGTACTGATACCAGGTTTATTACCTAAAACACCACATCCCACCCTGTTCCTGAGAGAGCTAGCAAACAAACAAACTACATGTACTGGAACTCACCTTTATGGTTACTCTAATGAGGTCAATGCAGCCAAGTGATTGGCAGGATTAATGGCAACTCCCGATTAAGATTCTGCCCTTGTGACCACCTCTCGATACAGTAGAACCCCCATTTTAAGATTCCCCCCCCCCCCCCCCCCCCAATTTAAGACTTCCCTCTTAATTTTTAAGATTTTATATTCATAACCTCTGTAAATTGACCTAGATTTTAAGACTCCATGACGCACCATGATTTGGCAGTGATGGGAATGTGGGCAAACAATGCAGCGACACAATGTGACACAATAAAACATTTTAAGACTCCTTCCTTTTTAAGACTTGCTTTTTTCAGATATTTGAAGGTCTTCAAATGGGGTTCCACTGTAGCAACCACCTGCCCACAATAACCGCGCACTCCTAAGGATCACACAACAGTATTTCACCTTTCCATAGCAACCAATTATGGTCAGTCCCTTGGCTGGTCATTACAGACAGGTGACACTGTAGGTCAAGCAGACCAGCTAACTAGCCCACACACTAACCTGTCTGGTGGACGAGTGGTCAGTGGTTTGTGAGGTGACACTAGGTCAAGCTGACCAGCTAACTAGCCCACACACTAACCTGTCTGGTGGACCAGTGGTTTGTGAGGTGACACTGTAGGTCAAGCAGACCAGCTAACTAGCCCACACACTAACCTGTCTGGTGGACGAGTGGTCAGTGGTTTGTGAGGTGACACTAGGTCAAGCTGACCAGCTAACTAGCCCACACACTAACCTGTCTGGTGGACGAGTGGTCAGTGGTTTGTGAGGTGACACTGTAGGTCAAGCAGACCAGCTAACTAGACACCACACTAACCTGTCTGGTGGACGAGTGGTCAGTGGTTTCTGAGGTGACACTGTAGGTCAAGCAGACCAGCTAACTAGACACCACACTAACCTGTCTGGTGGACGAGTGGTCAGTGGTTTCTGAGGTGACACTGTAGGTCAAGCAGACCAGCTAACTAGCCCACACTAACCTGTCTGGTGGACGAGTGGTCAGTGGTTTCTGAGGTGACACTGTAGGTCAAGCAGACCAGCTAACTAGCCCACACTAACCTGTCTGGTGGACGAGTGGTCAGTGGTTTCTGAGGTGACACTGTAGGTCAAGCAGACCAGCTAACTAGACACCACACTAACCTGTCTGGTGGACGAGTGGTCAGTGGTTTCTGAGGTGACACTGTAGGTCAAGCAGACCAGCTAACTAGACACCACACTAACCTGTCTGGTGGACGAGTGGTCAGTGGTTTCTGAGGTGACACTGTAGGTCAAGCAGACCAGCTAACTAGACACCACACTAACCTGTCTGGTGGACGAGTGGTCAGTGGTTTCTGAGGTGACACTGTAGGTCAAGCAGACCAGCTAACTAGCCCACACACTAACCTGTCTGGTGGACGAGTGGTCAGTGGTTTCTGAGGTGACACTGTAGGTCAAGCAGACCAGCTAACTAGCCCACACACTAACCTGTCTGGTGGACGAGTGGTCAGTGGTTTCTGAGGTGACACTGTAGGTCAAGCAGACCAGCTAACTAGCCCACACACTAACCTGTCTGGTGGACGAGTGGTCAGTGGTTTCTGAGGTGACACTGTAGGTCAAGCAGACCAGCTAACTAGCCCACACACTAACCTGTCTGGTGGACGAGTGGTCAGTGGTTTGTGAGGTGACACTAGGTCAAGCTGACCAGCCAACTAGCCCACACACTAACCTGTCTGGTGGACGAGTGGTCAGTGGTTTGTGAGGTGACACTGTAGGTCAAGCAGACCAGCTAACTAGACACCACACTAACCTGTCTGGTGGACGAGTGGTCAGTGGTTTGTGAGGTGACACTGTAGGTCAAGCAGACCAGCTAACTAGACACCACACTAACCTGTCTGGTGGACGAGTGGTCAGTGGTTTGTGAGGTGACACTGTAGGTCAAGCTGACCAGCTAACTAGCCCACACACTAACCTGTCTGGTGGACGAGTGGTCAGTGGTTTCTGAGGTGACACTGTAGGTCAAGCAGACCAGCTAACTAGCCCACACTAACCTGTCTGGTGGACGAGTGGTCAGTGGTTTCTGAGGTGACACTGTAGGTCAAGCAGACCAGCTAACTAGACACCACACTAACCTGTCTGGTGGACGAGTGGTCAGTGGTTTGTGAGGTGACACTGTAGGTCAAGCAGACCAGCTAACTAGACACCACACTAACCTGTCTGGTGGACGAGTGGTCAGTGGTTTCTGAGGTGACACTGTAGGTCAAGCAGACCAGCTAACTAGACACCACACTAACCTGTCTGGTGGACGAGTGGTCAGTGGTTTCTGAGGTGACACTGTAGGTCAAGCAGACCAGCTAACTAGCCCACACTAACCTGTCTGGTTGACCAGTGGTCAGTGGTTTCTGAGGTGACACTGTAGGTCAAGCAGACCAGCTAACTAGACACCACACTAACCTGTCTGGTGGACGAGTGGTCAGTGGTTTGTGAGGTGACACTGTAGGTCAAGCAGACCAGCTAACTAGACACCACACTAACCTGTCTGGTGGACGAGTGGTCAGTGGTTTCTGAGGTGACACTGTAGGTCAAGCTGACCAGCTAACTAGCCCACACACTAACCTGTCTGGTGGACGAGTGGTCAGTGGTTTCTGAGGTGACACTGTAGGTCAAGCAGACCAGCTAACTAGACACCACACTAACCTGTCTGGTGGACGAGTGGTCAGTGGTTTCTGAGGTGACACTGTAGGTCAAGCAGACCAGCTAACTAGCCCACACACTAACCTGTCTGGTGGACGAGTTGTCAGTGGTTTCTGAGGTGACACTGTAGGTCAAGCAGACCAGCTAACTAGCCCACACACTAACCTGTCTGGTGGACGAGTGGTCAGTGGTTTCTGAGGTGACACTGTAGGTCAAGCAGACCAGCTAACTAGACACCACACTAACCTGTCTGGTGGACGAGTCGTCAGTGGTTTCTGAGGTGACACTGTAGGTCAAGCAGACCAGCTAACTAGCCCACACTAACCTGTCTGGTGGACGAGTGGTCAGTGGTTTCTGAGGTGACACTGTAGGTCAAGCAGACCAGCTAACTAGCCCACACACTAACCTGTCTGGTGGACGAGTGGTCAGTGGTTTCTGAGGTGACACTGTAGGTCAAGCAGACCAGCTAACTAGACACCACACTAACCTGTCTGGTGGACGAGTGGTCAGTGGTTTGTGAGGTGACACTGTAGGTCAAGCAGACCAGCTAACTAGACACCACACTAACCTGTCTGGTGGACGAGTGGTCAGTGGTTTCTGAGGTGACACTGTAGGTCAAGCAGACCAGCTAACTAGACACCACACTAACCTGTCTGGTGGACGAGTGGTCAGTGGTTTCTGAGGTGACACTGTAGGTCAAGCAGACCAGCTAACTAGCCCACACACTAACCTGTCTGGTGGACGAGTCGTCAGTGGTTTCTGAGGTGACACTGTAGGTCAAGCAGACCAGCTAACTAGACACCACACTAACCTGTCTGGTGGACGAGTGGTCAGTGGTTTCTGATGTGACACTGTAGGTCAAGCAGACCAGCTAACTAGACACCACACTAACCTGTCTGGTGGACGAGTGGTCAGTGGTTTCTGAGGTGACACTGTAGGTCAAGCAGACCAGCTAACTAGCCCACACACTAACCTGTCTGGTGGACGAGTGGTCAGTGGTTTCTGAGGTGACACTGTAGGTCAAGCAGACCAGCTAACTAGACACCACACTAACCTGTCTGGTGGACGAGTGGTCAGTGGTTTCTGAGGTGACACTGTAGGTCAAGCAGACCAGCTAACTAGCCCACACACTAACCTGTCTGGTGGACGAGTGGTCAGTGGTTTGTGAGGTGACACTGTAGGTCAAGCAGACCAGCTAACTAGCCCACACACTAACCTGTCTGGTGGACGAGTGGTCAGTGGTTTCTGAGGTGACACTGTAGGTCAAGCAGACCAGCTAACTAGCCCACACACTAACCTGTCTGGTGGACGAGTCGTCAGTGGTTTCTGAGGTGACACTGTAGGTCAAGCAGACCAGCTAACTAGCCCACACTAACCTGTCTGGTGGACGAGTCGTCAGTGGTTTCTGAGGTGACACTGGAGAGAGTGACGTCAAGGTCAGAAGAAGCTGTTGTTTCACTCTCCGTGTCCATGTGGTTTTCTCTCAGGTACGTCTTGATGGCATCAACAGTCGATTTTTTCACCTTGTTTCCATGGAGAACAATCTTGCTGAGACCACCCAGGTGGTTTTGTACCAGGTGTAGTATCAGCTGAAAGCAATGCAAGATGTTGTTAGGACTGAATAAGTGTGCACACAAAACCAAACCCAGGAAAGAGGAGTGGATCAATCAAAAAGTCAGATCAGCGAACCCAATCAACCCTGCTCAAAAACAAATCAAACCAAACCCCTCCTTCCAAATAACTGAAACAGATTTATACAACTGACTGACTGAATGAAAAATCCAACATCAGCATCAAACACAATAACATTAAAAGAAGGAAAGCAAAACACAGCAAGACAGAGTTTAATTTTAGAACAAAACGCACCCAAGCTGACCGGAAGGCAATAAATGGAATGCTTACTGTACAAGCCAGTCACAAAAACAGCAACACTTTCGATCACTTTCCTGTGCAGTATGTTCTGATAAACCACATCCCTCCATATCCAAGACCTCCATGTTCTGAGCTGCTGCCACGGCAACCAGGATACAGGAGGCGCCATAGTCACCCAGAGAGTTGTAGTCCAACATGAGCATTCGTAGTGACGTGCAGTTGGCGATGGCCATGGAGACGCGCCCAGCCCTGGCCGGAGATCCTTGGGTTGGCGCTCATCGTCAGCTCCACCAAAGCTGTAAGGATTACAATAACGATAACATTTTATGTAGTCCTGTGAGGTTGCTGTAGGATACTGAAGGATACTGCTTTCTCACACATATAATACAGTTCCAATCATGCTCGAAGCATACAACATCGACGTAGACCGATTTCAAGAACAGCAAGGTTTATTCATGTCTTGACTTCACGCCACGATGCAAGGGAAGAGACTCTTTCGCAGAAGAGTACTTCCGGTAAAGGGAAACAATTCAATGCACAATGTCAATACACTACAGTTACCTTCATGAAAATTGGAGTTGCTGTGAGCAGGCAGGCTGTCAAATCACAGTAAACGTGAATGTTTGTATGAATCTGTGACAGTATTTAGATGTGTGTGTGTGTGTGTGTGTGTGTGTGTGTGTGTGTGTGTGTGTGTGTGTGTGTGTGTCTGTGAATACGAATACGAATACGAATACGAATAAACTTTATTGTCATGAAACGTAGTGTTTATAAGACACGGGAAGATAAATAACCAAATGATTACATTGTTTCTTTTTTTTGGAAGCAATTATATACAAATTCTCCCATTAAATTACATATTCTTACTCCGAATCACATAAAGCATTGACGCAGTCTCAGATGCTAAGGTCTGAAAAGGCTACCCGTCTTAACAATTTAAAGGGAAGCAACCCAACCACAAAAAGTGTAAACGTAGCCATGGTAACGACCATATACCCGGAGAGTTACCTCCCATCTGGGGTATGTGACGTCACCTCCCCTGCTACAACACGTGGTATCCTCATTACGACTTTTTCAGACCTCAGTTTGGTGTAGGGTGTTGACATTCTGGCTCTCCTGGCTGGTGTTGGTTTTTCACCCACCGGCCTCTTACCCGTCTTCCTTGCCTTCTGCTTCGTTAGTTGGTGAGCTCTTTCCATTTTGGTCATTATTTTGACAGGAATGTTGCTGTAGTTGCTGACGTGTTTGTCCGTTTTTTCGGACTTGTATTTTTGTCAGTAACTATTGTTGGCCGCCATTTTTGTTGGCAGCTTGGCTGTCTGCGTTAATGTGTTACGGCCTATGTTTTGGTTAGGTAAGGCCAAAAAAAAAAATAGGTGTGGTTACGGTAACATAGCCCAAAAAAATAGGGTAGGTAGGTAGGCAATCACTTTTTTTTTTTTTTAACTTTTTTTTCAAATGTGTACAAATTAAACCTACTTGACAGGGAATTAAGTGTGCGACTCGGGCGCTTTCGCTTTCATTGCGTTTTTTGCACTCGTTTGGTTTTTTTTTTTTTTTTTTTTTTTTGACAAATGTAATAAAAAGTTATAGGATCGGCCCCTAAAAATAGGGTAGGTCGGGTTACCGTAACCACACCTATTTTTTTTTTAGGCCTAATCCTTATTTTACCTCTTTACTTGCCTTCTGCTTTGTTAGTTGGTAAGTTCTTCCTTTTTTAGTCATTAGTTGACAGGAAGTTCGTTGTAGTTGCTGACTTTTCGTCCGTTGGGACTTGTGTTTCAGTAACTTTTTGTTTGCCGCCATGTTTGTGTGTCAGCGTGGCTGACAGTGTTAACATGGCAAGGCTTAGGTCTTTGATCTATCAGACCATTGGTATTTGTTGTTGTTTCGGACTAAGCATGTACAACTGCTATGTCCGTTACTGTTAAGCATGTCTTTGATTTTCTTTCTTCCTGCTTTCCCTCTGTTTGGCATCGGAGCACGGCGCTCCGGTGTCTATGCTGCGTAGCTCTTTGTTTTCAGAATTCCGCAGTTTTGGGGGAGTAGAAGGCCAGCGCGTTTCTCGCTTTTCGGCTTCGTTGTTGGCCGTCGGCGACTACTTCCGGGCGATGCCCGCACGTTTGGCGTCTTTGTTGGTTCCGTCTGTGACGGCCTCCTGTGACGTCGGCCCTTCCGCTTTTTCTTCTGCCTCCTCTGGGGGCATGCAAGGTATGTTGAGCTTGTCCTCTGGCTCTCGTGAAGCCGCCGGACGGTCCCTTTTTGGGACGGAGCTCGTTGGGTCAGGTTCACAACCTGGTTTCCTGTTAAGTCTCGTCCAGTACATGGTGCGTGTGCGGACGTTTCTGAGCAAGGGCGGTTTCCGGTTTCGGAAGTCGCGCTTCCGGGTTTTCCCGGAAGCGAAGGTCCTCCTTCACATGTGCACGTAGAGGCCATGGTCGGAGTTGACCGTGGACTGGCCTCCGGGCATCAGGGCTTCCGGCCCCAGTCTTCACAATATTCTTTTCCGCATCATGGTGCGGTCTCGTCTGTTGTGTTTCCGGCTCAGTCCGGATCTGCTTTTCCTCTTCCTGACACTCCTTCTCGGATGTCGGTGAGTGAGGATCAGCGTCCTCCCTATGGGCAGTTAGGGCAGTCTTCCTTTACCATGGTGTTGGGTCGACATCCCTTTCAGTTACGGGGGCACCGGGCTTGCCGTCGCGCCACCGATCGGACATGTTCTGGATTTGGTCACTCTCGTCTTGGCTACGGAGGTTACTCCCAGATGCTGTCCGGAGGGTACATCGGCTTCTGATGCTTCCGCTTCGGTTGCTCAGTCGGCGATGTCGGACTTCCGTTCCGTGAAGGAGAATGTTTCCTACTTCCTGTTCGAGAAGCTCCTTCGATGCGCGTTCCACCTTTTGCAGGTTTTGGCTAGTCCATTGCCTTCCGGAAGGGGTATCTATGGTGTTCCGGTTCTGCTGCTCGTTCCTCACGGTTCAGTTCCGGAGCACTCTCAGCCTTGGCTGGCTGCGGCTTCTCAGGCTTCGATCTTTGTTCCTTCTTGCCTTTAGAGGTTCACTTTGCCGAAGCCGGGCCGAACTTGTTGACGTCCTTTGCCCTTCCGCGTACACCTTTACCGGTAACGCAGGAACTTCGTCCTTTGCTGGAGAAGCAGGCTTTAGTACTTGGGTGTTGTGTTTTCAGAACACACCCTTGTCGCTTCGGGAGAATTCGGACGTCAGTTTTTTGGAACGTGCCTCGTTTGTTTTCGGAGATGATCTTTAGAGCGTTTCTCGCTTTTTCTCGGGGTCACTGATTCTTTTCACACTTAGTGTGTATCAGGACGCCGATGACATCTCCTCTCTCTTTTAAGAGCAAATGAGGCTGTCCTCCCTTCACTAGGATCTTACAGTCATGTGTTGGAGGACTTGTTTCTCTCGCATTCTCAGAGCAGGCTGCCTGATTCTCGAGTTTCGAGAATTAAATCACTGTCGGGCAGGGAGAGGGGCAGCTCTAGCAGCTAGCCTCTCCCCCCAGGGAAGTGTCCCCGATTTCACCCCCCCCCCTCCGCCCTCCAATTTGGTGTTGGCGGGGGGGTTTCCTCTTTGCAATGTTTTCATTGGATGGTCTCTGTACACAGCCATTGAATTATGGGAGGGTGAGGCGGCTCCCATCGATATAATGAAGCATTTTTGCCTATGCTTCAGTCCGTTTTTACTCAGCGATCTAGGTACATCAGCTCGAGCACCCGCTGAGGTTCTCTTCTGGTCGAATCTAGCGCTGGCCTTCGGGTATACTGTCTTCAGTCATCAGTCAGTGTAACAGCAGTTTCAGCCACGGGCTGCCGCTTCTGTCGCACTTCCGGTTACCGGAGATGTTGTTTCTCTCTCAGACGTCTTAGGTACGTCTGGGTTTTTGGAACAACGGCTGACCTTAGGGCTTCCAGGTTTTTTAGCCTCGGCCGGTGTAACAGCCACTCCTCCTGTCGGCGGTGGTGGTTGTTGCTTTCCCTTTTCTTGTGGCTTCGGACTTTGACAAATCTTTCCTTTATTCTCATTTTATGCAGGGGATGAGATAGGACGATTTCCGTTTTGAGTGGGGTTTTCTGTCTTCTTGTCACAAGCATCTGGACCATGGTCCTTGTTTGTCTTTCGCCGAGTCTGACTCTGTCTTTCTCTAGCGATCAGACATGTTCTGGTGTTCCGTCCTAACTTAAGGTACTCTTGAGTTGTCCTCGGAGGTAACATTCAGTTTTTCCTGAGGGAGCATTGTCTTTGGCAATGGATGTTTGAGGCGTCCTTCTTGGTGGCGTTTCTCTTCTCTCAGGTTTTTGGCTACCCCCCTCCTTCTGGCAGAGGGTTAGCTAATGTTCCGGTTTCTTTTGCATCTTTTTGACAGCTGAAACTTCCGTTTCTTACGTTTACCTGTGTACTGTGGTACTTTGGTACAATGGCTGTCCTACGGGCATCACGGCTCTCTGCCTTAGCCTGTGCAATAGTCTCCTGCCTGTCGTGGTGCGACTATGGCATTTTTGCTTCCTGTGGATTCGGATTTGTCTCTTCCTCTTCTCCCTCATCCAGCATGAGGTGAGTCAGGATGACTTCTGTTGGGTCGGGTTTTTCTTTACAGTCACCCTTCTTCCACAGGCAACTATGTCTACGTCGGCGTTTGCCCTTTGATCTCTGCGTATGACTATTAGTCGTTCAGAGTTAGACAGACGCGTTCTGGTTTCGGCCAACCTCAGGAATGCTCTTGATTTGGCCGCGAAATTATCTTCCGGTTTTCCCTGAGAACTTTTGTCTCGGGAGTCTTAGGGCTGGTTGTATTCACGGTTTTCCGATTATGCTTACCAGTCTTGTTTTTCTGTTTTGGGTTTTTGATTCGTTCGATTACCTACAAGCAGACTGATCTGCGAACACTCTGGCTTTTAGTCATTTTGTTTAGGGTCAACGGTCACATTAGTCTTCGACCACTGTGATTCTCGCTCTTATGCCGTCTTACGCATTTTCGTAAGTCTCTGCTTCCTCGTTTTACCTCTCTCTCTGCTTCGCATGGACTGGTAGAGGATAGCTGGCGACCGTCTCTTTTTTGAGATTTTCTCATCGAGTTGGACTCTGGTATCTTGTACTCAGGTGTCTCTCTCTCTCTCTCTTTGTTGGAGATTGGTCACTCTTCTCTGGAGCTGACTTTTATCTCACAGACCTTTCGGGTTTTCTCTCCATCCCAAGGTTTTCTTTCCTTGGCATGATGGTTTTACGGTCTCCGTGAGGGTTTGTCCTTCTCAACACTGAGTGGACAACCTTGCGCACGGATCGTTCCAGTACATTAGTATTTCCTTCCAGTTAAAAGGGGGGGGGGGGGGGCAGCTTGTCTGTCCCTCTACTCGGCTCGGGTCTTTCCAAGGCTGTGTCCTCTTTCCGGGCCGTTTTACGGCCAGGAGATTGGAATAAGTGCTGCGCACAGCTTACTGGCTCTCTGATGTTGCTTTTGCAACTTTTGCCTGAGAGACATCTCGGCTGTCAATCAGGATGGTTCTCGGGTCCTTTCCTGCCTTTTTTGGCAGTGGGCCAGTTCCTGGCAAGGGTTTAGAGTGAGTCAGATTTTCTTTCTCACCGGGCCCTTCCTAACTTCTTGGCAGCCGGCCAGTTTCTGGCAAGGTTTTAGAGTGTGTTGGATGTTTCTTTCCCACCGCCTTGTTGAAGCTATCTGCTTTATGTGATTCGGAGTAAGAATATGTAATTTAATCGAACATTTTATAAACTTAAATTTTCATTTGATTAATATACTCACCCGAATCACATAGTGGATTCCCTCCCGCCAACCCCGCTTATGGTTTTTTAGTTTTCTTTAAAGCCGTAATGAGGATACCACGTGTTGTAGCAGGGGAGGTGACGTCACATACCCCAGATGGGAGGTAACTCCCCGGGTATATGGTCGTTACCATGGCTACGTTTACACTTTTTGTGGTTGGGTTGCTTCCCTTTAAATTGTTAAGACGGGTAGCCTTTTCAGACCTTAGCATCTCAGACTGCGTCAATGCTTTATGTGATTCGGGTAAGTATATTAATCAAATGAAAATTTAAGTTTATAAAATTTTCGAATTTAGTTTGTACTTTGTCTACTTGCAAAAGTTGACTTGGTACATCATATGAATATATAGGTAGATTAATTTCACTCATGAAAGATTTTCGTAATTGGTTGTTTTCTATGCAGTTATCTAGAAAATGTATTTCATCTTCTATTACTCCACATGTTTCACATAATCTATTTTCCCTAGGTGTATTGCTGTATCTACCAGTTTCAATTTTCAGGTCGTGGGCACTTATTCTCAGTTTACACAACGATTTTTTTATATTTTCTTTGTTTTATGCATAACAGATATGGTTCCGTTTTATAATTTGTTACTATTTTTTGATAAAAATTTAACTTTGGTGAACTTCTTATTTGACCTTTCCAGAATTGTACTTGTATATATTGGAGTTCCAATTTTTGACATATAACATATTTTAACCTTTTGACATTAAAAGTGGATTGATTTTTCCACACATGATCTAATCCAACGACTTGTAACAATTGTTTTACAAATGATATCCATGGATATGTTTCACTGCCTTTGGTGTACATAACATTATATACTTTGCTCAGATGAGATGTTTTTGGAAGATCCAATATGTGTAACCAGTACGCAATGATATTACATATTATTGTAATGCTAACTGGGAATCTTTCTAATTCTCCTAGTACTGGCACTACCATAGTTTTCTTATGTACCCCAAGAATTTGTTTACAGAATTTTGAATGAACTTTTTCATGTTGATATTTACAAGTCATGCATTCTTTAAACATTTTTGATAAATCTAATAGTTCATTTGTATTAATCTGGTGTGGAAACCAGATTTCTGCACCATATGTTGATATTGGTGAAATCAAACTATCATACAATTGTAACATAACTTTTATGTTGATATCAGTTTTACAGAACGTTCGACGTAAAGCATGAAGTGCTTTGTTTGCTTGTTTGCTCAGATGATCTTGTGCTCTATTTAGATTGCCGTTTTTATGTAGTACAACTCCCAAATATTTATATTCTTCAGCTGTTTGAATAATGTCTTCTCCACAATGAAAATATATTGGCACCTTTGGATCTATTTTTGAAAATACTATTACTTTGGTTTTGTCTCTGTTTATCTGTAATCCCCATTTTTGGCAATACTCATATAAGTAATCTAGTTTCCGCTGTAGGCCTTTCTTTGTAGATGAAAAAATAACTAAATCATCAGCATAAAAAAGACATGAAATTCGATCATTAGAATGAGTTTCAATTTTGGGGGAATCATTATCCAACAAGTTTTGTGTAATATCATTTATGAATATGTTGAATAAGGTTGGGCTTAATGTATTGCCCTGATGTACTCATTTTTTCACAATTAGTTCCCTACTGTATCCATCAGAGGATTTTACACAAACTGTGGCATCAGAATACATATTGTTGATAATGTGAAAACATTTTCCTGTTATTCCTATTCGATTTAATTTTACTAGCAATGCATCATGCCATACATTATCAAATGCTTTTTGAAAGTCAACAAAACACCCATACAACCTGCCATTTCTTAATTTTAGGGCTTGATCTACAAGTTTCTTAATAATGAATATTTGATCTGTTGTTCTATTGTTTTGTCTGAAACCAGCTTGCTCTGGAATCAATTTATTTTCCCTTTCTAAAAATGCGTTTATTCTTATATTGATGATAGTGCTGAAAACTTTCCCCAGTGTATTAGCTAATGTTATTCCACGATAATTGTTTGTATCTGTTGGACAACCGCCTTTGTATAATGGAATATTTACACCATTCTTCCAATTTGTTGGATATACGCCTGTCATAAATACGATATTAAATATTTTTTGTATAAGTGCTATCAAATTTGGAAGACTCGCTTTAATCATTTCATTTGTGATTCCATCTTTTCCTGGAGATTTTTTATTCTTTTGATGATAACATGCATCTTTAATTTCTTTGTCTGAAATTTTTCTATCCAATATTGATAAAGAATTGTAGGGACACATTCTTAAATCGTTTAGTTCCTGATTTATCTTTTCTCTCTGTTCTTGCATCACCTGGGTTTCTGTCCCAATTAATTTTTCAAGATGAGACATCCATTTTGAAGTATTTATATGGTGAGTTTTAGTACTTCTCTCACCCATTGTTTGTAAATCCTTTGAGATTTTCCATGCAGTGTTTGGATCTTTATTAAAATCATCATTTAATTTATTTACCAATACATCTTTAAATTTGCGTTTCTTTGACTTTATCAAACTATTGTAAATTTTGCGTTTTGCAAAGTATTTTTGTTGTAAATACTTATTAAATGGTTGTCTATTTAAAGCGTTAAGTATTGATTTTATATCTTTTTTGTATTTATGACAATCTTTATCAAACCATTTTTTATTCGCCTTTTTCCTATTCTTTTGTATTTTAATATTTCTGTTGAGGCTTATATCTGCAGCTGATTTTATAATCCCTGTCATTTCGTTGACCATCGAATTTATTTCATTAGAAGGCAGTGATTCGTTTATAATATTGTTGTTTATATTTTTTTCCAAAATTAAAAATTAAAACTAATGTGTGTGTGTGTGTGTGTGTGTGTGTGTGTGTGTGTGTGTGTGTGTGTGTGTGTGTGTGCAGTGGTTGCTATTGACTATTGTACATTGCCATAAGCTCCAGTGAGAAGGGGCGATTAATAAGTGTTCAGTATCATTATTATTTTTATTATTATTTGCATTATTTGTGAGGGGCTGACCTGGCCTGTTGTTTTCCGGCAGCAACAGATCGTACAAGACGTCAACCGCAACGTCCCCCAGCTGGCAGTCACCAATGTCAAGGGAGATAATGCCTGGGTGTGACACTAGTGACTTCCCCAAAAGCTGGATGCCATCGTCACCAAGGCTGCTTCCATGGAGACTGCATCAAAAGTCAAACATGTCAAGTTTAGATGTTGTCTAAAGTTTGTCAAATTTACCACAAAAGAAGTTTTGATTCCAGGCAATAAACGTTTTTGGCTCACGTAAGTGTAGCCTATGCGATCGTAACTTTGTCTGTCTGTGCGTGTGTGTGTGTGTGCGTGTGTGCGTGTGTATGTCTGTGGTAGAAACTTTAACATTTGACTAAACACCGAAATACTCATTTCACCTGGTTATTTTTCAAGCACCATCTTCAAAATATTGAAGCAATGATCAACATTGTGTCGGCATGTGTGTAGTTAAAGCGTGTATCCAAAGAAAACGGGTGGTGGGGGGTTTTGAAGGGGTACAAGCAGTTGACTGGTTTCTGTCGTGTGTGGCATGTAGACCAGGTCAGGTGTCAAGACCAGGTCAGGGGTCGCGCGAAGGATTGTGGTATAGATTCACTTCTCCAGTTCTCACTTCTGCATTCGCCGATTCGGGGAAGACGACTTCATGTTGTTCGGTTTCTAAGCTCCAGAAAAGTAAATAAAGAAGCTACCAAAGGGAGATTTCCTACAATTTGATCTGCACAGCGTTTTTCCAATGTCCACGCGAGGAAGAGCTGTCGAAAGCGCAGTGTCGATCTGGCAGCCGTATCCCGGTAAGTACAGAGACAGATCTAGTGTCTCCCACTCTGATAACGTGTCACCTACTGTTTTAATTTCTTTTTATTTCAGCAGACACGGATGTCAAACACAGTGCTAGGGGGCAGTCACCTCTAGTGAAATGAGTTGATCAAAAGTGCCTGTAATGTTTGGATGTCTTTAATTGTTCGTGGTTCGATTTATGTGAATTTCAAGACTTGCAGTAGAGTCTCAAGTTAAGTTTACTCTGCCCGAAAAAAACTGTCCATCATTTACTTGAACATGCAGATATAAGGAAACGGAATGAATCTGTTCTCAAAGTCAAAATGATCACGATTTTTTCCTCAGATTCAAAACATGCACTGTCATGGTTTTATCTGTACAATTTAGTAAGTCTTACCTTGCAACAACTTCCTTGAACTTGAAAGACAGTTTTTGAATGCTAGATCTGTATCGCGTTTCATTCCAGACTCGATTCTCTCTTTGATTGTACTGTTTGCTGTTTACGCACTATCATGATTCGCTGTAACGTTTGGTAAGCTTACCTTGCAACAGCTTTCTTGTCTTTGTTGGCATTTTCTTTCAATGCAGTACAACGTAAGATTAGATTCTTTCGGACAGAAGGTAGAATGTGAGTTTTGAGACAACGACAGTCGTTCAAAGAAAGCTTGCTGTGGCATTTGTTTGTAAATAATGGTACATGTGTCACAGTGATTCTGTATTTTTCTGCGGTTGATGTGGTTTCTTTTTTCCTCTCTTGTTTTTTCCCTCCTGAGTTGATCGTTATCATTTAAACAAGACCCTCAGAGAGTACCTCCGTTGTTCCTTAAAATGGAATGTGAATAGTGTGTTGGTTGTGTTGACCTTCAGAATTATTTTAAGAACCAGGCTGCTGCAGTCAGTTGACATGTTTCGCATATTGTAGGGTTACCATGCGGCTAGGTAAAGTGGCTTGTATAACCTGACTATTCTGTTTCAAAACACTGTTTATATTTGTGTAGGTTGTAGTCATCATAACTAATCGCATTTTGCCATTTGTTTCAGAAAGGAGGTTAACCTACAAGATCGACGCTATGTATGCCTCAGCCACATGAAGACTTCCGAATTTAGATCCACTCGGCATGGTGACAAGTCTTGATGAAAAGTATGGGACTGAGGACAGCAGTGGAAAAAGTGGCCACATGGCAGGTACCTATTGCTTAGTGTCTGCAGTGCAAAAGACAGATAAGCTGATGGTAGATTTGCAAATGAACACAGTGCCTGTGTGTGTGTGTGTGTGTGTGTGTGTGTGTGTGTGTGTGTGTGTGTGTATGTGAGGATTGCACAAGATCTCATTCAAGGACAACTGCACCAACAACAAATACACAGTCATTTTATCTGTTTGCCTTCTTTTGAAAATTATACATGGAGTTGATATGATGCTTTAGTTTTAACTGTGTGTGTGTGTGTGTGTGTGTGCGTGTGTGTGTGTGTGTGTGTGTGTGTGTGTGTGTGTGTGTGACGGATGAGTTTGTGTTACTGTTTGTTGATTTCTTACGGGAGCCTTGAAGGCTTCGCCTCTTGTTCATGTCTATGTCTGCCTCTTGGTGGAGTATAACTGAGATAGTCACTGATGTGAACCTGAGGAAATGTCAGGAGTGGTGTAGATAGAAGTGACTTGATTCATTACTGGATACTGTCATCTGTAAAGCTGTTGCAAAGGAGATTGCAATCAATATTGTATACAGATTGTGTTGTTCAGAATGAAGTGGTGGATAGCTGTATCTATTGCTGTACATGTATATTTGCATCTGTGAACAGCTCAGATCAATAAAGTGTTACACAGATGGTCAAAATTAAAGTACAAGATATTGCACTGGAAGTGGTACTACACTGTTGCTTTGTGTCTGTATGAAGCTACAAGGTGAAAATAGAAAAGGAAAAACACGATTCTTGACTTTGATGGGCTTTTTCTGCTCGTAAACACACATTCTTCTGCTCATCACAGCATGCCCCATTATTGAGTTTAAAACACCAATTAAATTTGTTTTGAATAAAACTGACTCACAATTTTACAATAAGAATTTAGAGACCTGAATCACTAGGTATATCATACTTAGTTTAACTTTTGCAAAACTAAGTAATTACACATTAAATTGAATCAGTCAGACAGACTGAGACATAGAGAGACAGACAAAGGGCAAACACAAATCTGAGAAAGAAACCCCTTTAAAAATGTTACCATGTTTGAAATGAAATATCGCAAGGTGAAGCCATAATTCATCACCTTTCAGTATGACGTCATGAGCGTGTTCCACACTTGAAATGACGTGCTTTTGGAGCTTGGAAGTATAATTTCCATTCAACGATCCGAGTTTGTTAAGTTTGAGCATATTTTCAACGTCAAACACCATGAAACTATATATATTTGGAATCAGAAAATGATAAGGAATAGATAGAAGTTGTTTTTAAAGTGTCTTTTTTCATAAATAAAGATAGTGGTTATTTATCGGTTTTCTTCATTTTTAAGCATAATTATCAATACAAAACAACAAAACGATATAGTTTTAGATACAGGACGCAATAGGGAATACACCAATATAAATTTTCTGTTTCAAATATTAGTTTTTAAAAATGTGAAAAAATGACATATTTCGAAAAAACATTTCAATAACAAAACTTTAAGTGACCAAGCTGAAATGCAATCTCATAATCCGGCCTAGATCTGAGATTGTGTGATAAGAAATTCGATTAAATTGATGAAAAACTGTAACTGTGAAAGTGCTGCCTCGACCTTTTGGCAAACGGTAAAATATGACGTCATCAAACTGTCCTATCAATAAACAGAAAAACCTTCTATGAGAAAATCCAGTCAAAAATATCAATATCAAATTTCATAAAGATCCACTCAGTAGTTTTTGAGATATGATCTGCAGTGTGAAAAAAAACCAATCTCACGCCCATAACGCAAACTCATTTGGTCGTGTTCTGCCGATACTATAATGTTTTTCTTTCCTAAAACATACTATAATAGTAGCCCTTCCCAATGTCTATGCTAAAACTGACTTGTCTGTGTTGTCAATGATTTTGCTACAGTGTGAGAACAAAAAGTATAAAAATCTCACGCCCATAACGCTGTGACACGAAAACTCATTTGGTCGTGTTCTGCCGATACTATAATGTTTTTCTTTCTTAAAACACACTATAATAGTAGCCCTTCCCCAATGCAATGCTAACAAGTCGCGTAAGGCGAAAATACAACATTTAGTCAAGTAGCTGTCGAACTCACAGAATGAAACTGAACGCAATGCAACGCAGCAAGACCGTATACTCGTAGCATCGTCAGTCCACCGCTCACGGCATAGGCAGTGAAATTGACAAGAAGAGCGGGGTAGTAGTTGCGCTGGGAAGGATAGCACGCTTTTCTGTACCTCTCTTCGTTTTAACTTTCTGAGCGTGTTTTTAATCCAAACATATCATATCTATATGTTTTTGGAATCAGGAACCGACAAGGAATAAGATGAAAGTGTTTTTAAATTGATTTGGAAAATTTAATTTTGATAATAATTTTTATATATTTAATTTTCAGAGCTTGTTGTTAATCCAAATATAACATATTTATATGTTATTGGAATCAGCAAATGATGGAGAATAAGATAAACGTAAATTTGGATCGTTTTATAAAAAAAAGTTTTTTTTACAATTTTCAGATTTTTAATGACCAAAGTCATAAATTAATTTTTAAGCCACCAAGCTGAAATGCAATACCGAAGTCCGGGCTTCGTCGAACATTACTTGACCAAAATGTCAACCAATTTGGTTGAAAAATGAGGGCGTGACAGTGCCGCCTCAACTTTCACGAAAAGCCGGATATGACGTCATCAAAGACATTTATCAAAAAAATGAAAAAAACCGTCTGAGGATATCATACCCAGGAACTCTCATGTCAAATTTCATAAAGATCGGTCCAGTAGTTTGGTCTGAATCGCTCTACACGCACGCACACACACACACACACATACACCACGACCCTCGTCTCGATTCCCCCCTCGATGTTAAAACATTTAGTCATAACTTGACTAAATGTAAAAATGACTGGTCTGTGTTGTCAATGATTTTCTGCGAGAATGCGATCTATCTGTTTGTCGCAAAGACCGTGTCAGTGACACGAAAGTTATGAGCGGAAGACAAATCTGCTGAGTGCAATTACGTTTCAGAAGAGAGTTGGTTAAAACTCGATGTGAATGCGTGATATATTGTGTAAAAAATTCCATCTCATACGGCATAAAGCGCTTTGAACTTCGGATAAGGCGCTATATAAATAAAGAGAATAATAATAAAAAAAACAGTTTATCACTCAGACACGCAAAGGAACACTATAACTTTATAATTCAGGCCATATTTGCTTTCCTTTGTCATGTATGAAAGTACTGGCCTTGGTTGAAGAAAGTGACCTGTCGCTGTGCAACAAATTTGTCGCCATTTTCCGCCGTGTTTTGTAAATAAAGCGTGTTTACTACCCACACATACAAAACGATGTTGTTGGTTCTTTTTATATTTAGTCAAGTTTTGACTAAATATTTTAACATCGAGGGGGAATCGAAACGAGGGTCGTGGTGTATGTGCGTGTGTGCGTGTGTGTGTGTGTCTGTGTGTGTGTGTAGAGCGATTCAGACTAAACTACTGGACCGATCTTTATGAAATTTGACATGAGAGTTCCTGGGTATGAAATCCCCGAACGTTTTTTTCATTTTTTTGATAAATGTCTTTGATGACGTCATATCCGGCTTTTCCTGAAAGTTGAGGCGGCACTGTCACGCCCTCATTTTTCAACCAAATTGGTTGAAATTTTGGTCAAGTAATCTTCGACGAAGCCCGGACTTTGGTATTGCATTTCAACTTGGTGGCTTAAAAATTAATTGATGACTTTGGTCATTAAAAATCTGAAAATTGTAAAAAAAAATAAAAATTTATAATACGATCCAAATTTACGTTTATCTTATTCTCCATCATTTGCTGATTCCAAAAACATATAAATATGTTATATTCCGATTAAAAACAAACTCTGAAAATTAAATATATAAAAATTATTATCAAAATTAAATTGTCCAAATCAATTTAAAAACACTTTCATCTTATTCCTTGTCGGTTCCTGATTCCAAAAACATATAGATATGATATGTTTGGATTAAAAACACGCTCAGAAAGTTAAAAACAAAGATCGGTACAGAAAAGCGTGCTATCCTTCTTAGCGCAACTACTACCCCGCTCTTCTTGTCAATTTCACTGCCTTTGCCATGAGCGGTGGACTGACGATGCTACGAGTATACGGTCTTGCTGAAAAATGGCAGCTACTTGACTAAATATTGTATTTTCGCCTTACGCGACTTGTTATTATTACATTTAGTCAAGTTTTGACTAAATGTTTTAACATAGAGGGGGGAATCGAGACGAGGGTCGTGGTGTATGTGTGTGGGTGTGTCTGTGTGTGTGTGTGTGTGTGTGTGTGTGTGTGTAGAGCGATTCAGACTAAACTACTGGGCCGATCTTTATGAAATTTGACATGAGAGTTCCTGGGTATGATATCCCCGGACATTTTTTTCTTTTTTTCGATAAATACCTTTGATGACGTCATATCCGGCTTTTTGTAAAAGTTGAGGCGGCACTGTCACACCCTCATTTTTCAATCAAATTGATTGAAATTTTGGCAAATCAATCTTCGACGAAGGCCGGGGTTTGGTATTGCATTTCAGCTTGGTGGCTTAAAAACTAATGAGTGAGTTTGGTCATTAAAAATCGGAAACTTGTAATTAACATTATTTTTTTATTAAACGATCCAAAAACAATTTCATCTTATTCTTCGTCATTTTCTGATTCCAAAAACATATACATACGTTATATTTGGATTAAAAACAATCTCTGAAAATTAAAAATATAAAAATTATGATCAAAATTAAATTTCCGAAATCGATTCAAAAATTATTTCATCTTATTCCTTGTCGGTTCCTGATTCCAAAAACATATAGATATGATATGTTTGGATTAAAAACACGCTCAGAAAGTTAAAACGAAGAGAGGCACAGCGCAACCGCTGCCGCGCCAAACAGGCTCGTCACTTTCACTGCCTTTTGCACTAGCGGCGGACTACGTTCAGTTTCATTCTGTGAGTTCCACAGCTTGACTAAATGTAGTAATTTCGCCTTACGCGACTTGTTGGCTCACGAAGTGTAGCCTATGCGATCGTAACTTTGTCTGTCTGTGCGTTTGTGCGTGTGTGTGTGCGTGTGTGTGTTTGTGCGTGTGTATGTCTGTGGTAGAAACTTTAACATTTCCGAGTCTATGTGTGAGTGGTTATCCAAGACTATGGATAAAGCTCGCATAAGATTACGTCACGGTCAAAAGTGTTTGACGTCAATTAATGCATCATGACGGCATGCCTCCCTGTAGTCTTTCTCTCTCGCGTGGTGTGTGTGGTCTCGGTCATTGTTATTTTGAGCGGGCCGAGACTATTTGGCAGTCGTGTCCCTGTAAGTAGGCTACATGCAGACAGACAGATCTAGATCTAGTGTCTCTCTTTCTTGCACCGTGTCACCTAAGCTTACTGTGTGTGTGGGTGTGTATGTGTGACGGAGTGATTGAGTTTGTGTTACTGTTTGTCTATTTCTTACGTGAGCCTTGAAGGCTTCGCCTCTTGTTTTCTTATTGTTTGATTCATGCTTAGCCGTTTAGTATGCTTTGTTTTCTTCTCAATTCAATGGATGGCTATAAAATAAGCATTTAAATGTGAAGGTGTTAAACTTACCCATGATCTGAGCTGTTCACATCTGCATTCAGTCGTCAAAATAGCCAGTGTGGGCTGCTGTTTCAGCAGCATGCAAAGAAAATGCTGCTTGAAATTTTTGTAAAAGTTTTTCTTATACTCTGAGTTGTCGCGGTTATAATCAACTTTCATTGGGTCTTTGAGAGTTAGTGTTTACAATCGTTGTCATCAAAAACACAAATCTCAAACCACAATAATTATGGTTCCAGGTACCGTTCAAACACACTTTAGCTTGATTGGCTTTGAAAATCCACATTTCACCAGAAGCTTTAAATCATTCACCACTTAGATGTGTCATTTTTCCATTTCATTTTCATATACTAACATGTTTTTGTTTTTGTTACCCAGGTAATTATGAATGAAAATGACAAAAATTATGATAAAATGGTTTGCGGGTTGCCCCTTTAACTTCTTCCACGATGGAAGTCTTGACGTTTTCAACATGGTTCCCCTGGCAAAAATCTTAAAAGTAATGCAGACTCACGACAGGTAGTTTTAGTTAAGTATGGAGAAACGTTGAAAGTAACACAACCTGGACAGAGACAGCAGTTCTAAGAAAAAATGTACTGAAGCAGGGCAAGTTACTCACTGCAAACCAGTCAAACTGTTGTTCTTGGCAACGCATGCAGAAAGAAGCTCGACATGCCGGGGAAGAGATATCATTCCGACATTGAAAGTTAGCTGGTGTAGCGATTGACAGGACCCAGCCAGTTTCAACACTCGCTGTAAATCCGACCCTTCCATGGTGCATTCTCGCAGACTCAGCAGACGTAACTGGTGCTTTTTCAGCGCCTGGCAAATGTTCACGACATCTGCCTGCGTCAAAACTTCGCCTTCCTTTCGGATAGTCCCCATGTCCGTGGGGTTATCTCTGATGTTTTTCAAGCTAGACCTCTAAAACTGTGCACACTTTTAGGGTGTGATGATCTCATTTTGCTCTTAGTAGGGCCAACACTCTCGCTGGTCTGCATCTCCTCAACTTGGATTTTTTTAAAAATATCAAAGTGTGCGCTGATGTTCAAGTGGAAATGGCAAGACTCAGAGTCAGAGAACAGCCCTTGGTTGTTGTTAACCACCTTTTCACCATTGGCCAAAGTTACCTCTTTCTCTCTGATTCTTGTGCCAATTAAGGTTCAGTCTGTAGTGGATATACTGGGACAGCGTCCAGGTACTATGCCACAGTTCAGTCTGTAGTAGATATACTGGGACAGCGTCCAATTACTATGCCACAGTTCAGCCTGTAGTGGATATACTGGGACAGCGTCCAGGTACTATTATCACAGTTTAGTCTGTAGTGGATATACTGGGACAGCGTCCAGGTACTATGCCACAGTTCAGTCTGTAGTGGATATACTGAGACTGCATCCAGGTACTATGTCACAGTTCAGTCTGTAGTGGATATACTGGGACTGTGTCCAGGTACTATGCCACAGTTCAGTCTGCAGTGGATATACTGGGACTGCATCCAGGTACTATGCCACAGTTCAGTCTGTAGTGGATATACTGGGACAGCGTCCATGTACTATGCCACAGTTCAGTCTGTAGTGGAAATACTGGGACAACGTCCAGGTACTATGCCACAGTTCGGTCTGTAGTTGATTACTAGGACTGCGTTAAGGTACTCTGCCACAGTCTTTGAGGACGTCTTTTCCGTTTTTGTGATAGCTGGGGCGGAACTGTCAAGTAATCTTTGACTAAGTCGGGACTTTGATATTGCATTAGAGCTATGTAGCTTGAAAATAAGCGAATAAGTTCGCTCATTAAAATTGTCATCAAAAACAAATATTTCATTACAGATTCAAACATTACTACATTGTACTTCTTATCTTTTCCTGATTTAAAATATATATACATATGTAATGTTTACTTTAAAAAAGCGTTCAGAATTAAAGAAAACGGGTTGAGTATGCTTCGCGGAGACGAGTGTGACCCGTGACGGTTTTCGGGTATGGTTAACCGAGACTATCTGAAATTAGTCTCGCCGATGACTATTTTTTGAGTTTATCCTTCAATTTGATGCCTATTGGATTGGATTGGATGGATTGGATAAGATTTACAGTCCAGTGAGGTTACCCTCATGGAAATTCGGGCTGCTTTCTCCCCGGGGAAAGCGAGCTGCCATACATACGGCGCTACCCATATATTTTTTTTTCCTGCATGCGTGTATTCGTGTTTCCTGAGACTTAATGCCGTGTGAGATGGAATTTTTTTACTTTATTCCAAGTCCCACGGGTATTTGATGGACATTTTTATCTATGCCTATACAATTTTGCCAGGAAAGACCCTTTTGTCAATCGTGGGATCTTTATAGATTGACTACAGGTTTATATATCGCTTCACGCGACTTGTTTTACATTTCGTCAAGTTATTAAAGTTCAGAATTGTATTGTATTAAATTTTGTTACATAACATTCTAAAAATTGCAAATAATAATAACACTTTTGATTACAGATTCAAAAGTTATTGTATTGTATCCTTTGGATTTCCTGGATCCCAATGTATAAACAGATATGGACATGCTTAGTGTGAAAGTCTGCTCAAATGAGAAAAATCGCCTTTTTTGTTCATATGCATCGCGGAGGCAACCCGTCTCGGTCTTCTGGTTTCGGCTAGCCAAATCTCACTAGCATTGTTTAAATGACTCGTCCTTGATTCCAATGTTGATCTTTTAGTTTCAAACCAACTTAATGTTTTATTATCGCTTCACATGACTTGTTCGGTATTTTGTTCGCTGTCATGATGTCACCATTTAGAGGGTAGGGTTACATTTTCAGGTATTTATTTCTAAGAATATTCAACTTTTTTTCCAAGATCGTATTTTTTTTTATTGGTCAATGATTCTACTTTAAAAAACAAAAGAGAAATGGAGTGCAATTAACATTGTTACTTTTTGAAGGTATGCTCATGACGTGCATCACAGCGAAATACTGTAGCAGTTCAGAAGAACGAAATTCCCACAATTAGTCCTTATTTGCTGCTTTTTTCACTGAGCTCGGAAATGATATTTTGCTTGCATTGTTATTGCTTAATTTATTAAAGCCTCTGGACAATATTCTTTGAATAAATGGTTATCCAATTCTGTTTAAGTCTATCCCTTTGTTTGATAGAGTACTGTAACAAGATATCACATTATGTCGACAAGAATGCGTCTGCATACAAGTTTTTGTCTTGATTCCATCCAGGAGGATGTAAGGCTTTAATAAAAACACTATTTTAAAGGTCTCTGTCAAGATTGATTTTGTTGAAAAAAAAGGAAATCTGTGATTGAAGATTGTGAAACCTGCCTACAACAATCTATACTGTTCAAAAAAAGAAACGCATAGCTTGTAATATTTGGTTAATTTAGTTATATGGCTACAAGGATATCCACCAAACTGCAGAAAATGTTTATCTGGTCGTCGACCTTTCGTCCATTGCCACAAGTGAGCTCTGCACGTGACGCATGCGTTATCAGTGGCTACAATGTCAAAATTGCTCATTTGGCATGACCACTCGTCATGCTTCAGTGTAATCTCGTGAAACTCGGGGAATATTGAGCTCTCACCATGTCTTCCAAAACCCATAAAAGCGGATTGTTCGCCACAAAGAAATCAGACGACAATTCAGCGACGAAAGATGGCCCGATTGAGCAGAGAAGACCGCCAAATTGCATTGGGTCGTTTACAAGCAGGCCAAAGTCAAAGTGCAATCGCCAGGCACTTCCACGTGTCCCAGAGCACCATCAGTAGACTGTGGGTCAGGTTTCAAGCCACTGGCTCCGTTGCTGACTTGCCACGAGCGGGAAGACCAAGGGCGACAACTGCTGCTCACGACCGCTTCATACGGCTCCGCCACCTCCGGAATCGTTTCCTGTCGGCCTCATCTTCTGTCCAGGCTCTCCCCGGGCCACACCGATTATCGGACCAGACCGTGCGGAACCGCCTGCATGAAGCTGGTTTGAGAGCTCGCAGACCTCACAGAGGAGCTGTCCTCACCCGCCGCCATCGCCAGAACCGAGTGCAGTGGGGCAACCAGCACCTTCGCTGGACCGTCTGGAATCACTGGAGTCACGTGTGGTACAGCGACAAGTCCTACTTCCTGCTCCAGCGACATGATGGTCGGAGGAGGGTCTACCGGAGAGTAAACGAACGTTACGCGCCCAACTGTGTGGATGAGGCACCCGTTCATGGTGGTGGAGGCGTCATGGTGTGGGGGGCGATCAATACCGCTGGAAGGAGCACCCTGGTGCACGTCCAAGGGCGCATAACTGCCCAGCGATACGTGGAGGAAATTCTGCGCCCACACGCCCTTCCTCTTCTGGCTGACCAGGATGCCATATTCCAGCAGGACAACGCTCGCCCGCACACAGCACGACTCGCCACCCAGTTCCTCACCGACCACCATGTCCAGGTGCTTCCCTGGCCATCCATGTCGCCAGACATGAACCCGATAGAACACCTCTGGGATGAATTGGACAGACGTGTGCGCAGGCGAGAAGAAGCGCCGGCAAATCACCGCGATCTATTGCAGGCACTTCAGGAGGAGTGGGACACCATCCCACAGCAAGATATCCGGCATCTGATCCAGTCCATGCCCAGAAGGTGCCGGGCAGTTGATGCTGCTCAAGGCAGTCACACCCCCTACTGACTTGACAGCCTCGGCACCCAATCGTATTGATTGACTGATTGATTTGAAGATGCAAATGAACTGTGTGTGCATTCAACTGTGTCCATACCAAATTTCAAACAAATAATCTAAATATTGGATTTTCTGTTAATTTTTTCGAAAAATAAAACAAATTTGGCAAGTAGCAACTATGCGTTTCTTTTTTTGAACAGTATAGTCAGGAGTTCGCTAGACTCGGACCGCGAAACCCTTGGCAGGCGGAACTTACACGTTTGCTAGTTTTCCGTAAATCAGCCTGTGATCTACACATCGGTTGTTTTTTCATCGCATTGCGTCAGAAACTTTTGTCTTTATGAATAGGCTGAACTAAGTATCACGTATTTGGTGTTTATGTGCCGCCACTGCCCAGTCAGCAAGTTGGCAGTCGCTGGGGGTTGTCATTGGGGACTTAAAGCGTCTTTCTGCAAGGCTTGAGTTTTTGCTGTCTGAGGTAAACTTCAAGCTGAAGTCGTGTTATGAAGGGAGCGAGAAACTGCTGCATGAAAATTCCTCAGTTGACACTTCAGTCACTTGAAAACAAAACGAATATTTCTTTTTGACTGAATAGTAAGTTTCAAGTGAGATTTGGAATAGGGATCTATCAAGCAGGGAGTACACTTTCTGCAAGAAGTGCAAGCATTAAAACAAACCACTGTGCTAGACACATAAATTGTGCAGAATATCTCGGGCGTTGAAAGAAGAACAAAAAGAAGGAAAATTGCAGCGCGATCTTATCAGCTGTAAAACTTAACCTCCCCTCCTTGTGAAGACAAAACCCTCGCGACTACTCAAAACCCCACATTTTCTTCAAAATGGATCAACCAGCGCTGATCTTCGACATCAACCGGCAAATCAAAGATGTCAGAATGCAGATGCAGTCGGCAGCGGGTGGGATGACCCGGCTGACCGAGTTGTTTGGCGAGCTGAAGGACAAGGCCGCCGTGTTGGGCGGAGAACCGATGGGCGATGGTCAGGAGGAGGATGTCGTTGACCCCTGGACCGTTGAAAGCACGTCAGAGAAGGGCGTCGACTATGACAAACTGATCAGTAAGTTTATTTTACCTTTGACTGAGACTGAGACTGAGAGAGAGAGAGAGAGAGAGAGAGAGAGAGAGAGAGAGAGAGAGAGAGAGAGAGAGAGAGAGAGAGAGAGCTCAAACTCGAACTCAAACTAAACAAATTTATTACAGAAGGATAATAGCATTATGGTCCTTTTATTTCAAGTTTATTTTACCTTTGACTCTCACAGAGAGAGAGAGAGAAAGAGAAAACGAACAAACTTTATTTTACAAGGATAAAGGTTTTAAGCAGATTGCCTTGTCTAACAACCTGTCCTTGAACAAGTACTTGACATGTAATATTCACTAAAGAGGCATACAAATGGAAAGAAATAAAAACACAAAATTAAAAAAATGCTAAATGCAATAAAAAGAATAAAAGAAAAATGCGGAAAAAGTTAGAAAGACCACAATAAAGAAAAGAGAAAAAAATCGGAAAAGAGAAAGAGAGAGAGAGAGAGAGAGAGAGAGAGAGAGAGAGAGAGAGAGAAGATAAAAAACGCTCGCGCTGGACCCGAGTACTCTTCAGACTGGCTCGCTCCCCCAGTATGAAAGTTTTTGTCTTGTGCACGTTTAAGACCAAGTGATTGATCTGTGTGAATTACAGGCATTCCCTTTGCTATATAAATACATTGCATGCGAGCCGAGGATGTGCGTGGTGACTGGCCTCTCTCTTTTATTTGTAATTTGATCACAGTGAAAATGCACACACACACATTCACACACACACACACACACACACTCTCTCTGTCTCCCTCACTCTCTTCCTCTCTATCTCTCTCTCTTACACACACACACACACACACACACACACACACACACACACACGAGTACACTCATGCACGCGCACACACACACACACACACACACACACACACAGTAACACTAACACATGTGAACACACACACACCGCGCGAGAGAAAAAGACGTCAAAGACTTTTGACCGTGACGTAATCTTTTTATGACGCTATATTTCTCGTCAATGTGTGACGCGTTCGGCTGTTCTATGAGACTGCCTGGCTGGCTGTGGCTCCGCGAATTCCCCCCGCCGCCAAGTCGGTTTTTTGTGGTTTATTTCGCATTTAGGTCCCAGGTAACATTATGAAGTTTTAATACGATCAATCGGACCTATTATCAAGTTAGTGTATCAACTTTTGAACGAACTGCGCCCAGTAGTTTCCCAGCAATAAGCTGTTAAGTCGAGACACACACACACACACACACACACACAGACAATTAAAGTCTGCTGGACCCTTGTACTAGCGTACTCGGGGATAATTCGTTATTTACGAGGGTAATGGTTCAAGCAAACATATGGTCGCTTTTGTACAACTACCCCTTGCCCTAAAGAGGAGATCTCAGAACACATATTTGGTGCCCAGGGCATGAAGGCTTGCAACAGTGGAAGGCCACAGAGCTACACTCGGCACTGTCAGTGACACTTGATATACATTTGTAGTGCAGACATGACTAGAACAGCTATACATCTGTGGACCCGGCATATCAGCAGATGTTGGCCTTCCAAGGCACAGTCCTTCTTTATAATGGCTTTTAACAAAAATAACACATGCAAGATCCAACTCTGCACAAGTAGCAGTTGTGATTTCTTTTTTTGTTTTCATTTTCATTTTCATTACTTTATTGTCCCATCCCTGGGAAATTCGGGTCGCTTCCTCCCAGTGGAAAGCTAGCAGCAACGGAGTCGCACTACCCAGGTGTCTGCGTGTTTAGGTGTATTCAGCCACCTACACTTATGGCAGAATGACCAAGATCTTTTACGTGCCATTGTGATGACACGAGGGTGGGACATGGCTTCCGTCTCTGGGTCTGCACATAAAGTTGACCCGTGTCCGTCCCGGCCCGAATTCGAACCTGCGACCTTCCGATCACAAGTCAAGTGCTCTACCAACTGAGGTACCGCCCCCCCCCCCCCCCCCCCCCCCCCCCCCCCCCCCCCCCGGTGCTGATTTTTGGAATGTGTTCAGACGGGCGCAGTGGCGTGGTGGTAAGACGTCGGCCTCCTAATCGGGAGGTCGTGAGTTCGAATCCCGGTCGCTGCCGCCTGGTGGGTTAAGAGTGGAGATTTTTCCGATCTCCCAGGTCAACTTATGTGCAGATTGCAAGTGACTTAACCCCCTTCGTGTGTACACGCAAGCACAAGACCAAGTGCTCACCGAAAAGATCCTGTAATCCATGTCGGAGTTCGGTGGGTTATGGAAACACGAAAATACCCAGCATGCCCACTCAACGAAAGCGGAGTGAGCTGACTATGCTCTGAGAGTATAGTGTGTGGGGAACCCAAATGGGCAAACGAGCTCACACGTAACCAGAACATTGTGGAACGATGAAGAAGAAGAAGGTATGTGTCCAAGAGGAGGAATGGTCTTATCCCATGTAAAGTCTGGGCAGATCTAAGATAGTTTGTTTGTTTTGTCATGGGTTGAAACTCCCACAGCTTGTATGACCGGTTTAACCCCGCTATTTAGGTAGCATACGCCGCTTTCGGGGGAAGCATGCTGGGTATTTTTGTGTTTCTATAACCCACTGAACTCTGACATGGATTACAGGATCTTTTTCGTGCACACTTGGTCTTGTGCTTGCGTGTACACACGAAGGGGAATAAGGCACTAGCAGGTCTGCACATTAGTTGACCTGGGAGATCGGAAAAATCTCCACCCTTAACCCACCAGGCGGTCGCAGCCAGGATTTGAACTCACGACCTTCTGATTAGGAGGCCGATGTCTTATCCACTAGGCCACTGCACCCGTCAATCTGAGATAGTAAACAGAGCTGTTTTCGCAGGAAGGATTGTCCCATTCAATAGAACAAAAAACTTTTAAAAATCAGCAAGCCTAAGATTGGTTTTCAGGTAAGAACTGAGGTGAAACTCAAGACAGTTTGAATAGGCAGCAAGGGCCCTGGTGCTTGCTGGATAATCTAGTCATAAAGATGATTAATCTACACAGAAAGTGTCTCCTCCCGCGGGTTAGGGGGAAGAGTTTACCCGATGCTCCCCAGCATGTCGTAAGAGGCGACTAACGGATTCTGTTTCTCCTTTTACCCTTGTTAAGTGTTTCTTGTATAGAATATAGTCAATGTTTGTAAAGATTTTAGTCAAGCAGTATGTAAGAAATGTTAAGTCCTTTGTACTGGAAACTTGCATTCTCCCAGTAAGGTAATATATTGTACTACGTTGCAAGCCCCTGGAGCAATTTTTTGATTAGTGCTTTTGTGAACAAGAAACAATTGACAAGTGGCTCTATCCCCTCTCCCCCCTTTCCCCGTCGCGATATAACCTTCGTGGTTGAAAACGACGTTAAACACCAAATAAAGAAAGAAAGAAAGACAGAAAGTGTCATTTTGTAATCATGCATCCACTTAGTTCTGACATAGAGCAACATATACAAGTTTTAAAGACATAACAACAACAAAAGACAAGAGGCGAAGCCTTCAAGGCTCACATAAGAAATCGACAAACAGTAACACAAACTCGATCACTCCGTCACATATATACACACACACAGTAAGAATAGGTGACACGGTGCAAGAGTGCGAGACACTAGATCTAGATCTGTCTGTCTGTAGCCTACTTACGGGGACACGACTGCCAGATCGACACTGCGCAGACACTGGAAACACGCTGTGCAGATTAACCTGTAGGAAATATCCTTTGGTATCTTCTGTATCTATTTTTCTGGAGCTACGAAACCGAACAATGTGAAATCGTCTTCTCCGAATCGGCGAACTGCAGCTCGGTGATGACTGTATCTATACCACAATCCTTCACGCGATCTGACACAACCTTGACCTCTGACCTGGTCTACATACCACACACGACACAAACCAGTCACCTGTGTTTACCCCCCCCCCCCCCAAAAAAAAAAACCACCACCAGTTTTCTTTGGATACACACTTTAACTACATACGTGCCGACGAAATGTTGATCATTGCTTCAATACTTTGTAGCTGTTGCTTGGATAATAACCAGGTAAAATTAGTATTTCGGTGTTCAGTCAAATGTTAAAGTTTCTATCACAGACATACATACATACATACATACGCACGCACGCACGCACGCACGCACGCACAGACAGACAAAAGTTAGCATCGCATAGGCTACACTTACGTGAGCAAAAAAAAAAAAAAGAATATTTTTCGGTTTTCCAAACAACCCTATTTTATTCAGGGGGGGGGGGGGGGGGGGTGACCACAACCTTTGATGTACAGACTACAGAAGGGAAGCTACTCTTGCTCCAACATCTAGGGGACAATACTTGCACTAGTTTCAGCCAATGAACGAGGTGAAGAAAAGAAAAACTTCAATCCATAAAAAAAGACAAAAAAAGATCCACCTACCTACCTACCTTAATTTTGTGGGGCCTTACTAAAAACAAACCATCTTGTGCCAATGTCCCCTCCTTGTTGCTATATTAGTTGAAACATAGGCCTATTGAATACTGTGGTACCATGATAGCCCCCTCCACCTCCTCCTTTTAAGACCACACAAAATCAAAGGAATCAAGAATAACAAGGGAGAGTATTAAACAGGGGTAAATGTACAGCAGAAAATCTGTGAAAGCAAGTTCTTAACAGAAGTGTTCGAAGCTTGAAACAGGAAAAGGGTTTTTTTTTTTTTTTTGGGGGGGGGGGGGGGGGGGGGGATGTTCCTTAAGAGGGGTTCCACTTTAGCAATGGGTTGAAAGTTATGTCACAGTTTGTATAGGTTCAGACTCAAATATTTCAATCTCTTTTTCTGAATTGAATTTTTGTTTTTACATTTAGTCAAGTTTTGACTAAATGTTTTAACGTAGAGAGGGGAATCGAGACGAGGGTGTGGTGTATGTGTGTGTGTCTGTGTGTGTGTGTAGAGCGATTCAGACTAAACTACTGGACCGATCTTTATGAAATTTGACATGAGAGTTCCTGGGTATGATATCCTCAGACGGTTTTTTTCATTTTTTTGATAAATGTCTTTGATGACGTCATATCCGGCTTTTCGTGAAAGTTGAGGCGGCACTGTCACGCTCTCATTTTTCAACCAAATTGGTTGAAATTTTGGTCAAATAATGTCCGACGAAGCCCGGACTTCGGTATTGCATTTCAGCTTGGTGGCTTAAAAATTAATTAATGACTTTGGTCATTAAAAATCTGAAAATTGTAAAAAATATTTTTTTTATAAAACGATCCAAATTTACGTTCATCTTATTCTCCATCATTTTTTGATTCCAAAAACATATAAATATGTTATATTTGGATTAAAAACAAGCTCTGAAAATTAAAAATATAAAAATTATGATCAAAATTAAATTTTCGAAATCAATTTAAAAACACTTTCATCTTATTCCTTGTCGGTTCCTGATTCCAAAAACATATAGATATGATATGTTTGGATTGAAAACACGCTCAGAAAGTTAAAACGAAGAGAGGTACAGAAAAGCGTGCTATCC
Source organism: Littorina saxatilis (assembly GCF_037325665.1). Taxonomy (NCBI): domain Eukaryota; kingdom Metazoa; phylum Mollusca; class Gastropoda; order Littorinimorpha; family Littorinidae; genus Littorina; species Littorina saxatilis. The sequence goes on from NC_090261.1 coordinate 66,853,363, forward strand.
TTCTCAGCGCAACTACTACCCCGTTCTTCTTGTCAATTTCACTGCCTTTGCCATGAGCGGTGGACTGACGATGCTACGAGTATACGGTCTTGCTGCGTTGCATTGCGTTCAGTTTCATTCTGTGAGTTCGACAGCTACTTGACTAAATGTTGTATTTTCGCCTTTCGCGACTTGTTTTACTTTTCGGGTAATGAGTTTTGTCCCAGTTCACATCCCGAGCATTTATCTTGTTTGTGTGTTTCATTTTTTCAACTGGCTCAAGTGTTTTCCTTTTTACATTCAGTCAAGTTTTGACTAAATGTTTTAACGTAGAGGGGGGAATCGAGACGAGGGTTGTGGTGTATGTGTGTGTGTGTGTGTGTGTGTGTGTGTGTGTGTGTGTATGTGTGTCTATCTGTCTGTCTGTCTGTGTGTGTGTAGAGCGATTCAGACCAAACTACTGGACCGATCTTTATGAAATTTGACATGAGAGTTCCTGGGAATGATATCCCCGGACGTTTTTTTCTTTTTTTCGATAAATACCTTTGATGACGTCATATCCGGCTTTTTGTAAAAGTTGAGGCGGCACTGTCACACCCTCATTTTTCAATCAAATTGATTGAAATTTTGGCCAAGCAATCTTCGACGAAGGCCGGACTTCGGTATTGCATTTCAGCTTGGTGGCTTAAAAATTAATCAATGACTTTGGTCATTCAAAATCTGAAAATTGTAAAAAAAAAATTTTTTTTTAAAAGATCCAAATTTACGTTTATCTTATTCTTCATCATTTTCTGATTCCAAAATTATATAAATATGTTATATTCGGATTAAAAACAAGCTCTGAAAATTAAAAATATAAAAATTATTATTAAAATAAAATTTCCGAAATCGATTTAAAAACAATTTCATCTTATTCCTTGTGCGTTTCTGATTCCAAAAACATATAGATGTGATATGTTTGAATTAAAAACACGCTCAGAAAGTTAAAAAGAATAGAGATAAAGAAAAGCGTGCTATCCTTCTCAGCGCAACTACTACCCCGCTCTTCTTGTCAATTTCACTGCCTGTGCATCGAGCGGTGGACTGACGATGCTACGAGTGTACGCTCTTGCTGTAAAAATGTAGTGAGTTCAGTTTCATTCTGTTAGTTCGACAGCTTAACTAAATGTTGTAATTTCGCCTTACGCGACTTGTTTCCTTTTAGCAAAGTTTGGGAGCACCAGAATTGATGATGCACTGAAAGAAAGGGTGCAGAAATTGATTGGTGAACAGAATCCCATTCATCACTTCCTCCGGCGAGACATCTTCTTCTCCCACAGGTCAGTACATTTGGTCGTTAAGATACATACACAGGTCAGTACTTTTGGTCGTTAAGATACATACATAGGTCAGTACTTTTGGTCGTTAAGATACATACACAGGTCAGTACTTTTGGTCGTTAAGATACATACACAGGTCAGTACTTTTGGTCGTTAAGTTACATACACAAGTCAGTACTTTTGGTCGTTAAGATACATACACATGGCAGTACTTTTGGTCGTTAAGATACATACACAGGTCAGTACTTTTGGTCGTTAAGATACATACACAGGTCAGTACTTTTGGTCGTTAAGATACATACACAGGTCAGTACTTTTGGTCGTTAAGATACATACACAGGTCAGTACTTTTGGTCGTTAAGATACATACACATGGCAGTACTTTTGGTCGTTAAGATACATACACATGGCAGTACTTTTGGTCGTTAAGATACATACACATGGCAGTACTTTTGGTCGTTAAGATACATACACAGGTCAGTACTTTTGGTCGTTAAGATACATACACATGGCAGTACTTTTGGTCGTTAAGATACATACACATGGCAGTACTTTTGGTCGTTAAGATACATACACAGGTCAGTACATTTGGTCGTTAAGATACACACACAGGTCAGTACTTTTGGTCGTTAAGATACATACACAGGTCAGTACTTTTGGTCGTTAAGATACATACACATGGCAGTACTTTTGGTCGTTAAGATACATACACAGGTCAGTACTTTTGGTCGTTAAGATACATACACATGGCAGTACTTTTGGTCGTTAAGATACATACACAGGGCAGGGATGCATTCATTACTGAATGCAGGGGCTCGGTCTTACAGTCCCTGGATAAGGGTAAAAAAAGTTTCAAGCTGAAGATAAGTTTTTGTTAAGAGGGTGTTCTATTTTTTGGGTATTATCTGCCAATGTGAATATCTGTCTTTGAACATGCAAAAGTGTAACTGCACCACTCGTAGGGAAATTGTAATTGGAGATGTTTGGTATAATCACTGACATTGAACACAGTGGAACCCTCCTTTTAAGACCTTCACAAATCTAAGAAAATCAGGTCTTAACAAGGAGGGAGATGTTACAGAAAATCTTTTAAAAAAAAGTCTTAAAAAGAAGTCTTAAATCTGGGTGGGTTTTTTTTTTTTTTTGGGGGGGGGGGGGGGGGCGGTCAACTGTACCTTGATTTACTGTACTTTCAACAAAGTTCACAAGCTTACAGTTCAATGCAGTGTCTGATATTCCCACCAATACTGTTGTACAGAGACATGGGCCCGGTGCTGGACCTGTATGAGATGAGGATACCCTTCTACCTGTACACTGGTCTCGGTCCCTCCTCTGAAGCCATGCACCTGGGTCATCTGTTGCCCTTCATCATGACACGGTGAGTGTCAAGGTCATTTACATAACTCTTTATTTGTCCCCCCCCCCCACCACCGTTGTATGGTGATTTATTTATATTCCTCTTGGTATTTTACTAGAATGATGTTATTTCAACGTGAAATTCACAGTTGTGATAGCCTTGAGGACTGCTTGGTTGTTGTTGTCTCCCTTGTTCCTGCCGACAAGACTTTTAACACCAGAATATTTTGGGAAGCTGTTGATGAAAGGGTGTGATTGCTGTGTTTTCCTGTCTGGCTTGAGCTATTTGTGCAGAAGGCAAAGTCAGTATTTTGTAGATTATTAATAGGTTTAGCACAACCTCACTCTTGATGAGACTGCAGTTTGCTCTTATATACAGTGTGGTAAGTGGCTAACCACCTGCTTATAAACTCCATCTTACGTTAAGTACAAATTAAGATTTGAATGAAAAGGTCCAGGATGTGCAATGCAGGATTTTGCTGAAGATTTTCTTTTATGATTGCTGTCCTTTCATGGATGTTTTCTGAAGAAAGGAAGTTTATAGAGTGTTGAAATTAAGTAGTCAAAGGACAATAACAAGATGTCCATTTTCTGGGCATTTTACAATGATTGTTTCAATTTGTCGAGCTGACTGATCTTTCGCTCCATGTGCAGGTGGCTGCAGAAAGTGTTTGACGTTCCCCTGGTGATCCAGATGACCGACGACGAGAAGTTCCTGTGGAAGGACAACCTGAAGGACCCCGAGGAGACGCACAGGCTGGCCTACGAGAACGCCAAGGACATCATCGCCTGTGGATTTGAGGAAAACAAGACCTTCATCTTCAGTGACTTTGACTATGTGAAGTAAGCTCTTTGCAGGACCAGATTTTGTCAGATGATCCTTCTGATTATGTTTAGAATTGTGTATGTAGAAGAAACAAAAACACTAACAAAATCAATGTTAAAAGAAGATTTATTAATATGTTCTGTTTACATTTTCTTTCAGATTTTGTTGATACTTCATTGGTTTAAGAATTCCTTGAAAAGAGTCGACATTGTTGTTGTGTGATGTTGTAAATTTGTATTTTTAGCACTTGTTTTTAAGATTTTTGTCATGGGGATAACAACAGAAAAATGCTTTTTTTTTAAATTCATTTTTCACACACTAACCAGATGATGTTTTTATTAACAGCGGAGCTTTCTACAAGATGGTGTGCCGCATTCAGAAACTGGTGACCTTCAACCAGGCTAAGGCCATCTTTGGCTTTGACGGTTCCTCAAACATTGGTCATGTGGCCTTCCCAGCAATCCAGGCAGCTCCCAGCTTCAGTGGCGTGTTCCCGCAGATCTTCAACGGCAAGGAAAAGATTCCTTGCCTCATTCCATGTGCCATTGACCAGGTACTTTAAATTATGTTTCCCAGTTGTAACCAAGTGCCGAAACACAACAATCACCTCTTTGGTGGCAAAGTCCAATCAAACAGGATTGAGAATGTTAGGGCTAATTTCTTAGCCCTATAAAAACTGTTCTGGTTACGCAAAGGAAACCAAGAACATACAGGGAGACAGCAGCCGCCGGACCCCATCACAAACAGAACTCTACAATCCACAGGTGTCTAGCAGGCAAGCTATAAATAGCTCGCACTCAAAGGCCAACAACTCTGCAGAGCCTGCTGTGAAGGGCGACAGTAGTCTCCCTGTCACACTGTGCTCTGGTGCAAGAACTTCATTGTTTTACTCCGGGAGCATATTTTGTTGTTGTCCATTTGCTTTTAATTCCTTGTTCAAAGTGAAGTGGAATAATTTAATTAATTCAACGGAACAGAACTTTGAACTAGACGACACATTCTATTAACCTCACGAAGCAGGTATAACACAGGGGAAAGTGTTGAAATTTTTTGTAATGTTTGGAATGTATGCATAATCTGCCATGCATTCTTCTGGCTGGTGAAGATAAAAGTGATAGTGCATTAGTCATCTCATTGGTAAAAAAACCACCTGTTGGCTTTAAGACCCCCCATTTTAAGACCCCCCCATTTTAATACCCCCCATTTTAAGACCTCATTTTCTTACATTTCTGGAAGTCTTAAAAGGGGGGTTCCACTGTACACTTTTGTTACAAGTTTGTGTTGCATTATTGAACTGAAAGTGTTTTCTCCTCTTCCTCAGGATCCTTTCTTCAGAATGACACGTGACGCGGCTCCGAGGATGGGTCTGCTGAAGCCGGCTCTGATCCACTCCAAGTTCTTACCGTCGCTGCTGGGCCCAAAGGGAAAGATGAGCTCCAGTATCAACGAGTCCTCCATCTTCCTCACCGACTCTGCTGAAGTGATCAGGAAGAAGGTTGGTTGGTAGTTAATTGTCTGCTGTTTCTCAGAAAGATGGCATGAACTTGAAGTGCTTGTGGATCATATTCCAAACTGTTGGACTGATAAAGGAACAATGATAACAAGTGTTAATGAGATGTACTTGTGAGTTATAACTAGTGATCTACATTAAAAAACCAACAACAAGCTAGCAAATACATAACAACCAAAACAACTAACTAACAAATACATAAAAACCAACCACCACCACCGCCACTACAACAATAAAAACATCCCTAAACCAATAGGAAAATATTTGTAATGATTTTTTATGAATGTAGAATGCAGCAATTTAGAGAACATTGTGGAAAAGAGAGGCAGAGTGGTATAGTGGTCAGAATGGTTGCCTCTCACAATGGCTGTTGAGGATCAACCCCCACTCAGTGCAAACACAAATACCGTACGTTCGGGACTATAAGGCGCTTCGTTGTAAACGGCGCATCCCCCACTTTTAACTTGAAATGAGAAAAATCCCCACAATGGAGCAGAACTGTTTGGCCTTGTGAAAGGGGAATTACTGCATCACCCTGTTACAGATGACTTATATGTCAATAACATTCAGTGAATATGGACATGTTTGTGTTGTGACAGGTGCTAAGATATGCGTACTCCGGGGGTCAGGCCACTGAGAAGGAGCACAGGGAGAAGGGAGGCGACTGTGATATTGACGTGTCTTTCCAGTTTCTCCGTTTTTTCATGGAGGATGATGCGAGACTGGAACAAATCCGCCAGGTAAGTTCGTTCAGTAGTTGCTGTTCTGTTTTAAACTTGCATTCAAATTTTCCTGAAAAAAACAAAGAAGACAGACTGCTAATACTACAAAATCAAGCATTAAAAACCAAGAAAGGTTTATCACTGCAATTTTGAATAGTATGGAATACAAAACTTGCAAGATTTTTTAATTGTTTTATCAATTGAAAGTAATAAGTAATATTAATAATGAGAAATAGTAGGCATTGTATTTGATTAAAAATCCCATAATCTAACATCTTTTGTTTGTTGATTCCTGTTTTTAAAAATGTTGTGATTTATATTTTCTCCTCAGCAGTAGGTAAGATTATTTGTGCAATTGACAGTCTTCGTCCAAACATTGCTCTTCCCGTCATTCAATGCTACACACTTACACCACAGTTTTTCTGGCGGGGAAATAGCTCAGTCGGTAGCGTCGCTGGCTTCAATACCAGTTGTAGCTATCGGCGTCGGTTCGATCCCCACGTTCGGCGAGGGATTTATTTCCCAGAGTCAATTTTTGTACAGACTCTCCTCAGTGTCCGAACACCCCCGTGTGCATGCATGCGCACGATAAAGAACCCAAGTTCACAGCAAAATTCTCAGGGCTTGGAAACCTGAATACATGCATGCAGGGGAAAAAGAAAAAGAAAAAAAGGGTAGCGCTGTATACTGTATGGCAGCTTGCTTTCCCCAGGGAGAAAGCAGCCCGAATTTCCATGAGGGTAACCTCACAGGACTATATGAATCTTATCCTTATCCTGTTGGTCGTGTAACAGGACTTCAGCAGCGGCAAGATGCTGACCGCTGACCTGAAGCAGGAGCTGGTCACCGTGCTGCAGAAGCTGGTCGCTGAACACCAGCAGAGACGAGCCAAGGTCGACGACGCCACCGTCAAACGGTTCATGACGCCCAGGAAACTGAACTTTGAATACTGAGACGTCGCCTGCTGACATCAGTACATGTACTTTTAAAGCTTCAAGGCTTCTTAGCTGGACTTTTGAATTTAACATACATACGCAAAGTGTTACTCGCTTTTTTCAGCAGCAGTTTAAAACTACACAGCTTATTGTGTGTTCAGATACCTATGAAAGTGCTGTGCCCTTTTGCTTTTTTTCAGCAATAGTTTAAAACAACATGGCTTATTCTTGTGTGAACTTCGGAATTTCAGATACCTGTGAAAGTGCTGTACTTTTTTTGGGTGAAGCTTGTTGTAAAAACTCACAACTGTTTGGGTTTAGCAGACTTTTATTGATATTTGTTTCACTTTTAAGCTCCAAGTATGTATGTCTTTTATCAAGTACCATCCATAAAACGTGATTTGCGAAGTTATTTCCATAGCGCATGGAGTGTTCAGCTGATGACTCTTCATAACAAATGTTATTTATCCGCAACACTATTTACACGACTTGAGGTGTAAACCAATCCGCCTAACTAAATTTAATAACTACAATAACCACCGGTTACAGAAACATACCCCTATTTGCAGAGGTGTAAACCAATCCGCAACACTATTTTCACGACATAAATAATCCACGGAGGTGTAAACCAATCCGCAACACTATTTTCACGACATAAATAATCCACGGAGGTGTAAACCAATCCGCAACACTATTTTCACGACATAAATAATCCACGGAGGTGTAAACCAATCCGCAACACTATTTACACGACATAAATAAATGCTTTGCTCCGAACAGAATATCCTGCCTTTGGCAAACAAAATGCAGCAATCGATCTGAAATATAATACAGAAGCATGCCCCTATTTGTAGAGGTGTACCCCAATCCGCAACAGTATTCACACGATATACATTAACTACGGAGGTGTAAACTAATCGGCATAACTTAACTTAACAAACCCAATAACAACCGGTGGCGTAAACCATGTAAGCACCCGACCGGGTTCAATTTAATTGTAATTGTCTGGTACTTACTGTACAAATTTGTGTAGCACTGCATTTGGATGTCTGGGCCTGATCTCCTCGACCGATTTTTGCTATACTAATAAGGGCTGCCTACGTGCAGAACAATACATTTTGCTAACCTGTTTTCACTTCTCCCGATACTGTACCCAAAATTCTGCGGCTAAAACCGTACCTAAGATGGTTTGCATTTACTTGTTTGGGGTAATGCCAATTTTGAACTAAATTTACTGGGCAGATGAGCCGGTTGGCTAAGCCAGCAATGCCTGGCTTGGAGGGGTGTCAACCGCCTCTCAGTGACTTCTGCCTTATAAGGTCATAGATTGGCGGGAGACAAGCATCTTTCTATTCTTAGGGGTACTACTTTACATGAAAATTGACCCCCCTCCCCCCCAAAAGCCTACCCCAGGTTGGCTGGCAACATCCAGTCCTATCTTAACTGGGAACCATATTTTTCCTCAGTCAGCTTGGTAGGGGTGAGAATACATTCCCATGCCTTTGCTTTGGCACCCCTGCTGCTGGTTTGTTTTGATTTGCTACCAGCCCCAGGCTGCAGCTTCTGGGGGGTCCACGCGAACCCGGGATCGACAACACCCTGTGTCCTGCATGTTTACCATGTTTATCCCCCGCCACTAGCAGCTATACAATAGGTGTCCCGCGAGGGGTTTTAATATCTAAACCGAGGCCATCTGGCTCTTAGCACCCTTACTTCTGATTCCTGCCTAGCCCGATAAGCCACCTCTTCTAGAGACCCTTACCTGCTAAACAAACCATTAATACCGTGCCCCTGCTAGGGTTCCTGCCCCGTGGTGTCCGGTGGCCCTTCAAACCAGGCTCCTTGGCTGTCGCTGCTGGGAACGGGAGCTGACAGGCTGCCGTCGTTGTCTGGCACCGACCTTTGCTCCCAGCCTTACTGGGCGCTTTCCTTAGTTTCTCCACGCCCGGACGTCCTTGCACTGTACAAACTATCAGTAGCACAATTACTGACTTACTTTATAACATCTGGCCTGACATATTTTTGCCAGATTCCCCCTCCCAATAAGCGAGGCCTAATTCCTCACTTACACTATGATGGTGTTTAATATTGTACTTAGGCACTGACAGCCAAATTGCTTCATTTATTGTATTCTACTAATTCTTAAAATTGTTTACCCCAATGAATTCTATTTCCAAAGGCACCATGTGCAGATACGGTTTTACTGCCCCCGGTCGACGCCCTGCGCAGTTTCTAACTATTCCAGTTTAAGAAGAAAACTTAATCACTACTATACATACTATGCCGCTGCAGTTGCTTCCCGTAGCCACTACCGCTAAGTAGGTCGCGTGACTCGGACCCCAGCATGCTAACTTACCCGTGTATAACTTCATTCCCAAAGCAACCGTGGGCCGATATTATTGTACTGCCCCGGGCGTCGCCCTGCGTAGGCCCGGTTCGAACTTGACTAAAACGCCCCTAGAATAAGGATTGGCGGAACATCTATTGCATGGCTGTATGTGGCGGGAGATAAGCATGGTAAAGGGGGACACTGCATTCTGTTGTATTTTAGTGAATTTTACCTGACTTAGGCAGGGTCCACAATGTGAGCCCAAGCGAACCACGGGATGTGGCTAGCGTAACCACGGGGGGTTGTCTACCCCGTGGCCGGTTCTGGATCCTGCTCCCTCCAGAAGATCTGAAGCCTGGGGCTGGTAGCAAAGCCCCGCAAAACAGCAGCATGGGTGCCGTAAAGTAAGCACATGGTAATGGTTTCACACCCCGGCGACCATGCTGACTCAGGGGTAAATGAAGGTTTGCAGCGGGAGCTCAGACACGTTGTTGCCAGCTAACATGGGCCAGCTTTTGGAGGGATTCAATTTCATGATTAAGCAGTTACCCCCCCTTAAGGAGGGGTTGAATTTCATGATAAAGCAGTTACCCCCCTAACCATTCTTATCTTCCGCCAATCCGTGCCCATATCATGCCAAACTTTTACCTATATCTTTTTATCAGTCTAGTAAAAATGAACTTGACTGATCATAAGCCTTGTGTTTTTAGTATGAGGGGGGATATTTGTGTTGCATGGTTGTTGGTATTGTCATAAACACATTTCGGCTTTAGCCATAAATGATTTTATGACAAGCAAGACAACCACTGCAAATGGTCCGTTTGAGGAAAGCTTAAGCAAGCGTTTAATTCTCAAACGGTTTGCTTGACCCTATTCAGTTTGTTCCATACCTGTGTCCTACTTTTGGAAGGGACGCACATACAGAAGCTGAAAGGAAAAACCCACCCTCCTTCCCCATTTTTAATTTGGTCATTGATTTTGAGGGACATACCTGGCTCGTTAACTTGGTTGGTAAATAGTGTTTTACATGTTTTTAGCAGTTGCTGGCGGATATTACCTGTGTGTTATATTAGTTAGTTATGTTAGGGGTTATCTTTACGAAGGCACGGTAGGCTATGTCTAGGTGTCCATATGTAGCAATATCTTTCTTAGGCTAGTATAAAATGTTAACATCCAGAACTTTTTATAAACTGTTGAGCAACACAGCGTCTTTATAGCTGTTTTATTTAAACTGTTCCACTGAATCCCACACAATGTATATTTTTTTCTTTCTTCTTTTTCTTCATTTCCTGGCTGCAACTCTCTATATATCATATGCATAACTTTTTTTGCGGGAGTAGGCTTTTATGTGTGTGGCCTTTTTGGGCCATTTGTGCAGTCATACTTCCTTTTGGGGTGCGGAACCTTTTTTTGATGCTGAAACAATTATCCACCTGTAAGTTTTACTTTGTTATTACTTTTGGTTTTGATATTAGCATAAAAAACATGAATATATATTATAAAAAGCATTTTTATAATATATATTCATGTTTCCGTTTGGAGCGTCAAAGCTGTTTTTGGCTCACGTAAGTGTAGCCTATGCGATGCTAACTTTTGTCTGTCTGTGCGTGCGTGCGTGCGTGCGTACGTATGTATGTCTGTGGTAGAAACTTTAACATTTGACTGAACACCGAAATACTAATTTTACCTGGTTATTATTCAAGCAACAGCTTCAAAGTATTGAAGCAATGATCAACATTTCGTCGGCACGTATGTAGTTAAAGTGTGTATCCAAAGAAAACGGGTGGTGGGGGGTTTTGGGGGGGGGGGGTAAAAAAGCTGACTGGTTTGTGTCGTGTGTGGTATGTAGACCAGGTCAGGGGTCAAGGTTAGGTGAGATCGTGTGAAGGATTGTGGTGTAGATACAGTTATCACCGAGCTGCAGTTCGCCGATTCGGAGAAGACGACTCATGATTTCACGTTGTTCGGTTTCGTAGCTCCAGAAAAATAGATAAAGAAGATACCAAAGGAGATTTCCTACAGGTTAATCTGCACAGCGTGTTTCCAGTGTCTGCGCGTGGAAGCGCTGTCGAAAGCGCAGTGTCGATCTGGCCATCTGGCAGTCGTGTCCCCGTAAGTAGGCTACAGACAGACAGATCTAGATCTAGTGTCTCGCACTCTTGCACCGTGTCACCTATGCTTACTGTATGTGTGACGGAGTGATTGAGTTTGTGTTACTGTTTGTCGATTTCTTACGTGAGCCTTGAAGGCTTCCCCTCTTGTTCTTATTTAAAACCACAGAAATAATATTAGTGCTAAAGGGCTGAATTCTTAACTACTTGAAATTATACCATTTTAATATAATGATGATGAAAAATATCAGAATCTCAGCAGATATATATGAAGTACAAAGTATTCACAATCTCGGTTGTTTTAGTTGTAGACTTGTGCATTCTATGAAGGACCTTTCCATGTGTGAATTTTTTTTTTATCAACTTTCATCAGGTCTTCTTATTTTAGAAATTAGAGAATGTATTGGAAAATTGTTCTTGAATAAATTACTGGATTTCGAAATTCTAGATAGTTTCCAAAGTGTATGTTGTCTTGCTTTGCTTACTGGTCAGCTAAAACATATATAAGTTCTATTTCACTTCAGAAATACATGTGCCACTTTTTTTATCAAGTAAAAAATCCAGTATTCTTGTTTCTCACTTATTCAATGTATGCATTTTGACTGAAATGTTGCTTTTGTAAATCAGTTTTGTCTATACTTTGCCTGGTACGTAGTAGTTCGATGGTAGTTTGGCTTTGTTAATATGCACATCCATTTAAAAGTAGCTCAGAATCTCAGTTGTTATCACATGTTATAGTTTATTCTTGGCTTTTGGGGTACAATAAAAGAGTGATACTGAAATATTTCTTATTTCATATTATGAATTAATTGTGTGTGTGTGTGTGTGTGTGTGTGTGTGTGTGTGTGTGTGTGTGTGTGTGTGTGTGTGTGTGTGTTTTCTGATTTTTGTGATTGTTATGTCGTTTTTTTATTTGTGTATATCGTCAGATTACTCCCCTTTACTTTCGCCGTCGATTGCGCCCAACATATAGTGTCTCTGAAGATTGATGCACGTTTAAGACCCGCTGAAGCAGACGCTTTTTTTGTTGCATTCTTCTCATAACAGTACACATCTTTCTGTTAGACGGTCACTCGATCTAACATCATTCATGTTGATCGTTAACGGGAGAAAACTCATGACTACTTTATTTATAGTGATTGCTTGTAATACTGACATTTTTGTTGTTTTGAAGCTGATATCTTATGTTGCACATGATGGCATCAGATTGTAATATCTGTGTTCTGCGCGAAGTTAGAATCCGGTTTCATTCTAGAATGGACCGGGTCCAGGTTGGAATTCTAACCCTGCGCAAGTACAGGGGTGCCATTCTAGAATGAAACCCTTGTTGCTGGTCCATTCTAGAATCGGCCGTGCGCAAGGTTGGAATTTGGGTCCAAGTTGGAATAGTCATTTCAGTTAGACTATCACAGCCAAAGCCACAAATGTGGATTTTCTGTTTGTTTTTGTTTTTTGTGTGTTTGGTTGGGTGTTTTTTTTCGGGTTTTTTACACTTTACTCAAAGACATCGTGAATTGGGATTGTGATGTTCTGAAAGTGATTACGATTTTGAGAGACACTCAGCACTGATCGCTACGAACGGAAATTTCCGGACTGACAGTGTTTTGCCGATCTCGCTTGTAACTTTTAATCTTATTCATATACATGAAGTTGGTCTTCTGAATTGTGAAGATAAAGTCTTTAGCTTTGTATCGATATATAATATGACTATATAGTTTGAGCGAGGGAAAGGCTTTTTTTAATTTTTTTAAATTTTTTTTTTAACTAGCTTTAACGTTCTATCAGGCATGCGCCTCTTAAGAACGGTGCTGCTTTGACCACAAGACTCGCAGCCATAGCAAACCCCTCGTTATGAGCGCCGACCACAACGAAAGCAATTGGCTGCGGTGGGCCCCACGAAAATCGGCAAAGGCGAGGCTAGTTTCTGTAGAAAATCGTCTCTGTTTTCTCCAAAATGACATATCATCCCATAACTGGCGTTTGTATTTCGACATAAGGTCTTGTAGCATCTAATCATCGATTTCATTCTTTCATTTGATTCATTTGTGAACGCTGAGCTTCGAGTATTTAAGCTTTTCAGGGAAATTTTTTGAAAATTCTGACTTTCCACAGTTATTACGGAAAATCAAGCTTGTCAATCAAGATGCTGTGAATTGGAATGTCATTACTAATCATTAGTTGACCTCTGGCTCAAGTGGTGTCATCTTGCTACACGGTTGAATTGCAATTCGTCAATCTCTGCCGTCACTGGGCACTGAGAACGTCAGGAGCCTGTATTTTTTTCAAGGGCAATTAGAGGTTATTTGAAAGTATGACATGGTATAATGTTGTGATTTTGGAGAGAAAAATTAATTGACTGTCATTGCAATGAGGCTTGGTCAGAAATAAAGGGTATTCACTGATTTTAAGCTACAATTCAGTTGCTTGGAAATGACAGACCTCCAATCCATTTGTAAATCAAGTGAACTCTCTTGAATGATTGGTACTTCCTCTACAAATAAATGTGCACCAGGATATAATTCTTGGAACTTTGTTCTTTTGTGTAGTAGTAATGCAGGGTTGTAGGAGTTTGAAACGTGGGCATATCACAGTTTGGAAGGTAGGGATTCTGATAGATTAAATAAAAACTGTCAAACTTTTAGGCATGGAATTCCCCTTTGAGAGTATTTGTTGTGGTAGTACTACTACTATGAATTGCTTTCAATGTTTTCCCATAATATTATAAAACCAGACAAAAGTTGTTGTTGATTTCTGTTTTTGTTAATGTCAACTTTTTTTTAAACCTGTGACAACAGCTCTATAACTCACTCTGTCCTTCTGTTGGTCTGTCTGTCGGTTAGTCGGTCTGACCGTCTGTCTGTCTGTCTGTCAAAAAACCGGACATTTCCGAGAGGGAGACAGCGCTGACATTGCAAGCGGCCGCAACCGGCTCTCATCACAAAAACAACTGCCCTGCAAACATTACCGCCCTGGTAGTCCCCCTTGCTATGGTCTGCCTTTGTTTATTGCGTACTCAGGAGTGTCAACTGACTTTCTTGACATGACATGACATCGCAAGATCGCCAAAGGATTTTTTTCAGGGGTAGACAAATCAGCCCCATTTTATCAAAGGGAAGGTGCAGGTGGAGATAATTCAAGGGAAGACAACTGTCTTACCTACAAACATTACGGCCCCCGGCGACTGGTGAATCCGGTTTCATTCTAGAATGGCACCCCTGTACTTGCGCAGGGTTAGAATTCCAACCTGGACCCGGTCCATTCTAGAATGAAACCGGATTCTAACTTCGCACAGAACATCTATAATGTTCAGCTCACTTCAACTTGATTTGTGCTATTATAAAGATAATTTTGGCAGAGAGTTTGTTAAGTTACCCAGTGTTTCATCAGTTATGCTCATCACTGTAGAATAGTGTTGTCTGATGCAACTACCATAATATTATTCCAGTCATGCTCTAGGCATACAAACACTTCGAAGACGGTTTCAATGAACAGCCGATTTATTTTGTACTTCTCACATGGCCGTGATACAAGGGAGAGCAACCCCCCCGGTTCAAGGGCAGTAACTCTATTAATACACTACAATCCCTTTCTTTCTTCATTCATTTTTTTCTCTTTTCAAATAACTGCAAACATGATTACTGACTGCAACAAATACGCATTATCATTTTGACTCCCAACTCTTGACTACAAATAAAACACAATCATTTTAAGTGAAAGAGAAACAATCTGTTTCTTTCAAACAATAATCTCAATGTAACTTCAAAAACTTACATTTATCAAACCATGGACATGGAACCAATATTTGGCACAAAACTGCTTCCATACTTTCAATTTATCTTCATTCACTCGACAACATAATCTTGGAATTTGTCTGGCGCTTTTCGCACTCTCCCAGACCTTCTCAGTATGTCAGTGTTTTCTGCTTTGTTTGTGTCTTCATGAATGATGTCCTCTGTGTGAGAGTTTGTGTTTGTACCAGTTTGTATGCCTGTATCTGTATTTGTTGTCTCTCCTGGTTGTTCGCGAGTAACAAACTTCTTTGTGTGTGCTACATTTCTTTTGTACTTTTTCGCTCCATCTGGTGACTGAACTACAACCTGAGAACCTGTTTTCTCTAGGTCGGAGTCAATTTGTCATGTTTCTTCTGTTGAAGGAGTACAGCGTCCCCTACATTCACATCAGACTCTTTTGCACACCGTTTCATGTCTGCATATTCCTTCCCCTTTTCCTTTCGGAATTTGTCACGGTCGCGAATGTTTTCTTCAAGCTCTTTTCTCGGCACCGGATCTAATTCAGGTAACTTGGTTCGAATCTTTCGCTTGAACATGAGTTCAGCTGGTGTTGCACCAGTCGTTTGATGTGGTGTACTGCGGTACGCGATCAAGAACTTGTTTAGTTCGCGTTTTAAGGTATTAGAACACACCTGACAGTACGCTGGAGTAGCCTCCCTTCCCGGATTTAGAACGCGTTTCGTGTCGTAACAGATTATCCACTTATTAGCCATATCCGTATGCAAAATAATGAAATAAACATTAGGAAATGTCAGAAGTTTACAACCATCGACATTCTCTATCAGTGCAATAAAAAACAATCGTTAGAACTTGCATTTACGACATGTCGTGCGTGAGAACGTGTCACTGTAAACAAGCACTTCTTGCCTGGCTGAAGAACCATACGAGTCAATCTAAAACAGACAAGTAATGGAAAGCAGTCTGCGGATAAACATAACAAACTGCTGATGAAAAAGTGTGTTCGTCCCTGCTCAGGATAAAAGACATTGGACTGATGACAATAACGTGGCAGCGTTCACGCGAACAGATTTTTTTCAGATTATCGCTTCTACATTTTATTGCACGTACTTGGGGCAGATCAGAATTTCACACTGGAAGATGACAAATTGGTCTTGTGAGTTGAGAACCACATGTTCTTTGCCGACAGAAATCACGATGGGACAAGATGCAGATTGTGTTGAAGAGATGTTTGCAGATTATCGCATCTACATTTTATTGCTCAGATCAACGCACGAAGTTGGGGTAGATCTGAATTTCGCAATGCCGGAAGACGACAAATCGGTCTTTTGAGTTGAGAACCACATGTTCTTTGGCGGCAGAAATCACTATGGGGCAAGATGAGGATTGTGTTGAGGAGGTTAATACTGACTGACTTTAGATGAAGAGTTCCTAGACCTGGTTTTTGTAGAGAGGCATCATGATGATATCCTGTGTTTTTTTAACGTTCTTGGTGACAACGCACCAGAATCGCACGAAGATCGAACTCTCGAAGAAAACAAGTTTATCGCTGAACATCGGAAATGTGAAAGTATTACTCTTCCTGTCTGATCAGTCTCCCCGTTAAATCTACAGGCTACATTATTTATCAGGTAACTTACCAAACCGGAGTGTGTGTGTGTGTGTGTGTGTCAGTGTCAGTGTGTGTGTGCCGGATTACCATCATTAACGCACTTTTGGACTTTTCTACGTAAGGCCTAAAAAAAAAATAGGTGTGGTTACGGTAACCCGACCTACCCTATTTTTAGGGGCCGATCCTATAACTTTTTATTACATTTGTCAAAAAAAAAAAAAAAACGAGTGCAAAAAACGCAATGAAAGCGAAAGCGCCCGAGTCGCACACTTATTTCCCTGCCAAATAGGTTTAATTTGTACACATTAGAAAAAAAAGTAAAAAAAAAAAAAAAAAAAGTGATTGCCTACCTACCTACCCTATTTTTTTTGGCTATGTTACCGTAACCACACCTATTATTTTTTTTGGCCTAACCTTACTATGCCTGCTGTGACATTCACGAGGATTATTGTGATTCTTGGACAATCGTGTGCCTGTGCTGGACTTGCAGGAAGACAAACGGCGTCGGAACGTATTATACGTGCTGCCAAGTGTGCATGCCCAGAGCGCAGTGTGAACCGAGAGTGAATGTGTCATTGTGTGGAAGTTTTGCTCGATTGATTTATTCATGATTTAATTTGCCTTTTGGTTCAATAGAAAAATCTGTGTACGTTATACTTTGTATTTTGTGGTGTGATTCGCCCGAGTGCGAGACCCCCATCCCCGAACGCCTCTGTGGGTAGAATTGTATAATTGTGTGAGTAACGTGAGTGTGTAGATGAGAATGTGTAGATGATAATGTGAAAGTTGCTTTGGACCCAGACACACACAGCAGACTTCAACGCAACAGCTAAGTTTCAGCCTGACAAAGAAATTCGAGTGACACAGCTAAGGGCTGTACTTGTTATTTCTCTATTAAAACAAATGTTTCAAGATCTTTAGGCCAATAAAAAATAAATTGTCTGTTTCTAATAACATGGGTAAACAAAATAGGGTAGGTAGGTAGGGATTTTTAATTTTTTTTGCCAGGATAGAATTCTTCAAAATAACTAAATGACACAAAGAGACAAGACTCGCTATAGATAAATTTATAAACAAAAAAATGTGACAAAGAATATAAAATGATTGTTTTACCTGGTCTGGAATCTTCAGTAGTAATTGCATAAAAAAAAGTCTGATATATATATATTTATCAATTATCATGTTAACTTTTTCTTAAAATGGGTGCGCTAAATCCTAGTCTGTTTGTTTTTAATGGACTAAGCAATCCTTGGACTGACAGAAAATATGTATTTTAAAAATGTCCAGTTGCAAATTACTTTTTTTTCTAATTGGAAGAGAATATACACTCTTTTGTGTTCAAATGGGTAGGGGGCAGGGGTGGTAAAAGGATCACAGTTCAAGATTGTGCGCGACAAGAGGTGTGTTTCTTTTAACTGTGATAAAGAGCGACAACTCAACTTGGTATCTAACACTATTTCTGAACACTGTAACCACTGTAACCACTTTAGCACTTTTAATTTATTTTTTCTGTCTTCCAAACTTCTTCTTCTTCTCCTCCTCTTCTTCTTCGTTCATGGGCTTAGACTCCCACGTTCACTCATGTTTTTAGCACGAGTGGATTTTTACGTGTATGACCGTTTTTACCCCGCCATTTAGGCAGCCATACGCCGCTTTCGGAGGAATTCCAAACTTCTAATTCAGCTTCAAAAAATGAGAAAAAAAAGGTGTTTTTTTAATTCAACAGTTAAATCACTATGTTGGATATTCTATTTTGCTTCCCTATTTATCTTAAGTTTTTGATCATCTGATTACCTTGCTTTCCTATTTGTAAGATAATATGCACTCTTTTCTGAAAAATAGGTAGGGGGTGGGGGTAGTAAAAGCATCAAAGTTCAAGATTTTGCGCGACAAGAGGTGTGTTTCTTTTAACTGTGATGAAGAGGGATAACTGAACTTGGTATCTAACACTATTTCTGAACACTGTAACCACATTAGCACTTTTAATTTTTTTTCTGTCTTCCAAGCTTTGAATTCAGCTAATAAAATGAGTAAAAAAGTGGTTTTTTCTGAATTCAACAGTTAAATTACTATGTTGGATGTTCTATTTTGCTTCCCTATTTCTGTTCTGAAGTTTTTGATCAACTGACTACCTTGCTTTTCTATTTGGAAGACAATATGCACTCTTTTCTGAAAAATGGGTAGGGGGTGGGGGAAGTAAAAGCATCACAGTTCAAGATTTTGCACGACAAGAGGTGCGTTTCTTTTAACTGTGATGAAGAGGGATAACTCAACTTGGTATCTAACACTATTTCTGAACACTGTAACCACTTTAACACTTTTAATTTATTTTTTTCTGTCATCCAAGCTTTAAATTCAGCTTATAAAATGAGTAAACAAGTGTTTTTTTTCTGAATTCAACAGCTAAATCACTCTGTTGGGTGTTCTTTTTTGCTTCCCTATTTCTGTTCTGAAGTTTTGGATCATCTGATTACCTTGCCTTTCTATTTGGAAGATAATATGCACTCTTTTCTGAAGAATGGGGAGGGGGTAGGGGTAGTAAAAGCATCACAGTTCAAGATTTTGCGCGACAAGAGGTGCGTTTCTTTTAACTGTGATGAAGAGGGATAACTCAACTTGGTATCTAACACTATTTCTGAACACTGTAACCAGTTTTGCACTTTTAATTTATTTATTTCTGTCTTCCAAGCTTTAAATTCAGCTAATAAAATGAGTAAAAAAGTGGTTTTTTTTTCTGAATTCACCAGTTAAATCACTATGTTGCATGTTCTATTTTGCTTCCCTATTTTTGTTCTGAAGTTTTGATCATCTGACTACCTTGCTTGTCTATTTGGAAGATAATATGCACTCTTTTCTGAAAAATGAGTAGGGGGTGGGGGTAGTAAAAGCATCACAGTTCAAAATTTTGCGCGACAAGAGGTGTATTTCTCTTAAAATTTGTGAAGAGGGATAACTCAACTTGTTATTTAACACTATTTCTGAACACTGTAACCACTTTAACACTTTTAATTTATGTTTGACTGTGTTCCATGCTTCAAATTGGGCTTCAAAAATGGATACATAAGGGGTTTTTTCCAAATTCACCTGTAAAATCACTATGTTTGATGTTCTATTTTGATTTCCTATTTCTCTTCTTCAGTTTCTGATCATCCGATTGTTTTTTTGTTAACATATTCACAATACAATATCACAATTTCTTCAGTAGGGTTTGCGTGAAAAAATCTCATACCTATGCTCAAACTTCAGTCGCTATCTCAAAATTTTGCGCGACAAGCTCTATTCATTTTGTTTTTTTCTGATAAACAAAACACTGAACTAACATAAAAACAAACCTTTAAAACTGCCTAACCACTTTGAAATATGGCCTCAGGTGTGAACTCCAGCCTTAAGTCTTTTTTCTGAGCATGAGCAATCTTGAGTGTTTTGAGGAGTGTACGGTTTTGTCTTTCAACCTCTCCATTGGCTTGCGGCCACAGCGGTATAGTTTGAATGAGTTCTATGTTGTTCACGTCTAGAAACTCTTTGAACTCAGACGCAGTAAACTGAGGTCCGTTGTCCGAACGCAGCGATTTGGGTAAACCATACCTCGCAAAAATGTCTTCCAACACTTCGATCACTTTGGTTGTCACTGTCGACCTGAGTATCGCGGTCTCAAAGTAACGACTATAGTAGTCTACGACTACAAGTATGGATCTTCCATCCGGTAATGGTCCTAACAGATCCACAGCAATGGCTTCCCAAGGTGCCTCCGGAAAATCTGTACGCACCATCGGTTCCGGTACGGATGGTTGACTCACGATTTGGCATTCGTAGCACGATCGTACACGGCGTTCTGCATGTCCGTCCATCCCTGACCACCAAACTTTTGTTCTCAGTCTCTCTTTTGTTTTCACTATCCCCTGGTGACTCTCATGTGCGATATCTACCACGCGGTCTCTGAGACTTTTCGGAATCACAATCCGTGTTCCTCGCAAAACTAGTTTTCCGAGTGTAGTCAGCTCGTTCCTGAGTGTTCTGTAGACAGGATTCGGACAATCATTCCAGTTCTCGGTTTTGATGCACCTACGCACCTCTGTCAACTCTTCATCTTCCGTGGATGCTTCTTCGATTTCGCGAGCAGTCATGGCTTTTGGAACAGCTTGTTCCGCCGCAAAGTAAACGTACTCTTCAGCTACGTTTCTGTCGTTCCGTTTCTCCTCTTTTCTCACAAGTCGCGACAACGAATCTGCTATGCTCTGCGGTCCGGGTTTGTATTCAACACGAAAGTTGTAGCTTTGCAGCCTGAGAACCCATCTCTCGATCCTAGCGGACGGTTTTGACTTCTTCGAATAAATGAACTGAAGCGGACGATGATCAGTTTCGAGAACGAAGTCAATTCCGAACACATACTGATGGAATCTTTCGCAAGCCCACACAGGAGCTAGACCTTCTTTTTCTGTTTGCGAGTACCGTCTTTCGACATCTGAAAGGCTACGGCTCGCATAGGAAATCACGCGTTTTTCACCGTTCTGCGTTTGTACTAGCACTGCACCCAGCCCCACGGGACTAGCATCAGCGATGATACGTGTCTCGGTCGTGTTCATGTCAAAATACCCTAGAGTTTCGGCTTTTGTGATCTCTTCTTTCAAGAGATTGAACGCTCTCTCCTGTTCATCATTCCATTCAAATGGAGTGTTCTTTCTTGTCAGTTTACGCAGCGGTTCCGATTTCGTAGCCAGGTCACTAAATGAAACGTGCGTTGAAGTTCACTAAGCCCAGGAAACTACGAACTTCTGTTGCGCAAGTCGGTCTTTCAGCCTTCTGAACGGCTTCAACCTTTGCTTCAGTTGGTCCTACCCCCTTTTCGGATAAGAGATACCCCATGAACTTGAGTTCATTCATCCGGTATTCGCATTTCTTTGCGTTCAGCGTCAACCCTTTTTCTTTCAGTCTCTTGAGTACGCTTTCAAGTCGCGCGTCATGTTCCTCGACTGTATCTGCGAAGATAATGATGTCATCTGTCATGTTGCGAGCACCAATGCAACCTTGCAACGCTTGCTGTATCGTGTACTGATAGATCTCCGGCGCAGACGTCACTCCAAACATTAGTCGTTTATACCGAAACAACCCGATGTGAGTGGCGAATGTCGTGATTGGTCGAGATTCTTCGTCAAGTTCGAGTTGGTGAAAGCCCAAATTTAGATCTAGTTTTGAGAACACTTTCGCACCGTTCATTTCCGCCAGTACTTCAATCGTCGGCATCGGGAATCGTTCACGTTCGATCGCCTCGTTCGATTGACGCATGTCTACACAGAGACGAATATCTCCGTTCGGCTTCGGCACAACCACGATCGGACTAGCAAATGTAGTCGGTCCTTCGGCGCGTTCGATGATATCGAGTTCTTCGAGCTCTTTGATTTTCGCTTCGACTTTTGATCTGAGACTGAACGGCAGTCTTCTAGCTGACTGAACTACGGGTTTTGCGTTTTCTTTCATGTGCAAATGAATCTGTGTGTCCTTCAACTTTCCCAGCCCAGAAAACAATGGTTTGAATTCTGCTTTTGTTTCAGGTTTCTCACTCACAGATCCAACAAGTGAAATCCCAATTTTGAGTACCCCCAGACTCTCTGCAGTTTCTTTCCCCAGAAGTGAAACTCCCTTTCCGTCTATAACGACAAACTGTGCCTTGCATGCCTTTTCAGAGAAATGTTGCAATGAAATGTCAGCCTCGAATGAGCCCAGAATCTTCAATGGTGTGTCACTACCATAAGCGTACAGCTGTTTTCCTGTAGTGTTTGCATGCGATCTGCATTTGATGTGCTTCTGTTTCATGTTTTCCCATGTGCTTTTGTCTACTATGTTGCTGCTTGCTCCAGAATCCACTACAAATGAAGTCTGAACACCCCCTACTACAACATCAACGACAGCAAGTGACTTTTTCCCGTCTACTGTGAATGCACAAACATCATCATCATCAACATGCACAACATTGCAAGCACCATCATTCTCACTGACAGTGTTCACTCTCCCACTCTTGCATACCAAAGCAAAATGGTTCAATTTCTTGCACTTTGCACAGCGTTTCCCTTTGGCAGGGCATGTCATGTCTTTGGCACAATGTCCTGATTTGCCACAGCGGTAACACAGTTTATTGTCAGTACTAGATCTGACTTCACGGGGTTTCTTGTCTTTCTGGTCACCTTTAGCACCTCCATGATGAGTAGATTCAGAATGAGTTTGCCAACGTCTGTTGTTTCCTCTTTCTCTCCTGGACACAGCACCAACCAGTTCTTGACCAGGTTCAGAATCAGTGTCTGTCATCATCTTCAACTGCCTCGCTGCTGCTTCATGCGCACGCGCAATATCCAAAAGTTGGTTCACGGTCAAAGTTCCTTTCTCCAGATACTTTGACTTGAGCCTTTTGTCTCGACACTTGTCGATCACTTGATCCCTGATGTTTTCATCTACCTTGTTGGCAAAATTACAGTTTGTAGCTTGTTGTCTCAACCTTGTCACAAACTGAGCCGTTGTTTCTTCTGGCATCTGTGCGATTTGCCGAAAAACATGCCTTTCATAAGTGAAGTTCTGTTGTGGTTTGAAGTACGCATCAAGTGCTGCCACAGCTTCATCATAGCTGTCACCTCTTTCTGGTAGAGTGTCAAAAGTGTCCTGAACTTCGAAGCCTGCACAGTGGAGTAACAGCGCTTTTTTCTGACCTTCCGGAGTCTCACCCCTTGCCACCAGAAAAAGTTCAAAACCTCTCTTCCACCTCGTCCATCTTGTAGAGACACTAGATGGATCGCCTTTTGGATCAAATGGTCCTACACTTCCTATGCCACTAGCACAGCTCATTACTCTCTGCTGAGGAACAGCGTCAGCGTTATCATTTCCATTTCCTGCCATCTTTTCTCTCGCGCACGTGGTCGGATGACGTCACGCAGTCTGGAAAATTCTTTCTGATTCACACGAAAGTTCTTGACAGAAAAATGCCGCTTCTCACCTTGTTCACACTCCTTTTCCTCGTCGCCAATTGTAGAATAGTGTTGTCTGATGCAACTACCATATTCCAGTCATGCTCTAGGCATACAAACACTTCGAAGACGGTTTCAATGAACAGCCGATTTATTTCGTACTTCTCACATGGCCGTGATACAGGGGAGAGCAACCCCCCCGGTTCAAGGGCAGTAACTCTATTAATACACTACAATCACATGCATAGTTGACAAGTCTTTGTAGTCTGCTGTCACACCTGTGTTTTCTTTTTGTACAGGTAGAATGGCAACAGAAGAATCCACAAAAGCTATGGAGGACGTGAAGATCGGGGATGCAGCGAAGGAGCAAGACGATATTGTTGATCCATGGAATGTGCAAAGTTCATCGGAAACTGGTGTTGATTATGACAAACTGATCAGTAAGTAGAGAGGGCCCCAAAGGGGGGGTATCATCACGATCACGGGAAGGGAAATTTTAGCTTTCACGATCACAGTTACCAAGGCTTGATTTTTGTTTTCACGATCACGAACACCAGTGGCAAATCACGGTCACGGTAAAAGTTGCATGTACAGAAAGCACGTGTCAAAGTAAACACAACCACACAGTAATTCGCCCCTCTGCATCTATTGTTTATTCAACACAAAGTGAGAACTGTTGCACTTTCTTCTTATTATTTTTTGAATTCTCTTTCATACACACATAGAAATAATATCATGATTTGTAATCAGTAACAAGAATGTTGTTTTCATTGTTTTCTCTCTCTCTCTCTCTCTCTCTCTCTCTCTCTCTCTCTCTCTCTCTCTCTCTCTCTCTCTCTCTCCACTCATACACTGACATTCAACTCCCACACCCTCACCGTCTCACACACATGAATATATACTTGCACAATTTCACATTTCCAGAGCTAAATCTTGTAAACCTATTTTCTCAAAAACTATTGGGTGGATTGAAATTAAAGTACATGTATGTGTGATGGGTTCTTTATTTTCAACTTTGCCATACAATTTGAGGTACACCATCGCCTGGTTTCATGGCCTTGAAAAACAAACAGGAATGCTACAGGCCAAAAATGGTTTTACCCAAAAGAAGCGCGCAGTGCCAGTGGCGAAGCCATAAGCCTGAGCCTGCGAAGCAGGCGAGCCAACTAGGGGGGGTCCGGGGGCATGCCCCCCCCCCCCCCCCCGACATTTTGTTAAAAAAACGGTTAAAATCTGTGCAATCTGGTGCATTCTGGGCATCATTTTCAGGGAGGCTGTAATAGTGTTGTGATCTTGTTAAAAATCCCATTTTAGCCTCCCCCCACCACCATTCAACACACCTCCAAACTGGTGAAAACGACACTACTGTGGGCTGGCTTCATCACAGTGGCTTCATTCAGACCGGCGCCCGGTCGAGTTGCGCGATATTCACACGGATCGTTTTTGCGGAAATTTTTCAACTTCACCGGAATAAATTTGACTTTACCGGATTTTGAAAACGGCTTTATCGAATTTCCGGCAATTACTGGAAAAGTAGCATGCCTGACAAAATCCCCAACGAACATGACTTTGATCGTCTTTGACATGAGGATCAGTGACCCAAACTGGCACGTCTCCCCGCCATTGTTTCTGAATTTAACCCATTGTTGATATTAAAGTTTACAGGCGCTAAAATAAATCCAAGCTTAATGCAAAGAAGCGACAATTAGAATCTATGCCAAGCGTGTCCACGTTGCTGGGACTGATGAAAAAACACATTTCTAGTTTCGGTTTTGGCTACACGCAGACTCGATCTCGAGCCAGTTGAGGTCACGCTGAGCGAGTGACAGCCGGACGTGGCAATGTCGACAATGTCAATGATCTCACTCAAACTCAAAGATCTTGAACAAATTTCAAGATCTTTGCCTACATTCAGAACAGTCATAGAGCAACATAAATCAACATACCTTGATATTTCGTCTTCGGAAAGACCGACCCGTAGAAGGAAGGCATTCTCGCCGCCTGCTTTGGTCTGGCTTGAATCCACAAAATATAACAGAAGTTCGATGACAGTACCGCTGCACGCCATTTTTGATCTTCGAATTCGAATTTGACTGAATGCACTCAAAACTTTTGCACGAAGCCCTTCCATTGGATGAAGTTTGGCAGACTTTTGCAATTTGCCTTCTGATTGGATCTCTGTCAAAATCATATTTCTGAATGTGTTGTTGCTTCCCTTCAATCGGGATTGGCTCCTTGACGAATAGAGGATCATAGAGTGATACAGCTGTGAAAAATGTACGTTGAAAATAAAATGCTTTGCAATAATGCCCATCACGATCACGAAAACAAATGACGATCACGATCACGAGACTTGATTTTTTTGTCATCACGGATCACGGGCAAAGTCCCATCACGATCACAGAAATGGAAATTTCGGCAATCACGGTCACAGAAAGGTCAAAAAACGCCAATCACGATCACGATTTTAAACCCTTTGGGGCCCTCAGTAGATCTAGTCTGAAACTGTGTATACATTTTTGTGTTCGCTTGTGTCTGTACAGCAAAATCTGATTTTATGGACATTAAGTCTGTTTTATCAAAACATGTTCATAACATAACATAACACAACATAAACAGCTTATTAGGAATTCAGCCTTTCGGTTGGTATGATGTATACAATACAATGATGTTTAAACTATCATAAACTATCATGTTAAAGAATCTGTGACAAACAAGGCACAGTGACTACAAAGGTCTGTCTCCCAGATATCTTCCCAAATAAAAATCCAACAAATGTCTAAAGAAGATTACGCAGAAGTATCAGGATTTAGAGTTTTGTGAGAGAGGGGGGAAAAGTGTGTCTTCCTTAATAGCCCTGTGTAAATTTCACCGTCACACGGAATGAATCTAAAATGTTTACTCTTCTTTCAGTGTGTGACATTATTACTTCCACGGGGCTGTTTTTGGAGATAGCTGTGTTGGTCATGAAGGCCTCCTAGCTTTAAACAGTTATCTCCCCTTGATGACAATGGACACACAAGCTGAAACTGAAAGCTTCCAGAAAGAGTTCAGTTATTTTGTTAATCAGCATTCCTTTTATATCCATATGCTTGTAGTGTGGTTTTTGTTTCAGAACGGTTTGGAAGCAGCAAAATTGATGATGCCTTGATACAGAGAATTGAGAAAGCCACTGGCAAGCCTGTCCATCACTTCTTGAGAAGAGGAATATTTTTCTCACACAGGTATATTTTTTATGGTTACATTTGGTGAACGTTTCGTTTTAAAATTCTGCTTTTGTACAATTGTAATTTAAAAAAACAAAAACATTGCCAACGAATGGGTAGGACTAGGAGAAACAGATTCAGATTCTCATGAAAATATAAAATCGTCTGCCTAAGAATGAAAAAAATGGCAGACTGAGAGGGGAGAATGAAGCTGACATAAGATAAGTTAAGAAAACTTTAATGTCCATTTTCATTTTACACAAACATTTCTTTTGGCACCAAATCGCATTTCTGATAACACAAAGACATGATAAAAAAGCTTAATTTATATATACATCACAGTAACTGACGCTCTTGCATAAAACACACACACACACTCGCACACACAAGACTGTAATTTCTAAACGAGAGTAATCAGATCCTTTGCTGCTTGCTGTGAGTGTGAGGCTTGTATTGTGCAGAGACATGTATGCGCTGATAGAAATGTACGAGAAGAAACAGCCGTTCTACCTGTACACCGGGCGAGGTCCATCCTCGGACGCCATGCACCTCGGTCATCTGGTGCCCTTCATCATGACCAAGTGAGTGTGGAAAAATAAAAAAACCAAGATGAATTATTGGATTGTTTAATTCAGAACAAAACAATCACAAGAACCTTGACCTAAGTCATTGTTCTGTCATTGCTATGACCATTTTGGAGATAGTCTAAGGCCTCAAATTAACTGGGCGAAGTCAACAACGCGAAGTATACCTGGCGAAGCTGGTCACACGAAGCTTTGGCTCTAAGGTTTCGATAAAAAAGACTGTGCAGACTTCGCGAAGTCGACTTGGGGCTCAATGAAGGACCGCCTTAACAGATAAGTCACACTAGTTTTGTCTGGTGTGTCTCTTGTTTGTGCGCTTTAAAGGCCGTTACATTGTGGTTCTTGTGCTTGTTTTGTATCAGCCTGAATGATATGTTCCAATGATTTAACCTTTAAAGGCCGTTACATTGTGGTTCTTGTGCTTGTTTTGTATCGGCCGGAATGATATGTTCCAATGATTTAACCTTTAAAGGCCGTTACATTGTGGTTCTTGTGCTTGTTTTGTATCGGCCTGAATGAAATGTTCCAATGATTTAACCTTTAAAGGCCGTTACATTGTGGTTCTTGTGCTTGTTTTGTATCGGCCTGAATGAAATGTTCCAATGATTTAACCTTTAAAGGCCGTTACATTGTGGTTCTTGTGCTTGTTTTGTATCAGCCTGAATGATATGTTCCAATGATTTAACCTTTAAAGGCCGTTACATTGTGGTTCTTGTGCTTGTTTTGTATCGGCCGGAATGAAATGTTCCAATGATTTAACCTTTAAAGGCCGTTACATTGTGGTTCTTGTGCTTGTTTTGTATCAGCCTGAATGATATGTTCCAATGATTTAACCTTTAAAGGCCGTTACATTGTGGTTCTTGTGCTTGTTTTGTATCGGCCGGAATGAAATGTTCCAATGATTTAACCTTTAAAGGCCGTTACATTGTGGTTCTTGTGCTTGTTTTGTATCAGCCTGAATGATATGTTCCAATGATTTAACCTTTCTTGGTTTTTTAATTCTTGGTTTGGAATGTTAGCAGTGTATCTGGTTTTTTTTATTTTATTTCAAGCGTGTCTGTGTCCATCATGGTCAGTACTCTACTCTGTCGGGCCTTTTGTGTTTGGGCTTTCTTTGTCTTGTGTGCATGAACTGTGTTCAGTATTTGGTATTTTGCACTTTTTAAAATATTTTTAGTATTTGGTTTATATCTTATTGTCCTTTGGGAATTTTTTCAAGGCAATCTGGACTGCTATTGGTATGTTTGTTAGCAGAGAATGGGATTTTGTTTCAATGAGATGGTCTCCTTATGGTGGTAAAGTTAAATAAATCGTAGAGATGGGTTCTCAGGTGACATAGCGCACCCCCGGTAAGTGTGATTTGTTGGGAAGAGATTAAGATTATGTTTCAATGAGCTTGTCTCCTTATGCTCGTAACATCAAGTAAATCTTTTGGTTTTCCTAGCAACATCCCTGCATGTATCTTGTCTTGTTTCTGCAGGTGGCTACAGGACACGTTTGATGTGCCGCTGGTGATCCAGCTGACAGATGATGAAAAATACCTGTGGAAAGATCTCACTGATGAGGAAGCACATAGGCTGTCCTATGAAAACGCCAAAGACATCATTGCTTGTGGATTTGACGAGGAGAAAACCTTCATCTTCAGTGATTTTGACTACATGGGGTAAACCTTTTTTCCTTTTTGTTTTTGAACACTTTTCATGTTCTAGAAACTGAACAAATAGCCCTGACATTCGCACTCTATGTAATGACACATGGTAAGGGGAAGAAACCTTCAGATGTAAGTTACAAATCAGTTTGGGAAAAAACAGATACTTCTGTTGTTCTGAGATTTTTATTTCATTTATTTTGTTTTTGTTTTGCTGCTTCCATTTGTTTGTTTGTTGGAATGGAATCTGGTTCAGCAGAATTGTTTTCCTGTTAGCATTTCTTTGATAAAGGATAGAGACTTTTGAAGTAGCTGTGAAAAACCAGGGATGTTGACAAGTTGAGTTTTCTTCACAGCCCTAACCTTCACCCCCTTCTCTTTCCTTGCTTGTTTGTTTGGAAATATTAATTTTGTACATTTGAGTGTCTTCTTGTGTTTGTACATTTGAATGTCTTGTTGTGTTTGAACATGTATATAGTTGTATTTGAGTGTCTTGTTGTGTACAGGGGAGAGTTCTACAAGACAATATGCAGGATCCAGAGAAGGGTCACCAACAACCAGGCCTGGGGAATCTTTGGCTTCAACGGTGAATCCAACATTGGCAAGAATTCTTTCCCCGCCATCCAGGCCGCACCCAGCTTCAGTTCTTCCTTCCCGCACATCTTCAACGGCAGGACCAACGTCCCGTGTCTCATTCCCTGCGCCATTGACCAGGTTTGTGGTTCCCTGTGGTCCCAGACAGCTTGATGAGATTATGATGGGTGCAGTGGTCTTATAGTTAAGTCTGATTAACAAAGGGAAGTAAGCGCTCTAAATGCATAGGACATGAGGATGGAAGTCCATTGTTAATTTTAATGCTTGTTATTTTCTCAGGTGCCAGGAGATTGCTTCCAAATAACTCTCACTTACTATATATTACACATGTCGTAGGCATTTAGAGTGCTAACTTGCCTTTGTTTATCAGATCTCTAAACAGTACTCTGCCTCATTTGTTTAAGATTCTTTCTAGTAGTTAAATCATTTGTCTTCCTTAACCTTTAGCACGCCAGCGGCGATTTTCGTCGCCCAGCCATTCCCCCCCCCCCCCCCTTTGCCAGCCAGCGGCGATTTGCGTCGCCAGCACAAGGCTTGTTCGTATGACCAACTTCTCGTTCGTATTTGCATATGAGAATAACGGTATTTTTAACGGCACTTGAGCCAAAGCGAGGCTCACTTCCTTCCGTTATCTTGTCGTGTCGTCTGCGCTGCATTTGAGTCGGTTTCGTCGAAGTTTTCTGCTTTTGTTTTTGCATCGATAAGTACTTTAGCGCTTCGACAAGCAAGATGGAGGATGATGAGTTTTAAACTTTCCTTCGAGTTGTTTCTTGACAACAAAAAGTATGCGGAATTGGAACGAATTACCAAGGAAGATCTTCGCAATGAACAGTGTATCGCGGTGAAAAAAATGACAGTTCGTCCAGTGACGGTTACGAAACGGAATTAAATTACATATCTTACCCAACTCACATATAGCAATTAACCCTAGTTCAGTGCTGGTTACGCTGTACGCGTCCCCTTGGTAACCAAGGGAGACCACTCTAAAAAGAGAGTGACCTATCCCATAATGCCAGACTAACCACTAGCCTGACTTCCGTATGCGCGCGCATACACCACCATCTTATCATTCCAAAACTCAGCGTCAGACTGGCTGGTCGCATTTACGTACGCTCTGGCTGTTGTTCAGCCGATATTGCTTGGTCTGTGGGACCGGGTTTCTTCTCCTTGGTATTCTTTCGTCGTCTTACCTTGCTACTGTATTGAGGTGAGATTGTTCTTGTTTTGTACTTGTTTTAAGGCGTTGTTTGGCCATTTTGGACTTGTGAAATTTTCTGAAAATTTTTTCTGAAATTTTTTGACCAAGTCTGTCTTGCTATGGCTGATACCGTTTGGTTGGGGCAGAGTTCTAAGCAGGTGCTGCTGAGTCCTCTCCTCCGAAAAGACGCCTAGATAATCTAAACAAACCGTCGGCGGTGTTTGAACTTGACTCAGGCTAATGTGTTGATGTTTTGCTAGACATGCCTTATGCCGCCATTTTGTCGGCGGCCATTTTGCCGGAGTAGCCTTTGGTTATGGCCGCTCATGTTGCTGAGCCGGCTAAAGCGGTTTCTGCTTCTGCTGTTTTCTGGGCTGGCGGCCGCGGACGTGGCTTCGCTTTTGCTTGCACTTTGTTCACAGGTATCTTCACTGGCGGAAGAATTTTCGTCTACGCGAGCTGAACTCCGTTCACTCCCTCCCGGGGTGACAGGATCGTCATCTTTGGCCAAGTTTGTGGCGGGCCCTTCCGCTGCGGTGACCAGAGCGGATGTTCACGCTGTTCGGGATGGGGACAAGGTTATCCCACTTTCGTTGGGTGTGCCGTCTCCTGGTGGTTCGCTGTCACAAGGTATGTCTGCTACACGAGTACCCGGGTTCTCCGGGGAAAGTGTAGCGCGTCTACAGTAAAAAGTAGCCATGGGCATCGCGCTCGCGGGTGAAAGTTCTGATACTCCGCCTGGCCATCGACCGCTAAGCGGCCGGTCAGGGGGGGGTAGGGACACTGTAGAGCGTACGGAAGGTTGTTGCTTTCTGCCGCGTCATTTGACGTTTGGTTAGTCTGTGCGGCTTCCGCTTCCGCCCTGGGGGCAGGAAGAAGACAGTTAAGATGGCTCTCTGTTTGACTATGGCAGTCAAGCAGGGGGTCACTGTCACAGGGTTGGTCTGCTACACGAGTACCCGGGTTCTCCGGGGAAAGTGTAGCGCGTCTACAGTCAAAAGTAGCCACGGGCATCGCGCTCACGGGTGAAAGTTCTGATACCCCGTCTGGCCATCGCCGCTAAGCGGCCGGTCAGGGGGGGGTAGGGACACTGTAGAGGGTACGGAAGGTTGATGCTTTCTGCCGCGTCGTTGGACGTTGGTCAGTCGGTGCGGCTTCCGCTTCCGCCCTGGGGGCAGGAAGAAGACAGTAAAGATGGCTCTCTGTTTGACTATGGCAGTCAAGCAGGGCGTCAACTTCCGGATTGCGCTGAGGTGCATGAAGGCTGTCTGGACGATGGTGCTTACGCTTTGACGGATGGCGTCGGGTTCCTGTTGCCGTCTAAGTTCAAGCGCAGTGGTGCTTGCAACTGAAACGGCAGCAATCCACGGCCGGTTCCGCTGCCGTTTTTGCGGCTGTGGCTTCGGCCGTTAACACTGTGGTGTTTGGTAGGCGGCTCTCGTCAGCCTTCGGCTTTAGGTTCCGCTACTGCGGTTCCTCTGCCGTTACACAGGCTGCGTTCACTTCCTCTTCCAGTCTTTCAGCTGGGATGAGGCAAGTGGATGGAGAATCTGTTCACGAAGTTCCGGCTTCAGGGGTTTTTCCCTGCCTTTCCCTCTTCTTGGCATGTGTTGCCCTGTCGGGATTGGTTGCCGGTTCTCATCCTTTCGAAGTTCGTTGGGATACTGCTGAACAGGATGATGAGGGTATAGAAGATGGGCTTCTGTGGCAGAGGGTGATACCTCTTTTTGCCTTTCGGCTAAGCTGCCGTCTTTTTGGCGCTGGCAGCAGGGGTTGCTACACGCTACTTTCCCGAAGGGGTTAGCGGTAGCATCGTCATATGCCGTTTTTTCTCCATCTTTTTTGGCGTGTTTGTTCCTCCTCAGGATCAATCTGCGTACTCTAACGTTGTTTTGGCCCCACCTCTGCCTTTGCTGGCAGCTTTTGGGGAGGCTTTGATTGCTGCGGTTTGCGGCTCCTTTAGCTGATTTGAGCCTTTGAAGGGAAGTCTTTGAACGTCTAGTTTTTAGCTCCTTCATCGGTGGTGGGTGGAATTGCGGAAGGTTTCTTACGAGTCTACTTCCTCTCTTCTTCCTTCGAAGCAGCGCTTGGCTGAGCACCTGTTGCGGTGTGGCTTTAGCTTGCGTCATCCGCTCAAGTAGCGCATCGCTCGCTGAGCGTGTTGCGTAGGCTCGGTTAGCGCCAAGCCTAGGAACTTAAGGTTTTCTTTTGTTCTGCCTACGGAACTACCCCCGGGTAGCCTGGGGTTGACGGGCGTCCTTTTTTGGGATGTGTATAGCAAGGGGAAACTGTCTGTTTGTAAGAACAATTTTCCCCGGGCTGTAGAAGACACATTTTTAAAGGATTTAGCTTTGCTGTTCGCCTGGGAGAAGGCCTCGGCCGACAGTATTGTTCTGTTGGGAGTCGTTAATCTCTCCCTTGCGTGAGGATTTTCTTTCGTTTCCTCTTCTTTGCGAGTGGACTCTTCCCTATCAAAGGGAAGCTCACAGCAAAGAAAAGCCCTCGGTCTGTCTTATCAAGGAAAAGCGCTAAGCTGGCTGTTCTCAGCTTCTGCTGTTAGCTTCTTCCCGGCTTGTCACGTTGCCAAATACCCACCATTTTATCCCCTCGGGGCTTCTTACTGGTCGGGTTCAGTGGGCAAACAATAGCACGTTTTCGTTCATACTATTGACAGTTATGTCAACTGGAGTCTGAGTGCTTGGATTCACTTTTCTTTCTGCCTTCGTGTTTTACACAGCGGCCGGAGGCGGATTAGGACTATCACTTTATTGGGGTCCTTCCTTGGGTCTTTTACGAAGATCGTGTTGATGTTTTCTTCCACGTTTGGGGGCACAAATGTCAGGGGATAACATGTGTTGTTTCAGTCAGACAGCACCTCAGTGGCCTGGTTTCTCAATAAGCAAAGGGGGGGCATCTCGCTCCTTATTGTGGCCACATCGAGCATGCGAGATTTTGTTGTGGTGTTACCACCACTAGTTCTTTTTAGCAGTGAAGTACCTTCCGGAGAGGCTCTATGGCTTGGCAGACTCTCTAAGTCAGTTGGCCGAGTAGGTCCACACGGATTGGACTCTATCTCTCTATGCGCTTCTACTCCTTCTGGTGGTGTTGGAGGTGCCGCTGATAGAAGTTTTTTGCCTCATGGTACTATCACCTTCTGCTAAATGTTCGTCTCCCCGTTCCCGGTTAATACTCTTGATTTTACTGTGTGCGGCTTGTGGGTCGCACACTATGGGCCCATTCTCATTGGTTGACAGCCCTTAAGGCCTTTAGGGCTGTCGGGAGGGCGCCGTTGTTTACACTTGAGCCACACGGGTGTCTACTGTTCGGGAGTCATGGAGACGCTCAGGGGCTTCTGCCTCAACTCCGGATTTGGTCTAGAGACCCCATAGGGGTCAGCGTCTTAGTTTTCATATCACATTGACTGGCTTGAAACAAAGGACGTAATTTTAACGGAAAGAACTCCACTTCTCTCCGTTCATTGCAGGTGGCGAACCTCCTATTTTGGCTTTCCGAATTTTCTCCCATGTCTCTGTTTTGAGACGTTACGCGATATCAGTTGCACTGGACTGGCTAGGCTGGGAAATTTTTTTCTCGTGGGCTCTTTGTAGCCAGCGTGACTAGGGAAGCCTCCCTGTTGGTTGGCCGAAAGCAGATCTCCAGTCCCGACTTGAGATTGGCTCCTAGTTTTGGAGCTTTTGAGATCGGTTTGTTGAATCCCTGGCAATATTAGCCTTACTAATCTTAGCACGGGAAGCGGTCATACTTACTCTGGTAGCTTCCGAGGGAGGTGGGAGTAAGTTCGTTTTTCTATCGGGTTTTGCTATAGACATTTCTTTGGAGAAAGACTGATCTATAGTGCTTAGGTTTTGTTCGAATTTCGGACGAGTATTTAGAAACCTGGGGAACCAGCTCTGATAATACAATTCAATCCTTTTGCTTTATTTCGGCTCTGCTAGAGCCCTATTAGCCTTTTGAACTTTTCAAGTTGAATATTTTTCTTACTCGCTCTGATTAGTTTAGATCATCAGAACAAGGGTTTTTATTTATTTCCATCAACTCTCGTGGAGGCATTGACTTAGTGAAGTCAGCCTTGGCTAGATGGTCTGCCACGTTGATTAGGCATGCCTACAGTGGTGGCAAGAAAAAGGGGGGGGGGCAATCAGTCTTCCTTCTTCAGGCAGCACAGACTCAAGAAGTCAGAGTGTGGGCCTCTTCTTTACCTGTTCTCAAGTCTGAGAGACTTACATAAGTCATTAATGCAGCTCATTGAACGTGCGAGTACTTGGGCATGAGGTTCTAATGGCGGGATATTTTAGGTACCCGCTATTATAGTACACGTTTACTAGACATCAGGAAATGCCTTTTAAAATGTTTACCTACGGGACGTATCTGGTGCCCGGCAGTTCAGATCTTTCGGTCTGCCAGCTATTGTAGCTGTAGGCTAGATACTGGCAAGATGTTGGCTTGGTTCAGGAGGCCAGAATCTTTTAGGATATCACTTAACACAGCAAGGTGTAAGGATATTGTGAATTTAATTTGAACCAAGGGATTCTCCAGTTTGATCAGACAGGTTTTTTACCTGCTGATAAACATAGTCTGGGGTTGTTAGGGCAGTTTTGCCTCTCTCTGTAGCTGGGACGTATGAGGCAAGGGCATGGGCCTCCTCTTTGACAGTCCTCCGGTCGGGTCATTTAGGCTGAAGACTGGAGTAGGCTTACTGGCGGTCTGAGGTGGTTTTTTAGAAACTTCTTCCTCAGAGGTGTCTTGAGACAGGGCGACATTTCCGCGCTATCTGTTATGGTAGCCGCGGGACAGGTCCTAATATCATAATTCCACTAGATTCCCACTCTGCTTGGCCCTCTTTGGTGGCTGCAGGGCGGTTTCTTGTGGGTTGATTTGGTGAGTACCCTCCTCCTATGATAGCAATCTGCTATATGTGAGTTGGGTAAGATATGTAATTTAATTAAAAATTTTAGTAGTAAATTTTCATTTGATTAATATACTTACCCAACTCACATCGTTTATTCCCTCCCGCCTCCCCGCTGTGGTGGTATGGGGGTCTAAAAAAGAAGTGAGTTGGGCTTCGTTTTGGAATGATAAGATGGTGGTGTATGCGCGCGCATACGGAAGTCAGGCTAGTGGTTAGTCTGGCATTATGGGATAGGTCACTCTCTTTTTAGAGTGGTCTCCCTTGGTTACCAAGGGGACGCGTACAGCGTAACCAGCACTGAACTAGGGTTAATTGCTATATGTGAGTTGGGTAAGTATATTAATCAAATGAAAATTTACTACTAAAATTTTTAATTTACGAAAGTGCAGATGGATACAAACAGTGGCTGGTCCAGTTTAGTGAAATGACAGTAATGTCCACTTTTTCAGGACCCGTATTTCCGAATGACGCGAGACGTGGCGCCACGTCTCGGCTACCCCAAACCCGCTCTGATCCACTCCAAGTTCTTCCCCGCCCTGCAGGGACCCAAGACCAAGATGAGCGCCAGTGAACCCAACTCCTCCATCTTCCTCACCGACACCGCCAAGTCCATCAAGAACAAGGTACGGTCTCACACAAACACACTTGTACAGTGAACCCAACACCGCCAAGTCCATCAAGAACAAGGTGCGGTCTCACACAAACACACTTCTACAGTGAACCCGACACCGCCAAGTCCATCAAGAACAAGGTACGGTCTCACACAAACACACTTCTACAGTGAACCCGACACCGCCAAGTCCATCAAGAACAAGGTACGGTCTCACACAAACACACTTCTACAGTGAATCCGACACCGCCAAGTCCATCAAGAACAAGGTACAGTCTCACACAAACACACTTCTACAGTGAACCCGACACCGCCAAGTCCATCAAGAACAAGGTACGGTCTCACACAAACACACTTCTACAGTGAACCCGACACCGCCAAGTCCATCAAGAACAAGGTACGGTCTCACACAAACACACTTCTACAGTGAACCCGACACCGCCAAGTCCATCAAGAACAAGGTACGGTCTCACACAAACACACTTCTACAGTGAATCCGACACCGCCAAGTCCATCAAGAACAAGTTACGGTCTCACACAAACACACTTGTACAGTGAACCCCACACCGCCAAGTCCATCAAGAACAAGGTACAGTCTCACACAAACACACTTGCACAGTGAACCCTACGCCGCCAAGTCCATCAAGAACAAGGTACAGTCTCGCACAAACACACTTGTCAGGGGCGGATCTGGGGGGGGGGGTGCAATGGGTGCAATTGCACCCCCCCCCCCCCCAGCGGGACAAAAAAAGAAAAAGAAGAAAAATGTATCACCTGAAAATAGCACTTTACACGCTCAGATTGCACCAGATTGCACAATTTTGCTTCCTTTTTAAAAAAAAATTCCGGGGGGGCATGCCCCCGGACCCCCCTAGCATGCTCGGCGCTTCGCGCCATCGGTTCGGCACTTCGCTGATAAGATACAAAAAAAAAAAAAAAAAAAAAGAACTTTGCACCCCCCCCCTTTCAAAACCCAGATCCGCCCCTGCTTGTACAGTGAACCCAACACCGCCAAGTCCATCAAGAACAAGGTACAGTCTCACACAAACACACTTCTACAGTGAACCCAACTGTTGGGACTGTGATAATTTTGCTGGTTTGGGACATGAGAGTGTTGTCCAAAGAGTTCCAATAACACAGATAGTAAATTCACCACAAAACGTTCAACAAGCAAACAAAAAGGAAAAAAAGAAAAGAAAATTGAATGTCAAGAGAGATGATGTGTGATCCCACAGGTGTGTAGGCTTCCTGGCCATATTCCTTGTTTGTACGTTATCCACAATTTTTTTCTCTACGCAGGTCAACAAGTACGCATTCTCTGGAGGGCGAGACACGACGGAGGAGCATCGTAAGTACGGCGGCAACTGTGACGTGGACGTGTCATTCCAGTACCTGCGATTCTTCCTGGAGGATGACGAAAAGCTGGAAAAGATTCGTCAGGTTTGGCTTTTTGTACACATTGTTTTTGTCTTTGTTGGTACAGTATGAATTGACAATGGTCATTAGCATTGCATTTTCAATGATGATCGACTAGTTGAAATTGTAGGTTATTTGCCTGTACTTATTGGTAACTACTATTATTGACTGTGAATTAATAAGTTTGTGTGAATAACAGTGTCATTGGGAAATTAGTCCCAGTTAAGTTTTAGTTTGTTCAATTGAATGGACAGTGTTGAGTGTTATTTATTACACACTTCTGTATGGAAGAAATACCACTGTAGGTGTGAAACTAAATGTAATCTTATTTGAAAAAGAAAAGTACTTAAAAGGATTGTTTCTTTTTTTTCAACAGGACTACACAAGTGGGGAACTTCTCACAGGATTTTTGAAGAAAGAATTGATAGAAATTTTACAGAAAATAACTTCTGAGCACCAGGAACGGAGGGCGAAGGTCACAGAGGAGGTGGTTAAACGATTCATGACACCACGCAAGCTCAAGTTTGACTTTTGACCACTGACTTTAATGTAGCAAACAGACACTTTCTGTGGTACTAGTCGCAACTATTGACCCGTCACTTTGACCGTGAATATGTATTGCAATAGACAAGTTTCAGAAATAATTCTGTCAGGGTTTTGGTGGACTGTGAAAAAAAGTTGTATTACTTGAAGATGAGGCCAGCTGAGCTATTCAGGTCGTTTTCTCCCAGGGGAAAGCTAGCAGCAACCGAGTTGCACATCCCATGTGTGTGGGTGTTTAGGTGCAATCAGCCACATGCGCTTCTGGCACAATGACCGAGGTCTTGCCGCAGGGGTGACATGGTTGTGGGACATGGATACCGTCTCTGAGTCTTGCCGCAGGGGTGACATGGGGGTGGGACATGGATACCGTCTCTGAGTCTGCTTTTAAAGTTGACCAGTGTCCGTCCAGTCTTGGATGATCTGCGGATCAGAAGTCAAGTGCTCTACCCACTGAGCTACTTGGCGCCCTCAACACAGTGTCCGCTTGATATGATGCCTTTTTCTTTTGAAAACATTTTGATCAGACATTATTATTCACTGTGACGCCAACAGTGTGGCTTCACTGGTTATTCCCAATGAGCTAAACATAGCTCAGTTTGCCTTTACTTCAAGGGATACAACTCTTCCACAGACCATACAAATCCAGACAGAGTTATTTCTGATCTTTGTTTTTTAAGTGAGAGTGATGAGTGGATGCAGCACGATAATTTGAAACAAAAGATGACCTTGGGATGTTCAGCACAGCTCTGTGGTCACTGCTGAAGGATCTCGCCACAAGAAAGAGACACTGGACGGTGTTACTGTTTGACTGACCACAGGCAGACATCTCACTGGACGGTGTTACTGTTAGACTGACCACAGGCACACATCTCACTGGACGGTGTTACTGTTTGACTGACCACAGGCACACATCTCACTGGACGGTGTTACTGTTTGACTGACCACAGGCAGACATCTCACTGGACGGTGTTACTGTTTGACTGACCACAGGCACACATCTCACTGGACGGTGTTACTGTTAGACTGACCACAGGCAGAGAAAGACATCTCTAGCTTAACATACCTCAACAGTCTTTCTTTCCTACTGGCTTGGGAGGGAAAGGAAACGGCACACTGAAAGATAAAAGACAGTTTGGTGTAACCACGTGCAGCTGTTTTGTTTTGTTTGTAGTTGTTGTTATTTGTTCTGAATTGTTACCGACAGCGACAGCTTTGTTTTATTTGCTTAGAACTGTTTTAGGATTTGCGCCATATAAATATTCTCATTATTTTTATTATTATTATTTGATCAGAAACAAAGAAGTGACATAAGCATAAACCTGAATTTATGAAGCTTTGAAAACTGAAAATTGTAATGATATGTAGCAGTTAATGAACCTCTGATGACGGCCCTCTCTATGTTATGGCATCCTTGTGGTTGGGGCTAAGTTTTGTACGATTTATTTTTTACTCATTCTTTCTTCTATTTCCTTTATCATCCCCTCAAGTTTTGAACGTGCAACAAACATTTAAGGACCTATTTTGACAAATTTATGATGATTGGGATGTGCAAGCTCAGCTCTTATATTCACTTGCATGTGTTAAATGTAGATGCCTATGCCACACATAACTGATTTTTTCATCTCATGACCAAAATTGTGTGAATTCTCACATTTTAACCAAAGCGATAACTTATATTTTTACCTCTGGGTCACCTGAAACTGGGTCTATGTCAAATCACTACTTGAAGATCCTGTTATGAATTTTCTTTTTGTATACCTTCATGGTAGTAAAATAGAAGTTCAGCTGCAGTGATGGTTTGGGGAAGGTCGGCAAAAATGGAATGCAAACATTCTATATGGTTCACTGTGTGCTTGCTGATTTGTTATTTGTTATGAATGTGTCTGGTGTGCATGTAGACAAGAGTGACTGAGATAATTGCTAGGATATATATGTAGATGCTATAATTTATTGCACCACCTCATTTGAAACCACTTTCTGTTTGTTAAGAATGTTAAAGCTTTGTGTTTTGAAAGAGCTGTCTGAACTAAATAAGAGAATACTTTGCTACCAGCCAAAGAGAGTAAAATGAAGGGGAACTAAGATGAAATGTGTACTGTTCTGTGTGACCACTTGCCTTTTTTTTTTAATGAATAAAATAAAAAGCGTAATGAAAAGGCAAACATATGAAACTATTCTATATGGACTTGGAAGAAAAAGAGGCAACAGAATCTTCTTCAAGCTAAAATGGGCTGGTTATTAAGACATTTAGCATCAGCTCTCAAGATCTTTCAAACAGATCCTTTTCTGAATCCTGTGTGAAGTTGCCAAGGGGTGAGCCCTGCTCAATGAAAAAGTAAAGTTTGTCACAATAAGCTGAGAGTTAATTTTGAAGTCTGCCATTGTCTAGGAATAACGTTTGATTTCTGACCATTGTTCTTTTTGTGCTTCACTGCCAGACAGCTCTTGAAGCGGCCCATTGAAAGAATTCATTAATAATATCAGTCTTACAACCTCAGGTTAGCTGGACATGTGAACAGATTGTCTGATGGTGAATACATGTGATTTTAAATCCTACCCCCCCGTGGGTTATAGGGGGAAGAATTTACCCGATGCTCCCCAGCATGTCGTAAGAGGCGACTAACGGATTCTGTTTCTTCTTTTACCCTTGTTAAGTGTTTCTTGTATAGAGTATAGTCAATGTTTGTAAAGATTTTAGTCAAGCAGTATGTAAGAAATGTTAAGTCCTTTGTACTGGAAACTTGCATTCTCCCAGTAAGGTAATATATTGTAGTACGTTGCAAGCCCCATGGAGCAATTTTTTGATTAGTGCTTTTGTGAACAAGAAACAATTAACCAGTGGCTCTATCCCATCTCCCACCCTTTCCCCGTCGCGATATAACCTTCGTGGTTGAAAACGACGTTAAACACCAAATAAAGAAAGAAAAGAAAGATTTAAATCCTCAAATATGTCCGGGTTTGTTCAGATTGTGTGTGCGTGTGCGTGTGTGTGTGAGTGAGTGATATACAGTACTGTAGTTGACTAAATCTGTTCTGTTGATCAATTCTGTAATTCCCAGTCAACTCTCACAGAAACATACAGTATATAACTATTTATAAGTTTATTTTTTTTACGTAAACAGGTAATAAGAACAGAAGTAATTCTGACTAAGTGATTTCCAAAAGTAAGTCATCAATTACATGAGCTGTGACAAAAATGTAAAAACACTCAAAACTAACACAGAGATACATACACACTTTCAGACAATGTGTGAGTTCTAGCATACATCTACATTCATACAAAATAAGTTACACCGAATTCTCTTGTACATGGACGGATACCTTAACAATCTGTATGACTAATTACCCACTCAGCTCTTCTATTCTAAAGTAAAGTGTGTATTCTATGACTTTGTCTTCAATATTTAAACTAAGTAAAGAATAGAAACAACATCACGCATGCTAAAGGATATGAAGCGAAGAAATACAGTTTATAATGCAGTAACATCAACAAAATAAATATCTTAATCCTCAATAGCAATTATCACATTTTATTCCATATCACAGCAATTTTGAAATTTCAATTATCTTGGGGTTAAAAACTGCACTTCAATCCTTCTACGGTAGTACATTATCAAATGCTGGAATAAAAATCAAAAGAAACAAGTGCTACAGCTTGCTTAAAAAAAATGAAAGCAACAAATGGACTTCTGTGGCTTGAAATGCGTCACACATATTACATACAAGGTGTGAACAAAACATCTTGGGAATATATGGGCTAGTTCATCTTCTTGTCTGACAAAATATATGTGCTCAGAACTTTTTAGGTAGCCTAGATTTAGCACACTCTTTTCAGCCAGCTTTTCATCATAAGCAGAGACAGCTTTGGGAGACCGCCTGCCCTCTGTACTTTCTCGCTCCTCCACAACATTTTACCCCTGCATGTGGGCCTTGAATCGTTCTCTCAGAGTTGAAAGTTCTCCAGTGTTCCTTCTCTGTTGACAGTTCCACATCTCACAAACATTGTCAGGCTTTGCACAACAGCAGACAACACTGTGACTGTTTTGTTCACGCAGCAGTGACCAATCTATAATAAGGTCCAAACAAAATTGTCAGCTTTTGCAAAGAGACTCTGCCTTGCAATTTGAACAGCCAGCAGCACACTGTTTAAAAGATAAGACTTTAACTCTTACATGGCAAGTCATACACGAGTTATCTTGCTTCCCCTAAGTGAGACATTTCTGTTGCGTAACTCATTCAAGCCGGACAAAAACAAGAATATGCACCATGATTTGGCAGTGATGGGAATGGCAAATAACGCAGTGACAAAATGTGACACAACCCCTCATGCATAGAACACTGGCACTTCAGTCAGTTCCTCGCCCAGACTGTCCTCGTCATCGTCCTTCTCCTTTTCCTCTCCCTGGTCCTCTTCCTTGGCAGACAGGGCCTTGACGTACTCTTCAGCCGCAGAGCCTTTGATGGTGGATGTGTCGTCATCGCTCTCTGTCTCCGTCTCAGTGGAGCCTGACACTGAGGACGTTTTCTCAGCCTGAAAAAAGCAATAATGAAGAATGTTACTGGTGTCGAATACTGACTGTGTTATGTCTCCATTAAAACTAAACAGATTTTGCACTGAGAGTAGTCAATCCTTTGATACAGCTAATGAACTTTTTGTGTTGTTTTGTGTGTTGTAAATGTTCAATTTTGATTTGGACTTTGAACTTTGAAAGAAATTCACTGAGAAAACAATTCTCTGGTATGTGATTTTGGTGTTGTTTACATGTACTGCAGGTGTACCGAGTTACGAAGAAAAGCTTTGGTCTGTTAATGTATTTGATTCAGTCTTTCGTCTTCCAATTCTCTATCAAGAGTAGCGTTGGACTTGAATGTACTGATACCAGGTTTATTACCTAAAACACCACATCCCACCCTGTTCCTGAGAGAGCTAGCAAACAAACAAACTACATGTACTGGAACTCACCTTACTCTAATGAGGTCAATGCAGCCAAGTGATTGGCAGGATTAATGGCAACTCCTGATTAAGATTCTGCTTTATGAAATACAGTCGAACCTGCCCTTGTGACCACCTCTCGATACAGTAGAACCCCCATTTTAAGATTCCCCCCCCCCCCCCCCCCAATTTAAGACTTCCCTCTTAATTTTTAAGATTTTATATTCATAACCTCTGTAAATTGACCTAGATTTTAAGACTCCATGACGCACCATGATTTGGCAGTGACGGGAATGTGGGCAAACAATGCAGTGACAAAATGTGACACAATAAAACATTTTAAGACTCCTTCCTTTTTAAGACTTGCTTTTTTCAGATTTTTGAAGGTCTTCAAATGGGGTTCCACTGTAGCAACCACCTGCCCACAATAACCACTCCTAAGGATCACACAACAGTATTTCACCTTTCCATAGCAACCAATTATGGTCAGTCCCTTGGCTGGTCATTACAGACAGGTGACACTGTAGGTCAAGCAGACCAGCTAACTAGCCCACACTAACCTGTCTGGTGGACGAGTGGTCAGTGGTTTGTGAGGTGACACTAGGTCAAGCAGACCAGCTAACTAGCCCACACTAACCTGTCTGGTGGACGAGTGGTCAGTGGTTTGTGAGGTGACACTGTAGGTCAAGCAGACCAGCTAACTAGCCCACACACTAACCTGTCTGGTGGACGAGTGGTCAGTGGTTTGTGAGGTGACACTAGGTCAAGCAGACCAGCTAACTAGCCCACACACTAACCTGTCTGGTGGACGAGTGGTCAGTGGTTTGTGAGGTGACACTGTAGGTCAAGCAGACCAGCTAACTAGCCCACACACTAACCTGTCTGGTGGACGAGTGGTCAGTGGTTTCTGAGGTGACACTGTAGGTCAAGCAGACCAGCTAACTAGCCCACACACTAACCTGTCTGGTGGACGAGTTGTCAGTGGTTTCTGAGGTGACACTGTAGGTCAAGCAGACCAGCTAACTAGCCCACACACTAACCTGTCTGGTGGACGAGTGGTCAGTGGTTTCTGAGGTGACACTGTAGGTCAAGCAGACCAGCTAACTAGCCCACACACTAACCTGTCTGGTGGACGAGTGGTCAGTGGTTTGTGAGGTGACACTGTAGGTCAAGCAGACCAGCTAACTAGACACCACACTAACCTGTCTGGTGGACGAGTGGTCAGTGGTTTGTGAGGTGACACTGTAGGTCAAGCAGACCAGCTAACTAGCCCACACACTAACCTGTCTGGTGGACGAGTGGTCAGTGGTTTGTGAGGTGACACTGTAGGTCAAGCAGACCAGCTAACTAGCCCACACTAACCTGTCTGGTGGACGAGTGGTCAGTGGTTTGTGATGTGACACTGTAGGTCAAGCAGACCAGCTAACTAGCCCACACACTAACCTGTCTGGTGGACGAGTCGTCAGTGGTTTGTGAGGTGACACTGGAGAGAGTGACGTCAAGTTCAGAAGCTGTTGTTTCACTCTCCGTGTCCATGTGGTTTTCTCTCAGGTACGTCTTGATGGCATCAACAGTCGATTTCTTCACCTTGTTTCCATGGAGAACAATCTTGCTGAGACCACCCAGGTGGTTTTGTACCAGGTGCAGTATTAGCTGAAAGCAATTCAAGATACTTTTAGGACTGAATAAGTGTGCACACAAAACCAAACCCAGGAAAAAAGATGAGCAATCAATCAAGAAGCCAGATCGGCGAACACAATCAACCTTGCTAAAAAAAAATCAAACCAAACCCCTCCTTCCAAATAACCAAAACAGATGTGTA
Organism: Littorina saxatilis; assembly: GCF_037325665.1. Classification (NCBI taxonomy): domain Eukaryota; kingdom Metazoa; phylum Mollusca; class Gastropoda; order Littorinimorpha; family Littorinidae; genus Littorina; species Littorina saxatilis. The sequence continues at coordinate 66,898,245 of NC_090261.1, forward strand.
CAATTGACAGAATGAAAAATCAAATATCAGCATCTTCTTCTTCTTCTCCTTCTTCGTTCATGGGCTTAGACTCCCACATTCACTTATGTTTTTAGCACGAGTGGATTTTTACGTGTATAACCGTTTTTACCCTGCCATTCAGGCAGCATACGCCGATTTCGGGGGAGGCATGCTGGGTATTTTTGTGTTTCTATAACCCACCGAACTCTGACATGGATTACAGGATCTTTTCCGTGCGCACTTGGTCTTGTGCTTGCGTGTACACACGAAGGGGGTTAAGTCACTATCAGGTCTGCACATAAGTTGACCTGGGAGATCGGAAAAATCTCCACTCTTACTCCCACCAGGCGGCAGCGACCGGGATTCGAACTCACGACCTCCCGATTTGAAGGCCGAAGTCTTACCACCACGCCACTGCGCCCGTCAAATATTAGCATCAAACCCAATAACAATAAAAGAAGGAAAGCTAAACACAGCAAAACAGAGTTTAATTTTAGAACAAAACACACCCAAGCTGACCAAAGGGCAATAAATGGAATGCTTACTGTACAAGCCAGTCACAAAAACAGCAACACTTACCTGTGCAGTATGTTCCGATAAACCACATCCCTCCATATCCAAAACCTCCATGTTCTGAGCTGCTGCCACGGCAACAAGGATACAGGAGGCGCCATAGTCACCCAGAGAGTTGTAGTCCAACATGAGCATTCGTAGTGACGTGCAGTTGGCGATGGCCATGGAGAGACGCGCCCAGCCCTGGCCGGAGATCCTCGGGTTGGCGCTCATCGTCAGCTCTACCAAAGCTGTGAGGATAACAATAACCAGACTATTTTATATTGTCATGTGAGGTTACTGTAGGATACTGAAGAATACTGTTTTCTTACACACATAATACAGTTCCAATCATGCTCGAAGCATACAACATCGACGTAGACTGAACAGCAAGGTATTCATGTCTTGACTTCGCGCCATGATGCAAGGGAAGAGTCTCTTTCGCAGAAGAGTACTTCCGGTAAAGGGAAACAATTCAATGCACAATGTCAATACACTGCAGTTACCTTCATGAAAATTGGAGTTGCTGTGAGCAGGCAGGCAGTTAAATCACAGTAAACGTGAATGTGAAAGTTTGTATGAATCTGTGACAGTATTTAGATGTGTGTGTGTGTGTGTGTGTGTGTGTGTGTGTGTGTGTGCAGTTTGCTATTGTACATTGCCATGAGCTCTAGTGAGAAGGGGCGATTAATAAGTGTTCAGTATCATTATTATTTTTATTATTATTTGCATTATTTGTGAGGGGCTGACCTGGCCTGTTGTTTTCCGGCAGCAACAGATCGTACAAGACGTCAACCGCAACGTCCCCCAGCTGGCAGTCACCAATGTCAAGGGAGATAATGCCTGGGTGTGACACTAGTGACTTCCCCAAAAGCTGGATGCCATCGTCACCAAGGCTGCTTCCATGGAGACTGCATCAAAAGTCAAACATGTCAAGTTTAGATGTTGTCTAAAGTTTGTCAAATTTACCACAAAAGAAGTTTTGATTCCAGGCAATAAACGTTTTTCATGTCTATGTCTGCCTCTTGATGGTGTATGACTGAGATAGTCACTGATGTGAACCTGAGGAAATGCCAGGAGTGGTGTTGATAGAAGTGACTTGATTCATTACTGGATACTGTCATCTGTAAAGCTATTGCAAAGGAGATTGCCATCATTATTGTATACAGATTGTGTTGTTCAGAATGAAGTGGTGGATAGCTGTATCTATTGCTGTACATGTATATTTGCATCTGCATTCAGTCGTCAAAATAGCCAGTGTGGGCTGCTGTTTCAGCAGCATGCAAAGAAAATGCTGCTTGAAATTTTTGTAAAAGTTTTTCTTATACTCTGAGTTGTCGCGGTTATAATCAACTTTGATTGGGTCTTTGAGAGTTAGTGTTTACAATCGTTGTCGTCAAAAACATAAATCTCAAACCACAATATGGTTCCAGGTACCGTTCAAACACACTTTAGCTTGATTGGATTTGACAATCCACATTTCACCAGAAGCTTTAAACCATTCACCACTTAGATTTGTCATATATTAACATGTTTTTGTTGTTGTTACCCAGGTAATTATGAATGAAAATGACAAAAATGATAATAAAATGGTTTGCGGGTTGCCCCTTTTAACTTAATTCTTCCACGATGGAAGTCTTGACGTTTTTAACATGCATGGTTCCCCTGGCAAAAATCTTGAAAGTAATGCAGACTCACGACAGGTAGTTTTAGTTCAAGTATGGAGAAACGTTGAAAGTAACACAACCTGGACAGAGACAGTGGTTCTAAGGAAAAATGTACTGAAGCAGGGCAAGTTACTCACTGCAAACCAGTCAAACTGTTGTTCTTGGCAACGCAGGCAGAAAGAAGCTCGACATGCCGGGGAAGAGATATCATTCCGACATTGAAAGTTAGCTGGTGTAGCGATTGACAGGACCCAGCCAGTTTCAACACTCGCTGTAAATCCGACCCTTCCATGGTGCATTCTCGCAGACTCAGCAGACGTAACTGGTGCTTTTTCAGCGCCTGGCAAATGTTCACGACATCTGCCTGCGTCAAAACTTCGCCTTCCTTTCGGATAGTATCGTCTGCCATTTTTAGTGCAGTGTTTCCAAGATGTACATTCGATATTAATGAGGAGCGACGATAAAATCAGATAACTTCGTCGCCATCTTGCCTGGTCTCCACAACACGGTAGGGCCGCAGTGAAACTTTTTGTCGATCTCCCCCCCCAAAAAAAAATGGACAACCAACACAAATCGCGTTCGTTTACACACAAAAACATGTTAAAACCACAGGCAATGCATTTAAAATACACGGAATGCTTTGCTGAACGTTTCTGTGAATTTCGAGCTGATACCGCAGAATCACGGTTCTCCGATGGCTCAATGGATATTACCAAGCATGGCCAAAGCATGCACAGGCGCTGAAAATGAAGTTACACGAATTACGGAAATGTGCGCAAACGGGACAAATTTGTAGTCAGACGAGAAGCCGCAAAAAGCAGCCAGGCGTTCCTAAGTCTAAGTGGACAGAAAGACAAACACTTATGATACAGATAATGAACTGCTTAGCTGAGAACATGTTCCAAGAAACACGCCAGCGACTGAGTTACTGCCTTGGACAATTTTCTCAGCTAAGTTCATGATCTGCGTCATAAGTGTTTGTCTGTCGATCTGTCCACCTTAAAGACCACTGGGTGGAAGTATAGGGATTTGTAAGGTATTGTTTTGTCATAAATTAGACGTTCCACTGAATAACATACACTTCCGAGTCGAGTCAAGTTCAGTGTTGTTTTTTATTCTGAATTTTGGAACGTTGGCAGTCTGTCTGTTTACGGATTTGTGGGAAAGGTGAAGAGGGTCACAGAAGTGTTTCTGGAACCCAGCCCCCTCACCCCCCGCCCCCCACCCACACACACTCAGATCCAGCTTCGACTGAAACTGAAATACCCGGCCAAATATTCTGTATTCAAAAACAAGCAAAAACTAAAAAAAACAGATAGACTGCTAACGTTCCAAAATTCAGAATAAAAAAACAAGAATGGTAGGTTATTGGAACGTTCAATAATTGACCCAAAAACTGAAACACTGTTTCATGTATAGTACGTCGACCCAGTGTTGTTTTAAGTAGACAGACAATCATTTTACTGATGATAAAAATAATGAACTTATCTCAAAATTGTCAATGAAACTCGCTTGCCTCGCCGGCATTTTGCAAGTGATTTTGAGTTAAGTTCATTGTTTGTATCAAAAGTGTTTGTCTGTCTGTCTGTCTGTCTGTCTGTCTGTCTGTCTGTCTGCTTAAGAGACCAGTGGGTCGACGTACTGTACATGTCACGTTTTGTTTCAATAGTTAAACGTTCTAATAACCTACCGTATCTTGTTTAAAGAAAAAATCAAAACCAAACTACAAAACAAATCAACAAATAGACAAACAAACATAACAACAACAAACAAACAAACAAACGTTTTTGTTTCCTCTCAGTCGTTTGATCATTTCGTGTTTTGTTCAGCCGTGCGTCTATGACTATGTTGAACTGTCTTGGTCATTTCGTGTTTTGTTCAGTGCGTCTATGACTATGTTGAACTGTCTTGGTCATTTCGTGTTTTGTTCAGTGCGTCTATGACTATGTTGAACTGTCTTGGTCATTCTGAAAAGCGGTCTTTTTCCTTTCTCATGGGTTAGAGAAGATTGTATGACCTTCAGGGCCTTTAGAGAAGATTGTATGACCTTCAGGGCCTTTAGAGAAGATTGTATGACCTTCAGGGCCTTTAGAGAAGATTGTATGACCTTCAGGGCCTTTAGAGAAGATTGTATGACCTTCAGGGCCTTTAGAGAAGATTGTATGACCTTCAGGGCCTTTAGAAAGGATTTGCTCGGTGGTAACGTTTGGGTTTTACGGTATCCCTTCTTTCACCTTTTAAATTTGCATATTATCAGGGCCGGAGGTAAGTACTAGGGGGGGGGGTTACAGATGGGGGTCCAGGGGGCGAAGCCCCCTTGAAGCTGAACGTTTTTTGATGTTTCTGGAGGGAAAGGAAGCCTCTCCTTGAACGAAAAAGGTAAATTCGACAGCAAGCTGTATAGGCAATGAAGAGATGAGGGGGTGAGAGGTGCGATTTCTCCTCGGATTTCATTATGATCCAGATGCATCCCCCCTCCCTCCCCCCAAAAAAAAGCCAGGGGGGGGGGGGGCGGTTGCGCAACCCCTATAACCCCCCCCCCTTAGTCCGGCCCTGATTATCCATTACTTATTTCATTTAAAAAAATTTTTTTTTTAGCTTGGAGCACTATGGCGGTGACGAGTGCTCCTTTTTATATTTAGTCAAGTTTTGACTAAATATTTTAACATCGAGGGGAATCGAAACGAGGGTCGTGGTGTATGTGCGTGTGTGTGTGTGTGTGTCTGTGTGTGTGTGTAGAGCGATTCAGACTAAACTACTGGACCGATCTTTATGAAATTTGACATGAGAGTTCCTGGGTATGAAATCCCCGAACATTTTTTTTCATTTTTTTGATAAATGTCTTTGATGACGTCATATCCGGCTTTTCGTGAAAGTTGAGGCGGCACTGTCACGCCCTCATTCTTCAACCAAATTGGTTGAAATTTTGGTCAAGTAATCTTCGACGAAGCCCGGACTTCGGTATTGCATTTCAGCATGGTGGCTTAAAAATTAATTAATGACTTTGGTCATTAAAAATCTGAAAATTGTAAAAAAAAAAAAAATTTATAAAACGATCCAAATTTACGTTTATCTTATTCTCCATCATTTGCTGATTCCAAAAACATATAAATATGTTATATTCGGATTAAAAACAAGCTCTGAAAATTAAATATATAAAAATTATTATCAAAATTAAATTGTCCAAATCAATTTAAAAATACTTTCATCTTATTCCTTGTCGGTTCCTGATTCCAAAAACATATAGATATGATATGTTTGGATTAAAAACACGCTCAGAAAGTTAAAACAAAGAGAGGTACAGAAAAGCGTGCTATCTTTCTTAGCGCAACTACTACCCCGCTCTTCTTGTCAATTTCACTGCCTTTGCCATGAGCGGTGGACTGACGATGCTACTAGTATACGGTCTTGCTGAAAAATGGCATTGCGTTCAGTTTCATTCTGTGAGTTCGACAGCTACTTGACTAAATATTGTATTTTCGCCTTACGCGACTTGTCTTTCATTGTCTGAGGAGGGACCAGCCCCGGTGCCGTGTCAGCTTAGAGAAAAGCCATGAATGAGAACCATTATGGGTTATTTGTTCAAAGATCAACTTCTTCTCGTGTAAACGTTTTAGTTAATTACTATAGATCCGTGCAGTTCATAAAAAAAATTTCATTTCGACACATTCCAAAGCCTACAGCCTGACTGACTTAATTCCCTGCACACCCGGAGTGAGGACGTTTCGTTGATCTGATTTTGTAACCCGGACACCAATGTTAATCTTCAGAATTAATTTTACAAAAAGTTCTTATTCTTGGTTGGGGAGGCAGAGGGAAGTATTTGACTGTGTCTCAGTTCACTCGAATGATTCATTTTCTGTTTCGTTTCTTTAGTCTGCTCAAGTGAAGCAAACAAATAAAGTATTTCCCGTAGCCCACTTATCTTTGCGATGGCAATTAATGATAAACAACATTCATTGTAAGCGCGAAGTCACTTTAAAGGTGATCGTCTACATTTTTGCTTTTTTTCAATAATTTTATGGTTAGATTTCGCTAAAAAGTTATGTCAGATGATGAATGAACCATGGGGAAAAAAGTTATTGCTAAAAAATATATGTAAAAAAAGTTTTAATTTTTGGGAAGTGTTAGTAACACTTCCAATGTTTTGTTTTCCATGTGCAGAGACCATGTGCTTTGCCTATAAATATCGACCAATCAAATTCATGTCACTATGCTGTCAGCCACACCCACACAATCACAGCAACAGTTTGACACTTTGTATTGGAGCGCTGTCCACAATTTTGTTTAAACGAACGAAATGCACGGTATTTGAGAGGAGTTTTGTCCTCGGCATTTTCCAAATAAGGATATCCTATTACTCTGGAATACTACCATGAATTGTAAGACGGCTAGCCTGGCTTCGTCCTTCCTGATCGAAGGGGGGTGTATTGTTGATATTTGTAGGCAATAGACTCTGTATTTTAATGGTCAAATGTCGATTTCTGTATAACAAATGTAGACAAGGACCTTTAACATTGAACTGACACTTTAAAACTGATAACTTACTTTTTTCACTTGGTGGGTCTGCAGATTGACTGTAAAGGTACAGTTGGAGGCTTACAGTGGGTCTCTTTATTCCTCCTTTCTTCAGTTAATCAAAGAAAAGAGGAGTTTTTGTGCTATAGTTTGATCGAATCCTATTCCTGAGCCATCGTGAACCCGTGTGATCCACTTTCCTTTTTTTCAGAATTTGTACCCCGTTCACACAGATACGCCGCTTCTACTCCGTTGTACAATTTGTGGAGAGCGTGGCCAATCGTGGGCCAAACATGGGAGGATCTTCATGAGCGTGGTTGGGTCGGGGTGGGATCTGCTAGGTCGCGAAGCTGCGCGCTCTCCCTACGCTTATTTTGAACTGCACAAAACAAGCGTATGGGACTAGAAAAGTTCTCTGCAGATATGTAATGTAGACAGAATGTTCTTTCTCCCACAAAAGTATTAAAAACTTGGAATAACTTTGACCATAACTAGGCAGTTCCCTTAAGAGATAAGGAAATGTAACGAACAATACAACACTCTTTTTGAATTGAATGTGCTCCAAACGCATCCTGAACTCAGGTCAAAAATGAGTTACTTCGAAACTGGCGATAGCCGTGGAGCGATGATTATCAGAATGCTCCGAACAGTGTTGATGGCTGTATCTACGTTGTTTGCAATGATACTATAATGATGAAGTTAAGTGTTGTACTGCTGTGCTTCCTTTGGCTTCTTCATGTGCCCAGTCAAGCGTGTCTTGTTTGCATGGAGGGTTTGTATCTTCTGTCTTTCCGTCTGTGGTCGGCATAGCTTCGCGATTCACGTGATCAAAGTAAAAGTAATAAAGAAGAAAAGAAAAAAACGCATTGAAACGAAACTTTGTCAATGCTCATGCACTCGTTTGTCTAATCATTGAAAAGTTAGTCTTCAATTAGTAGTTTTCAGACTTTAACATAAGCAAGGCAACAACAGAGATATAATTTTTCACGAACAAATTTAAAGAATGGCTTTGATTTCTTGATTTCTTTTGCTTTTTTGCTGATGCTGTTATCTCTTTTTTTTTCTTCTCCTTTTTACATTTAGTCAAGTTTTGACTAAATGTTTTAACATAGAGGGGGAATCGAGATGAGGGTCGTGGGGTGTGTGTGTGTCTTGGATATTATACCCAGGAACTCTCATGTAAAGTTTCATGAAGATCGGTCCAATAGTTTCTCTGATTCGCTCTTTCCATGAGAGTTCCTGGGTATTTGTTTGTTTGTTTGTTTGTTTAACGCCCAGCCGACCACGAAGGGCCATATCAGGGCGGTGCTGCTTTGACATATAACGTGCGCCACACACAAGACAGAAGTCGCAGCACAGGCTTCATGTCTCACCCAGTCACATTATTCTGACACCGGACCAACCAGTCCTAGCACTAACCCCATAATGCCAGACGCCAGGCGGAGCAGCCACTAGATTGCCAATTTTAAAGTCTTAGGTATGACCCGGCCGGGGTTCGAACCCACGACCTCCCGATCACGGGGCGGACGCCTTACCACTAGGCCAACCGTGCCGGTGTTCCTGGGTATAATATCCCCAGACGTATTTTTCATTTTCTTTAATAAAATGTCTTTGATGACGTCATATCCGGCTTTTTTTTGTTTGAAATTTTGGTCAAGTAATCTTCGACGAAGCCCGGACTTTGGTATTGCATTTGAGCTTGGAGGCTTACAAACTAAATAATGAGTTTGCTCATTAAAGTTGTCATTAAAAGCGATTTTTTGCAAACAGATTTAAAATTGATTGCATCGTATTCTTTATCAATTCTTAATCTAAAGATATATTACATATGTCATGTTTACTCTTAAAATGGGCCCACAATTAACGAAAACAGGTTAATTAGTACTATGATCAAAATTTAAGAAATCGATCTAAAAACGATTTCGTCTTAATCTTTATCATTTCCTGATTCCAAAAACATATCGATATGATATGTTGTATTCAAAACAAGCTCAGAAAGTTAACAAGAATACAGAAAAGCGCGCTATCCCGCTTAGCGCAATACGCTACCGCGCTATTCTGGCTTGTCAATTTCACTGCGTTTTGCTCGTGGAAGGTGAGCGATTTCCTTCTCGCGGGGATTGACGAAGCTGTATTGTCTTGCTGAAAAAATACAGTGCGTTCAGTTTCATTCCGTGAGTTCGACAGCTTGACTAAATGTAGTAATTTCGCCTTACGCGACTTGTTTTCTTCTGTTTTATCTTCTTCTGATTTTTAGCTCCCTTGAAAAATACGTCAGTCATAGTAATAAGCAGTGTTCGTCTTAATGGAACAAACAACTTAATGTTGAGATTTTTTTAGATATTTTTTAAAGCTTTGAAACTTTACACACTTTTTGGTTTGATGACCTGACATGACCAAAAAAAAGTCTTGTTGATCCTCGACGAAGTTTTGATTCAATGAGAGAGAAGTGTGTGCGTGTGTGTGTGTGTGTGTGTGTGTTTGTATGTGTGTGTTTGTGTGTGTGTGTGTCTACGTGTGTGTGTGTGTGTGTGTGTGTTTACCTTTTCTTTTCAATACATGTATTTTGTGATGTTTTAAGCGGCTTTTCTAAAAATGTTTAGGCGGCACTGTGACGAACTCGGTTTGTATTATTTTTATATTTTTAAAAATCAAATAAATTGAAATTTAGACACAATGAAAAATACAATTTGCTTTTGATATCACAATCAAGATCGAGTCTTTAGATATTCTTCAAGAATTCTTAACCCTATTATTACATGTATTGTGATCATGAAAATGTTGAATAAACTTTTTAAACACGTAGGGGAAAGGCTCCTAATATGGACCGGCTCCTAATATGGACCGGCTCCTGTTCTGACAAACTAACGGCGCTAGAGCGCTCAAAACAATTTCATTCGCTTTATTCACCCTCTCTGGATAAGTTGCATATGTCAAAACAGTTGCAGACACACAAACCTCAAAACCGTTTGGCTTTTTCGCTTTTTTTCACTTTTGGCAGCGTTCACTCTAAATTTGCCGCCTAAAACAGACTCGTTTCTGTCCACAGCCAAAGCTTTCATAACACAAAAATGGCTATATATGACAGCTAAGACAGTATTTGTTACATTTTAACAGTGTGTACCCCGAGTTTCTACTGCAAACAAAAAATAATAGCAAAACCTCAAAGTATGTGTGAGTCCCCTAATATGGACCACCTTCAACAAATCGAAGAAAATAAAAACTAAAGGCAATTTTAATTAATTCATAAAGAAGCTTGCTGAAAATAACATATAACTAGCCCTCGAGATTTCAAAACAATATAACAAATAGTCTCTTTTTTTTTGGAAGTTGATAATTTCACTTATTTTCACTCTGTTTTTGATAAGCTTCTTCAGTTTCCTGGTGTGCTTCAAATAATGCTCTCATCAACCCGAAACAGATAAATCTAAAGCATATTTGAATTTGTCTGACTTGCACACAAAGTTGTATCATGTTATTTTGAAGTATAGGGGACTTTTTACAGTGATTCGTGAAGGCCGCTTCACTGGTCCATATTGGGCGCCCAGGCTCCTAATATGGACCATTTGTGATTTTTCTGTATTTAATTTTTGCTGAAGGTCTATCAAAGCTATTTCACTCTAATTAGGCCTAACTGTTAAACTAAGAGAGAAGGACTACCAACCACAAAATGAAACTTCTTCGCAAGAAAACAAGCTAGTTATCAGCAATAAACAAAACGTGGTCCATATTAGGGGCCCTTCCCCTAAATATAGAAAACAGTGATCGAGTGTAGACGCCTAAGTACATAATTCAGTCTTTTTTATTTATTTTTATTTTTATTTTATTCCTTTCAACTACGACTGTGATTGCCTTCGGCAGCCATGCTTTTACAAAAACCAGGCCTACACTTTTACATGCATAGCCGTGCCCTCCGTATACCCTCCAGGGCTCCCCACGAAAGCCCCTCCTAGAGAGTCCCGGTACCCCCAGTTTGAATTTTTAGAGGGTCCATGGACCCCCGCGTGAAATTGGCATTGGTGAATGCACTAAACTTAGCTGACGACTACAGTCTGAAAATAGTCATACGGTACGCATGATAACGGAAATTAAGTGCTTCCCATGACCCGCTCTTTTTAAGTGCGTCCCGGAACCCCCTCCATGAATATCTAGTACGTTATTTTGGCTTCTAGTGCGTATACGACGCAGGGACGCAGGGATTGGGGAGCCCTGACCCCCTGGCTGTTCATCGGACGGTTTGTTCGATCTCATTCCGTTTACCAGAAGTATGTTAACTGCATGCTGTTATATCGGGATTCCAAATAATATCGTCTTCTCTAGGTTTTGTTGCTCAATGTTCATTTACTTTTCCGTGCAGAGTGTCCTGCTTACCGTGACCAGTGGAAGTGCAGCAACGGTCAATGTATCTCCATAACACAACGTTGTGACGGACACAGACACTGTCGTGATGGCAGCGATGAACGAAATTGCGGTATGGACGCACACACACACACTGACACACACACACAAATACACACGTATACACACACACACACACACGCACACACACACACACACACACACACACACACGTATACACACACATACACACACACACCCAAACACATACGCACACACACAGACACACACACACACACACACACATACACACACACACACGTATATACACACACACACACACACACACACGTATACACACACAGACATACACACACACACACCCAAACACACACGCACACACACACACACACACACACACACACACACACGGAACATCAGCTATACACACAGGCATGTATAATTTTATGTTGCAGTAAAATGTCAAAACCAGGAAATTTACAAAATCCCTGCATCTGTCTCTCTCCGTGTCTCTCTATCTTTGTCTATATGACTACCTCTATCTATTTGTTTCCGTCTGTCTCTCTCTGTCCCTTTTTCTGTTCTTCTGTCTCTCACTCCCTTTCTGAGCTGCCTCTCTCTCTTTGTCTCAGTCTCTCTCACTGTTCCGCCTAGTCTCCGTCTATTTTTTTTTCTTCGCTTTCCCTGTCTCTGCCTCTGTCTCTCTTTCTCTGTGTCTGTCTTCCTGTTTCTCTTTGTCACTGTCTCTCAAAGTTTTTGAACAAATCTTTGACAAATGGACACGTTTACTGGGTCAGTTTTTCTCTCTCCTATTTTTCATATTCAGTAAAATCATCCAAATCAGCATGAAACATTCATCCGTGATTCACAAAATTCGAAGAAACCTAAAGAATTTGACAGATTGATTACATCAATGTTCCTGTTCAGTAAATTCATCAAGTGATAAAGAGGAACATTCAGGTTGAGAAATTATCGAGAAACTAGATAAATTTGACACATTTACTTTGGCTATTTTGTTCAGTTTAGCAAATACAGCAATCTGCATGCAAAATACACAAATTTCCAATGAAACTGTAGAGGTTATTGAAAAATGTCATAGAACTGTGAAGAATGTTACGTATACAACTCTCCTGTGTTCACTTTCAAGTGAATAACTATCGTTCTGATATCATTTTAAAGTGAAGCTAAAGAAACCTGGTATCGGCACTGCTGTGCATCTCCTATGATCTCAATGGTATCAAGGCACGGGTCATAGCCCTTTGCCGCGACAAGGTTTGCCGATACCGGCACTTGTCTTGTCTAGACAGTGACGTCATTCATAGATGACGCCAATCATAAATGACGTTTGTCAAGGGAACTTATGCTTTCAAGTGTTGCTGCTTCCAGTGACAGGAAGGTATAGAGATTGATCATTGTATACAATCAATTTATCATTGTATACACAAATTACACAAACGTCATCTTGTGAGGGACCAAAAAATATTGAAACTCTCGGATGATTTTTGGCTCACGTAAGTGTAGCCTATGCGATCGTAACTTTGTCTGTCTGTGCGTGCGTTTGTGCGTGCGTGTGTGCGTGTGTGTGTATGTCTGTGGTAGAAACTTTAACATTTCCGAGTCTATGTGTGAGTGGTTATCCAAGACTATGGATAAAGCTCGCATAAGATTACGTCACGGTCAAAAGTGTTTGACGTCAATTAATGCATCATGACTGCATGCCTCCCTGTAGTCTTTCTCTCTCGCGTGGTGTGTGTGGTCTCGGTCATTGTTATTTTGAGCGGGCCGAGACTATTTGGCAGTCGTGTCCCTGTAAGTAGGCTACATGCAGACACAGACAGATCTAGATCTAGTGTCTCTCTTTCTTGCACAGTCGTCACCTAAGCTTACTGTGTGTGTGGGTGTGTATGTGTGACGGAGTGATTGAGTTTGTGTTACTGTTTGTCTATTTCTTACGTGAGCCTTGAAGGCTTCGCCTCTTGTTTTGTGTGGTATCAACCTCGACCTACGGTCTCGGTTGATACCACAAAAAAATCATCCTCGAGTTTCAATATTTTTCGGTCCCTCACTCGATGACGTTGTGTAATCTCTATATATTTACTAACACTTATCTTCTTAAAAAAATTCTTATAAATGAAGGATACAAATTCAAAATTGAAATATATTCGTGAAAAATTAATTATTTGACAAATTTACGTCTGATTTTCCTGTTTAGTGAATTTGGTAGTGTGTCAGAACCAAAATCTGAAGGTCTTCGGTTTGAGTCATGCTCAAATAAAAAAAAATTTGGTAAATTTTGATTTCCTTTTGGTCAATCAGTTAGAATTAGAACTCAGAACTCAGAACTCAGAACTTTATTACATAAGGATAAAGGTTTTAGGCTTAGCCTAATCTTCCAACCTGTCCTTGGAACATATACAGAGAATAATTGTAAACGAAAGCAAAGACTGCGCACATACACACACACACATCCACACCCACGTATACACACACACACATAAACTCACACACACACACACACACACACACACACACACACACACACACACACACACACACACACACATGCACACACACACATGCACACACGTACACACATGCACACACACATGCACACACACACACACACACACACACACACACATATACACACACACATGCTCGCGCGCGCGAGCGTGCGCTCGCATATCTACACACAAGCACATGCTATCATTTCATACCTAAAATGAACAGTATCTAATCAAAGTATTAAACTAGTAAAACATCAAAATAATGGTCGAGTATAAACATAAAAAACAAAACACTTAAGAGCATTGCATACATTATCCGAGTACACAATGGAAACTAGACATCAGGGGCAGTTTATAGTGTGCTCAAATATGTGTGCAACTGCCTTTTAAAGGCCTTTAATGATGCGGATCGTTTGATTTCTATTGGCAAAGAATTCCACAGAGATGATCCTGAAAAAGCTAAGCTGGATTTATAAAGATCTATACGAGGAATTGGAGGAAGTAAATTTTGAGACCCATACCTCTTCGTAACATGTGTAAAATAGGATTGCACATAACTGGGCACATCACCATGAACTACTTTATACATAAAGACAGCCTTATTGTATGCAAGGTGGGTTTTTAGGGGAAGGAAATTAAGGATGTTTAACTTCATTTCTGTAGACATGTGCGATTCATACAGGATAAGTTTTGCAGCACGACGGTACAAAGAATTGAGTTTTAATAAGTGAACATCGCTGCAGCCATCCCACAATGTCGAAGCAAAATTAATATGAGGCATTATATGAGCATGAACGAACATTTTTAATGTTTCAGACTTCGCATAATGTTTGAGTTTTGACAACAAATACAAATTCCTTGATAACACTTTGCAGAGGTTGCTTATGTGTGTTTGCCATTTCATTTCTTCATCAACAGTTACACCAAGTATGCGGTGTTCTTTAACTTGCTGTATTTGAGTTGTACCTAAGGTCAGTTGTAATTTAAGAGGACTTAGCTGATGCTTTTGTCTTGTGGTAATAACAATGCTTTTAGTTTTTTCTGGGTGCAGTATCATGGCATTTGATGTGCACCATTTCGCAACTTCGTCCAAAGTGTTCTTCAGGGAAGAATTTACTGATTCCAACGAGGTGTTACTGGTATGGATAGACGAATCGTCTGCAAAAAACTCGCATTTGACTTTATCATCCGATACATGTAAAGGCAAATCATTAACGTAAATACAAAAGAGAATAGGTCCTAATATAGACCCGTGAGGGACGCCATGTCTTACTAGTGCAGTAGACGAATTCTGGCATTGTAGAGTGACATACTGTGTCCGGTCAGCAAGATACGATTTAAAGAAGTCACAGACCGAATCGTTTCTCAAATAATAGTGTAATTTTTTCAGCAATATGGAATGATCGACTAAGTCAAATGCTTTCTTAAAGTCCAAAAACAATGCTCCTGTAACTTCAGACTTGTTCATTGCTGACAGCCAAGCTTCGCAGAGAGACGTAAGAGCTGTGTGGCAAGAATGCTTGGACCGAAAACCGGATTGAAACTGATGGAACAAATTTTGTTCTTCCATGTAAGCAAGAAGATGCTTGTGCACATGCCTTTCTAATGGTTTTGACAAAACAGGCAGTAAAGAAATGGGTCTAAAATTACTTGGGTCTGAGAGATCTTTACATTTGGGAAGGGGTATGACTTTGGCGCTTTTCAATTTAGACGGAAAAAAGTTCTGCTCAATACTAAGGTTATATACAAACGTGAGCGAATCCACAATATACGGTAGAGAAAGCTTCAATAACTTCACGGGTATTTTATCAGGACCCATGGACTTTTTATTCTCCAGGTTTTCAATAAATGTTCCGACCTCATGAACTGCAATCGGAGGAATGATAAACGCTTCATTGTTTATTCTGTTCCGCTGACAGAATTCGTCCAATTTTTCAAAACAGTCATCTCTATCCCGAGAATTTGTTTCTGCCACAGAAGCCTTCAATTTATCCGCTAAAGATATAAAATGAGGCCAGTTTACATTTGAAGAATTTGACAAATTTACTGAAACTGAATTTTTATTGTTCAGTAAATTCATCAAAAAGTGGCATGCTAATTTCAGGAAATTTACACATTTTCCAGAATGTTTAGGATATTTGTAAAATCCCCGAGTGAAACAGGAAATTTACAAATTTAGTGAAATGTTCAGGGATTTTGTAAATTTCCTGGTTTTGACAATTTACTGTAACATATATAAACAGACACACACACAGTCCCTCATTTAAATCCCGTATTTAAATCATCAATGTACATTTTGGCAATGATAATGCTGTGATCAATTATGTTATTTTTTATATTCATCTTATGATCAATAAGAAAATCACATTAAATCAATTCACAAAGTCATAACCTTAAAGAACTTCTTTGTGGTTGAGTCGGCCGTGAACTATGTCTTTATTTACTGATGGTTACTGTGACACATTATTGAACCTGCACTCTTGCAGCTTCATCCAACCAAAAGTCTTTATAATTGTGATTAAAGTTGATAAAACATGCAAAGAAAAAAAAAAAGAATGATGGAATGTGGGTGCCTAATGCTTCTGTATTTGTACATTACCCACGCCCTGTGTTTATGTCGTGCCGAAATCACGGAATTCCCGAATTCGCAGAATCGGAAATGTTTTTTGCCCATTTTGCGTTATCGGCAAAACGCTGCCCATTTTGCGAAATCGGCAGCGTTTTGCCGAAAATGCGTAAAGGCTTCTAAATCTTGCCCACTTCACAAAAGCAGCAGCCAGGGACCAAAAGTAAATTTTAAGGGGCTTATTGTCCGTCAGGCCTTAATTGCCTATATTGGACATGAATTGGTTTATACGATTCGAGTTTTTACGCCCTCACGGCTTTTGATGTATGCGTGTTTAGGTGGTATCAGCCATCTGCACTTATGGTAGAATGACCAAGATCTTTAACGTGCCATTGTGGTGACACGGGGGTGGGAGATGGATACCGTCTCTGGGTCTGCACATAAAGTTGACCCGTGTCAGTGCCGGCCCGGATTCGAACCAGCGACCTTTCGATCACAAGTCCAGTGCTCTACCACCTGAGCTACCCGGGCCAGGGACCAAATCCATAGCCCCAACATATAGCAGCCTTATGTGCTGACGTAACGGCACTAAAGTCGGTGGGCTCCATAAAGTCTCTTATTTCGAATGCATAAACTGCGCATAGAGCCTTATATGCCCGACATAAAGTTATAGCAGGCTGTTAGGAAACGCTGCCGTTGCTGAACTTTGGTTCAGTTTTGTGTGTTGCATGTAGTTGACTTATTTGTACTTTGTGGGAAAGTACCGATATTATATTTTGTAAACACAATATTTATGTTTGAACGAGAATGCAGGTGAACTTTCTAGTCCTGTCAAAACAAGTTGTTTACCACGTTGTTTTGAGTCGTGGGTTCGTGGCGTTCGCTCGGATTAAGTGCGTCGGCGCTTTTGATGTACGTCACAGAGAACGTCACTGTTCTAGTCCATAGACGGCTCGTATAATGTAGTTGTATCATGTTCGGTCTGGAATATTCTCGAGATTGAGTATTTGCTATATAGGCCAGCGCGATTTGTATGTAAAAAAGCTTCTACTTTGAGTTCTGCTACGATGTGCAGTTGTATGTATGGAATGCTAAATAAATCCTCGAACTCAATTTGACGAGTTGTTTTCTGCTGCTGCGAAGACGGGCGACGTAGAATAAAAGAACACAACTATACGACGTTTGAGAACTTGTGGCAATCTCAAGTGTCGTGTAACAATTGGGGGCCAAGCCAAGGATCTACGTTTAACGCCAAGGGTTTTCCAGCAACAAGGACCAGTGTCAAGACAGTCACAGGAGGTAGCCATCAATCGGGTGTATCCTGAGGGATCAGTATTGAGACTACGGAACCGTGGATTCGGTGTGACTGGTGAAGAGTTTGGTAATCGCCGCAGCTCGGTACGGTGAGCGACGCCGGAGTGTATCGGGATTACAGAGGTTAGCTGCTGTTTGGACGAGTCGGACTTCGTCGCGGAGCTAGTGCATTAATACTACGAAATACGACTGAGGTACGTCGTGTACGTATCGTGAGCAGAGTGCGCCGTCACGTTAGACGAGGAGGGTGGCAGCCTGCGTCTACGAAGGTGACCAGCGACGAGAGAAGCATCGGAGGTGCAGTAGAGACTGTGTTCTTCTAGAAGACTACATTCGTCTACGTTCGGGGCTGTGAAAGAATACAGACGAACGCACCGGAAAAGACCAGAATGGCTGAGTTCTGGGGAAAAGGAATTGAACTGGGACTAAAAGGCAAGCAGTTGACGGAGTTCGTCGAGTCCCAGACACGACTGCTGGCGCAGCGTGAAGAAAGACAAGCGCAGCATGAAGAAAGACAAGCGCAGTGTGAAGAAAGAGAAAGAGAAGCACAGCGTGAAGAAAGGCAAATGGAGCTGAAACGCTTAGAGCTCCAGATAGAAATGGAGACGAAGCGCTTAGAACTTCAGACAGAAATGGTGCGTGTTCAAAATGAGCATGAGGCACCACGCCAAAGAGATAACCAGCAGCAAATGTTACACAGGGCACCGAAACTTCCAGCATTCGCTGACGGGAAGGACCAGATCGACTGCTACCTTGCAAGATTCGAGAGGTTCGCTGAGAGTGCTAGATGGCAGCGCGACGACTGGGCGATTCAACTCAGCGCACATTTGACTGGGGCAGCACTTGAGGTCTACACTAGACTCTCAAATGATGACGCCAGAGACTATGATGTACTGAAGGAAGCTCTGTTGCGTTGCTACAACTTCACTGTAAGGGGCTACCGTCAACGCTTCCGCGAATGCCAGCCATTGTCTGGAGAGACACCGAGCCAGTCTGTGGGGCGCCTGTCGTCATACCTGCAGAAGTGGGTGGAGTTATCAGGTGAAGAGCAGTCATACGAGAGTCTGCGGGACTTGATCGTGAAGGAGCAATTCCTTAATGCCTGCCCGAAGGACCTGGCGACCCGCTTGGAAGAGCAAAAACTGCGGGGTTTGAAGGACATTACTGATGCTGCTGAGCGTTATCTCATTGCTCATGGAAGGACCCTGGGGACGTCAAAGTCAACTAAACCTTTCCAGAAGAGCGGAAACCAGGCAAACCAACCTGCCAAGGGACAAACTGAGTCCGCACCATCATCCAATGAAGGGCAGAACATAACGTGCTTCCATTGCAATGCCAAGGGCCACCGAGTCGCCAACTGTCCCCAAAAGAAAAATAACGGACATGACAATGACAAAGCGCAAGAACATCGACGGAGATATTACGACAACAAGAGGCAAACGAGTGGCTCGAACCAACAAGTATGTGCGAGCAGCGTCATACTTCCAAGGGCTGCCGAGCAAGTGGCTACACCATCGGACGTGGAAGGATGTATATCTGATGGCCAGCTTCTACTCGCCAATGGCAAGTCAATCTCTGTCGTCGCCAGCGCAGCTGTGTCAGTGTCGAACATGCCCGTGTCGAAGGGATTTGTTGAGAAGCAGGAAGTGACTGTTCTCAGAGATTCGGGCTGCAATGGGGTCATCGTCAAAGAGGATCTGGTGCCAACAGAGAAGTTCACTGGTGACTTCAAGTGGACGCTCATGGCTGACAGCAAATGCGTGAAGGCACCAGTGGTAAAAATCCAGATCGATACTCCATACTTCACCGGAGAAGTTGAGGCCGTCTGCCTGAAGAAGCCCTTGTACGATCTATTAATTGGGAATATTGGGGGTGCGAGACGTCCTGGTGACCCTGATTTCGAATGGAGAATGGGCTCAGCTCAGCCTGCTGCTGAAGAGGAAGACCCACTGCCATTCGCGAATGAAGATATCAGCGAACTGTTACGAGATGACAGGGCCACTGTGCATCGCCGCGACCAGCCGCAGGTTGTAAGCGCTGTGACGACCAGAGCCCAGGCGAAGAAGAACAAAACGACTACGCCGCTTAGGGTCACCAACAGTTCTGCAACTGCTGTCGTGGACAGGGATTGGCTGATTCAGCTACAGGAAGCTGATTCGACCTTAACAAAGTACAGGAGTCGTCCTGTCAAGGAGATGACTAAGGGCGAAGGCACTGTGCACTTTGAGGTGAAGGCCAAGATCCTGTACAGAGTGTTCCAGCACGCGAGAGTCAACGGTGGGAAGCCATTACGTCAAGTTATGGTGCCTCAACCACTTAGGCGCCAGGTGATGGAGGTGGCCCACGACTCTATTATGGGAGGTCACCTGGGTGTCAAGAAGACATCGGACAGAATCCAGGCTGCGTTTTACTGGCCAGGACTGCATGCAGATGTGACTCGATTCTGCTGATCGTGCGATATTTGCCAGAAAACCATACCTCGAGGAAGGGTCCCGAAAGTGCCGTTGCAGAAGATGCCTTTGATCGACCGACCTTTCAAGAGGGTGGCCATTGACCTCATCGGCGAGATCAAACCGCCAAGTGAAGAGGGTCATCGTTGGGTACTGACCCTGGTAGACTATGCAACCAGGTACCCAGAAGCCGTGCCTCTGAAGAAGATTGACACCGAGACTGTCGCCGAGGCACTTGTGGACATTTTCAGCAGAATTGGGGTTCCTGAAGAGATCCTCACAGACCTGGGGACACAGTTTGTCTGTGAATGCATGGAAGAGGTCAACAGGCTGCTGAGCATTCGTCACTTGACTACGACAGCCTATCACCCGATGTGCAATGGGCTGGTCGAAAAATTCAATGCGACGCTGAAGTCCACGCTTAAGAAACTATGCAGTGAGCAGCCAAGGCAGTGGCATCGCTACATCAATGCCTTGCTATTTGCATACAGGGAGGTGCCACAAGAGTCCACTGGATTCTCCCCGTTCGAGCTGATGTACGGGCGGACAGTGAGAGGCCCGATGCAAATACTAAAGGAATTGTGGACGAAAGATGTGGACACACCTGAAGTGAAGAACAGTTACCAGTACGTGTTTGAGTTGCGAGAAAAACTGGAGGAGACTCTCGAGATTGCTAGAGAAAACTTGAGAAAGTCTCAGGATAGCGGAAAGCACTACTACGACCGCAAAGCCGTAAACAGGAAGTTTACACCAGGTAACAAAGTGCTGATACAGCTTCCCACTCATCACAACAAACTACTGATGCAGTGGAAAGGCCCATACGAGGTTGAGGCCGTGGTAGGGATCAACGACTACTTCATGTCGGCAAGAAGTCCAAGATCTACCACGCTAACCTCCTGAAACTGTATGTGGAGAGACCTCCGGAAGCAGTACAGGTCGCAGCAATTGTGGAAGAACCAACCGAAGTAGACGAGTTCGACGGTGAGAAACTACTGGAGTTGGGAGACCTCCACAAGAAAGAGGGAGTGGATGACGTCAAGCTAGGACCTGACCTGACGGAAGATCAGCAGAAGGAGCTGCATGATTTTATGGGCGACTTCACCCATAGGTTCTGTGATGTTCCAGGCTCTACGTCCTTGGTTGAACATGAAGTCCACCTCACATCTGACGTTCCTGTTCGCTCAAAACCATACCCTATCCCGTTTCAGGCTCGGAAATCCTTGAAGAAGGACATCGACAACATGTTGAAGATGGGGGTCATCCGTGAGTCATCATCCCCTTACTCATCTCCCGTTGTTGTTGTCAAGAAGAAAGACGGCACAAACAGGGTATGCATTGACTTCAGGAAAGTCAATAAGATCACCGTGTTTGACCCTGAACCAATGCCGACGGCAACTGATCTATTCCGACAGTTAACTGGCAGTAAGATCTTCTCAAAGATCGATCTCAGCAAGGGATATTGGCAGATTCCTGTGCGCGAAGAGGACATACTAAAGACCGCCTTTGCAACTCCAGACGGAACGTATGAGTGCCTGCGGATGCCTTTTGGCATGGTGAACAGTGGTGCTACCCTGAAGAGGGGAATGCGAAAAATGCTCAAAGGAATGAAGAATGTTGTGTACTACTGGGATGATCTGCTAGTCCACACGGAGACCTTTGCGGAGCATTTGGAGACTTTGAGGGAACTGTTTTCCCGCCTGACAAAAGCTAATCTGACCGTGAGACCCAGCAAGTGCATTTTGGGGACCGACAACGTTGACTTCATAGGTCATTCACTGAAGGAAGGTCAAAAGGGGCTTTTGTTGGAAAACGTCACCAAGATCCTCAATGCGCCACGTCCTGAAACCAAGAAGCAGGTGCGATCCTTCCTTGGATTGGCTGGGTACCATTTGCCGCAGACAGTTTGGAAAGCCCGTCTCCTGATAAAACTTGGCTTTCGTGGTTTGGAAACTATATCCATTCCGGTACCCTCGCCATAAAGGTATAAGTCACTCTCTTGCTGGTTCTGCATGCTGTGTTTGATGTTATAAATTCCCGTATTATTATTATTATTATCATTATTATTATGTACCGCGATCAGTTCGCCACACACATCTTGAAAAGATCCGCATGCGTAAAAACTGGCCCAAAGTCAAGATAACCCGCAGAACCGGCGGCAATGCACCCTTTTGATTCGGCAGTTCGAGTTGCTCTTACAGTTCATCTGTACAGTTCCACGTCGTCGTAACGATTCAGTGGATGTAGGCGGTCAAGAAAGATCCGGTTGCTTCTCAAATTTCTTCTCATCCTGAATCGGCATGAAAGCAGCCGCCATTTTAAACGCTCCAATAGCGGGTTCCATAACTTTTATTGGAAGGAGGGGCCTGCTATAACTTTATGGCCGACATAAGGCTCTATGCGCGGTCTATGCATTAGAAGTAAGAGACTTTATGGAGTCCACCGACTTTATTGCCGTGACGTCATCAAATTAGGCTCCTATGAAGGGGCCATGCATTGGGCTCCTGATCGCGGTACATCTTTGCACAGCATGCAGAACCAGCAAGAGAGTGACCGATGCCTTTATGGCGAGGGTACCGGAATGAAAACTTTTTCCAAACCAAGAGGAAGCCGACTGCAGACGAAAGCCAAGTTTTATCGGGAGAGGGGCTTTCCAAACTGTCTGCGGCAAATGGTGTAAAACTGACCGGCGAAGCATCACAGCAAGAGCAAACAAAAGCTTGACGCATGCGCAGATACACAGAATGACGGGGAATCCCTTCCACTATGTACTGTTAAAAATAGAGCCGCTCATAGCTATTGCAGGCGCTATTTGTCCTCATGCATGCGGGCCGCTAAGTTCAATAGTGGGTTTCATAGCTATGGGCACCATAGCGCTATGAAATTCATAACGTATGTGCTGGCTATGCATTTGCTCCCAGTCCGTTAACTTTTGTGTCATCAGAACATTGCATTAACATTGCTTTACCTCCCTAATATGGATTTTATGGTCAGTGTTGGTCTGTGTCGAGCATAACCCCGAAAATTCTTGAAAACTACACAGTTTGCCATAACTTATCGATTATTGCGAGATATATCCTTTCTAGCATCTAGCTGTCTAAGTGTTATGATATCCAAGGCATTTGAGAACTTGAAAACATAAAAGTGACTGACGATTTCGCAAAATGGACAAGTTTTAGTAGCCTTTACGCCTTTTGCCGAATACGCGAAATGGGCAAAAATGTTGCCGATTCCGTGAATTCGGCACGAAATATACATACACTTGAACCCTGGCCGTTCACCGGTCGGTTTGTTTGATCTTATTCTGTTATCCAGGAAGTATGTTAAAGATAGTATATCGAAGACACCATTTTAGAAAGTTTTCGTACGATTTGAACCTTACAAAGTTCATGGGACATTCGCTGTACTGTAATTTAGAAACACCTGCAATGATTTGCTCAAAACTGCCCCGAAAGGTATTCCTTGTGTGTGGTCACATAATTACAACCCCAAACCTGAACTGTATAGTTCTTGGGGCGATTTGAGACAGTTTTCTTGTTAGATATAATCCCTTTAACTGCATGATGTTTCATCAGGAGTACAGATCATGTCGTCTTCTTTAGTTTTTGTCGCTCATTGTTCATTTCCTTTTCCGTGCAGTGTGCGGTGCTGGCCAATGGCAATGCAGCAACAACCCCTGTATCTCCATAGGACAGCGCTGTGACGGACACACACACTGTGGTGATGCCAGCGATGAACGAAACTGCGGTATGGATGGACAGACAGACAGACACGAGGCTGCAAGACAGATCATAGATAGACAGACAGGCAGGCAAACATATGAGGGTTCACAAACACACACACACACACATACACACACACACGCACGCACGCACGCACGCACACACACACACACACACACACACAGACACACACACACACACACACACACACACCCCCACACACGGCTGAGAGGCATGCAGTGGACAGTCATCTATGAACACTGGAATGTAGACAGGTAGACATAGAAGGAGCCCTCGTACATGTGTATTCTTCACAATGGTCCATGTTTGTTCCAGCAAACCTCTATAATGAACACCTGAGGATCAGTCCATCGCACTTTGCCAGCAATGGGTCTCAGGCGGTCACCTTGACCTGCACCTACACTGGCGGGAACCCCAGACCTGACCACTACGAGTGGAGCATCACAGCCTGTAGAGAACGGTCTTCAGGCAACATCTGTACCTTCACACCTGACCCCACAGCTGAGGAGTTAAAAACCGTCACGTGCACAGCTCTCCGCCGCTCTGTCGGGAACAGAAACGTTGTAGTGGGATCCATACGTGTTCATCTCAACATCTCGTGTGCGTATACTGTAATGTCAAGGTCTTCAAACAATAGAAGTATTATAAGCATTATTCTGACATCAGTAAATTGAGTTTTATTTGGAATTTCGACTTAAAAAATCAACAAGTGTAATATGAAACTCTGACCCGGATATTCTGAGTGCTTTTCAAGAGCAAGTGACACAAAGGGAACAACGACATGTATCGTAAATATTGAATTAATAACGCAGATGACTGAAGGCTGGCTTCCATCAGGAATTGTACAATCTGCCTCTAGGCAGGGGGTCAGATGACTGTGAAGGAGTCCACTCCTATACCATTCTCAGTTAGCACTCAAACAGTTAGCTACCGAAAACGACTTCGACAAAGTAATGTTAATGGCTCCAATCTCTGGACAATTTGTTAAAAAGAAACAAACAATTCGCTCCCAGCTCCGATCTCTGAAAACAACTGTGGAAAATGACTGTACCTTTGAAATTCTTTGTCTTGTGTGTCTGTCAGATCCTCCCCCAGACAAGCCGGTCATCCAGTCCCAGAACTCAGGCCGAGAGTACCTGCAGCCAGGTGACGTGGTGACCTGCACGGTGTCAGGGGGCAGTCCTCCCGTGGAGTCCGTTCACTTGTCCTGCCTTGACCCTTCGCTCCCTGACCAACACGACCAGAGATATGCGACAGCTGTGGCCAGCTCGGTCACAATAACAAATGCTGTCCAGGACGACGATGACGTAGAAATGACGTGTTTCTGCAACGCAACTTGGAGTTTAAAGCCGCAGTACTACCAGCTTACTTCCACTGCCATGTACAATGTCGGACGTAAGTACAGTTTTAGTGCTGAAAGTGACTACGAAAGTACTTTGTAGTCTAGTTCAGTACTGGAAGACATTACCAAGCAAAGAAAAGATAACTCTCGCAAAAAATCGGTAGTCCCAAAAACAGGGAAACAAAATAACACGCTTTCACCTTGTGCAGATAGGCAGTTCGAACGTGTCTTTGACGTTTTTGGTGTTAAAAACTGACCTGCGAATAAAGAGCAGACATCGGCCTCGAACTGCACCTCAATGGTTTTGAAGAATTCCAAGCCTTTTTTTATTGACTGTTATTTTCTGCAAATAATAATCACGATCATCAAGACTTGAGAAATAGAGTCCAGTCTGCTGAAAATACGATTTCTTGGTGGTTCTATCGTTAATCTTACCGACCTATTCACTTACATTAGCACCAGAGTGTGCGAAAGACTCCAAAATGCACATGAAACACACCAACCTCGCTACGCCAGGGCCATTTTGAGCGATCTCAGTCACTATCTATTTTTTTAATTAAATGCTTACGTAAATTTATGACGTCAAAAGATGTTCGAATTTTGTTTTCACAATAATGTTCATCAAGTGGATTTACAAACAATGAAACCACTGT
Source organism: Littorina saxatilis (assembly GCF_037325665.1). Taxonomy (NCBI): domain Eukaryota; kingdom Metazoa; phylum Mollusca; class Gastropoda; order Littorinimorpha; family Littorinidae; genus Littorina; species Littorina saxatilis. The sequence continues at coordinate 66,923,913 of NC_090261.1, forward strand.
AATCCGGAAAATTTCTGAATCCGCTAAATAACAATGGGTTCTTTCCTCCGTTAGATCGGGAAAGCCATATCTAGCATCATACATAAGTGTTCATAAACCTAAATATACCCTAAAGTCTTTGACAAAACTTATGGTCTGTTTCAAAGACTTTCAGGAATTTTCAACATTATAAATCGAGAAAACTAGACACTTTGAGAGAAATTTGGTGCACAAAACATTTTTCCTGATCACGAATCATTGTGTGAAACTTTCTTTATAACTTTCTTTCATGAAGTGTACGTATTTTTCTAGTAATAGGCGTGTCCCCTGTTTTGAGCGAACACTGTTTTCGTGGTACACTACCTGTTTTTTTTTAAATACACAGCGGCCATAATTTCTCTTTATTTGAATGAATTTCAACTTCAAAAAGATTGTTTGAGAGTGCAGATTAAAACAAATCAATGCATGAAGAATTTGAAAAAAACAGTTGGTTATACCTACTACTGGGTTAGGGAATTGGGTTTGGATAGTTTAGCTGCTGCTCTTTTTGTTTAGCATACTCACAATACAATAGTGTTTTGGGTAGTTCCATAACTATATCAATAGTATCGATTGTTAATTCCCTCTGCTTATCAGTTGGCTTTGCTTTTTGTTTAAAAAACATTTTCAACACGTTTGCAATGCATTTCCTACTCGGGTCTATGAAACATGCTTTTCTCTTTATCATAAAGTAGATTTTCAGCACGAGTCACTTAGCCTTTGCCTCTGCATTACCTGGTCATTAAAGAGTTTTTGTTCATAAAGACAACAGCATTATGTTGAAATGTTGACTGATATAGATTCTTGTACAACATTTCATGATATATTACTCATCAGGTGCGCCGCGGAAGTTGTTCAACGAGACACTGACCATGACTGGTGATGGTATCGTCTTCACACTGCAAGCCTACCCGGTCCCTGACCTCTTTGCGTTCACTCATCTTGGCGACTCAAGATCTGGCCCGGGGAAAGTGATGAACCCGACGCTGTTTTCGTCTAAATGCAGACAGAACACAGAAATGGAATATACTGTTAGCTGTACAATTGTGCCGTCTAGTCTTTCTGAGAAACATCTGGGTTTCTACCGGACGACTGTGTCCAATGCCCAGGGATATGTTGACGTCACGTTCCAGGCCCATCAAGAAGGTACTGTTGTGTTGACTTTTAATCTTACCAACTCAACAAATGGATCGCATTCAATCTAAAAAGCACTTTTTGCTATGGACTAATTTGTGAGTAAAGAGAAAAGAGGTAGCTAAGTAATCTTGTGTGATGAATAATATCTGATCGGGGATGAAAAGAAGTGCGCAAGTTTAGCTGTTCTGGGAAGATAATACATAAGACACACCTCAAAACGGCGTGTTATCTAGAGAATCTAACGGTTGTGTGCGTCGTTTACAGTAACAAAAAACTACTTTTTGGCCACCCAAGATAGCAATGAAGTTCAATGGTTAAATAAACTATCGGCAGCACCATTAAACCGGGTAGGGTCTATCCTCAATTTTCAATTTAAACTTGGCACACACAAACATTTGCGACAAATTGAGTACCCCGACATAACATTCATTCACCTATCATTTTGTTCAAACTTTCTATGCCATTAAAGACACCTCAGTTGGCTATCTGGCACACTTTTTAGATCAAATAATTTTTTTGCTGGCCGGACAAAAACGTAAAGTAACGATTAAAATTAGACTTAAATTCAGGATGGGCACAACTTTGCAACTTTTACATGCAGAAAAGTCGCATCAATTATCTGCCAAGAATAGTTTGCTTTTTTTGGTTATCTTTTGTATTTCTTGTGTTCTGGCACACCTAAAGAATTCATGACTTCGCATGCTGTCTCTCTACTATGCTCTTACAAACTTATGTGTTTAACAAAGAAGATATAAATAACAGGCTATTAACTTACCCTGAACAGACAGAGCAGTTGTAGAACGTCTGACCGTCAACGGGATGGAGGAAACGGTGACGCTGAACCGTGATGACCAAGTAACACTGGCGTGTTGGGCCTCGGGTCGACCAGTGCCCAGTGTCAGCATCACACGTGGCTACACAGTCTTCACCGGAAGTGACGTCCACTATGACAGGACGGGGAGCACGAGCAGTCAGGCTGTCCTGACACTGTCAGCTGCTCACTGTGATGACATGGGCACATACACCTGCACAGTCACCAACGGAATAGCTGGCTCGGACACAAAGACCATTCGCCTTAATACTAATTGTAAGTGCTTCGCGTGTCACTTTTCAGTAGGCTTACTTCTATGTTTCCAGATGGTGCTTGTCTAGATGGCTTTAGTGTCAAAAATGGCTCTTGTCATTGCTGTCTTGTTAAACTGTGATTTACACTTTGATAGGCTTCCTGTTGGAACTTAAATGTAATCTGACAAATCAGAATATGTTACATTCTAAACCCTGCTTGATTGAATTGCATGTTTTTCTTCTTGATTTCCACTGCAGGTCAGTCATCAACAGCAGTGTGGGTTATAGTTCTGGGGTCTGTTATAAGTGTCGTCGTCATCTTTGCCACGTGCATCGCGGTTTTCCTCTTGACTCGTCGATGTAAGTTGGCCGCTCTCCATTAATAAATAATTATTTTTTTAATGTTGATTTTATGTTGTTGTTCTCTTCGTTGTTTGGTTGTGAGTTACTTTGCTTGAATATTGCTACATGAGAGAGAATAAAAGAGAGAGAGAGAGAGAGAGAAAGAGAGAGAGAGAGAGAGAGAGAGAGAGAGAGAGAGAGAGAGAGAGAGAGAGAGAGAGAGAGAGAGAGAGAGATATTTAAATTTGCACTATTTTATCAAACTTGAAATTCGTCTGAAATGCGAAGACCGTTCAGTTTCAAGTAACCTTAGGCTTAGTGTTTGAATTTTTGGAAGGTTGAATACTTAGGATGACAGACGTGAATTGTTTTCTTTATTCCTAAAATTTGTCTGGCTGAACATTTGTTTTGAGCTGTCATTGAAGGTTTGAAACTGTCAGGTTGATGTAATGTGCACAAAATATATGACCTTTAGAGACACCCCCTAAAGGTTCATGAACACTTTAACTACAAATATTTATTTAACAATGATGATGATGTGGATGATGATGATAATGATGATGATCTTGCATCCCTCTCCTGTGCTGCTCAGACAAGGTGCGTGGGAGTGTTGACTCCATTGAGGCAAGGGCTTCCATCGGGACCAGCAGCTCCATTGAAGACCGAAGCTCCAATGTGTACGAAGAAGTCCCTGAACGACGAGTCAGCCATCCAGGGTACCACCCCCCTGTGCTTCCACAAGTTGGTGAGGAGAGACCAGTCCAGCAAGTCGCTGTCGATCAGGAACCACTTCCCCCACTGTCAGGACCTGTGCAAGACAGACCGCTGCCTGAACTGCCCGATGCTGCAGTTATCCGTTCTGTTGCCGAGCCGAGCTTACCTACACAAAACAGACCGCTGCCTGCAGTTCATGATGTTGGTCAGCAACATAGCCTTCCGATGCACCCGAATGAAGACACATCGCTGCCCACTAAGCTCCCTGACGCTGGGGTGCCCATCAGCACTGACCGCCAGCCTGACCCTGACCAAGCTGAGGAGATGGACTTGAGTGACCTGGTCTACACTTGTCCGTCACATTATGATCACACGCAGGAGATAACAGACGACGAACTGTATTCATATACACAGCTGGACACACCTCCTGTTGATGCTGGAGTAGTGTTCCAAAACGTAGCTTTCGGTGATTTTGATGATTCAGCGATCATCGACGACTTCAGCCTGTGTCCTGCCTCCGGGAACAGCTCGCGTTCACAAAAGGACCTCTACCTGCACCCCGTATTTGAAGGTGCAGACTAAGATTGTACTTAATCAAGAAACAGTATGTGAAAGGCCTGATGATTCATTCCTGCATTAACTTGTGAAGGCCGCGCTGAGGCAGTGCGTCGACGTGCATTGCGTCCAGCTCCTGATCAGACAGCTAGTAAAGCTGATCATATGCTTACACGGAATGATATCACCGATGTGTTGTTGTTTTTGTTGTTGAAAATCTTGCCACAACAGCATACACGACTTCATATTGGAACACTTTTAATATTGGTAAGTGTCAACCACACAAAATCAACAGTGAGACTCATTTTTTTCATAATGTTTATGGGCTGTGTTTTCATATTACTTGCACATCCTGAACCATGCCTTCCAATTGCCAAATATCCGGGGTATAGCTTCGGTCGCACCCGCGATTCCCAAAGAATCTTATCGACTTTTGACGTAAGCGTCACGCATGTTTTTCCTTTCTTTTCGGGTGCTCTTAGATAACGGTTGTAGATTTGCAAAGCTCAGTTATATCTCAACAAAACGGTGAGATAATTCCTGTATGTTGGGTTTTGTTGATTTGCTTAAAAGTATGGATAACTCCCTCGGAAAATTAGGAACGGAAAATACGCATGGACGGAATTTGTTAGATCGGGCAGTTCAACGACTTCTCTTGTGTTTGCTGCTTGCTCGTCCCCACAGCAATCTGTTGATTTCTCCCTTTCATTTTAACTTCGCAATCTTCCCTCAGCAACCAGCTGGGGTGTCTACCGTGCCAACATTCCGAGGTTCAAGCTCTGACCCTCTGACGGCCAATGCAGAGTTGGATATAGTTAGGCCTTGAGACCATTCTTCCTACCCTTTTGTCTAACCGAGCAGCAAACTGTTTGGGTCCGCTTTTGCACCTTATTTATGTGTAGTTGATGCCGTTGGCTCGAGAGCTCTCGTCTAACCCCTCCGACCAGACATCCCTCTCCCCATTCTTTGTTAGGGAGTTAGGGACGTATTCCCCTCCCTTCACGAGGGGCTCTTCCCTTGGAAATGTTCACCAGGGGCTTTGGTTATTTCCCACCTGACCCGCATTGCCAAGCTACACTAACGGGCCTTGAAGCGCACATCATCCAGCCCAAGCTGCAGCCCGCCTACATTCTGGTCCTGTAGCTAAGAACGACGCCTTCGCGGGAGGTCCTTCTTGCAGCAGTTTCGTTGGCTACAATGGATCCTCCGTCGGAAGCACCGCATTGTAGAGCAGACGCTGGACAGGGTAGATAATTTGGTGCCCGGGGTTCTCTGCTCAGAGCTGCTGAGCGCGCACAGGTAATCACGCTGTTGCCTTCCCGGCAATATTCTTCCCCTGGCCCTCTCTATTGATAATCTAGGACCATATTCTCTGCCAGGGCCGGACTAGGCTAAGAGGAGGGGGGGGGTTGCCAGTGGGGATCAGGGGGCGAAGCCCCCTGAAGCTGATGGGTAGGTCATATTCTGAGATAGCAAAATGGTCGCTCCTTGCATGAAACGGCATACAATAAACAATAATAACAAATGTTTTAAATAAGTGAGGTACATGTTTAGGCTAGGGGGGGGGGGGGTTGCGCAACCCCCATAACCCCCCCGGTAGTCCGGCCCTGTCTGCCGCTCTTTGCTTACTCTAAAGGACTTTGAGTGACGGCTCTTTTTTCTAGAAAACTTCCAGGTGAGGCCTTTTTGTTTCGCTCTGAACGTCTAGGCCTCACAGTCTGATTCGCAGGTTTTGAATGTCGATCGTTTAGTTTCAGGCCGACAGATTGATTACATGTTTTAATATCGCTTGACGCGACTTGTTAACTTTCTACTGGGCCATCTGCACTCGGCTAATGGCTAATTCCACACAGACCACGAATCCCACGATTCAAATTTTGGTCACGAACTCCCGATTTCGAAAACTCGTAGTTGATTCGTAGCAAATTCACAGTACATTCGAAGGCATCGTAACTGAATCGTAATCGATTCGTAGGTATTCCCAACTAATTCGGGGATTCGTTGCCAACATTTTGAAACGCTCAAAACTGTTGGCACGAATTCTCGATTGCTCAAGAATTGCATGAACGGACTACGAATATATACGAATCAGTTACGAACTTCACGAACTGATTACGATTTAACTACGAATCCTAAAATGTATCAATTCGTGGCGCGATTCGTGGCGCGATTAGTGGTCTGTGTGGAATAGGGCCATAACAGGCAAGCAGTACGTTTGTTCACGAACTTTTCGGAGAGTAACATTTTCGTGGAGTACAATTTTCATGCTCTGAGTAGTTTTGTTCGTACTTCATACCAGAGGAAAGTACCCCACGAATTATTTACTCTGGAGCAATCATCTCGTTACGAGTTTTACTCGGAGTACAATTTTCGTGGTGGGAGCAATTGTTTCGATCCTGGAGGAGTTCTTTTGTACAGCAGATGTACTTGGAGTAAACATTTTGTAACGAGATTTTTTCTCCGGAGTAAACTTTACGTGCATCATCTTCCTCAAATAGCACCGCTCTTCGAAATGCGAATGTTTAGAACCGCCAATAACCACAGATGCAAGATATAATCGATACATATTCAGATATGCTGAAGACGTACGAAGCTTGACCATTCGTAGACACTCAGTTCTGTAAACTGCACGCACCAACGCTTGAACTTTTTCTACATTTGCAGACTTTTAAAACAAGCGATTTATAAAACTTCATTTTTTGATGTTGTCAGATTGTATTTATTTGCAGAGTTGAACATTAAATATCTATGTACATACTATTTTTTTTTATCTCTCAGTTCTGTTATCTGGTTATTTGCTTTTTGTGATGTTTTAAGTATTATCATATAAGCTTGTAACATTATAAGATATTTGATGGGGAGCATATCGTCTTTTGTTTCACATTTATTGACCGCGGCCTTCGGCCTTGGTCAATAAATATGAAACAAAAGTCGATATGCACCCCGAGGACCGACAAAAAAGCTGGTCTGACAACAAACCACCAAACATCGTTTTTGTCATCATTTTGGTAGTGAGAAAATAAGTGCCAAATTAACACAGGGAGCCATGCTTTGAAACACGAGTTCCGTTTTAATAACTCATGGTCTGGGGCCCCAGCACGTTGTTGCAATCAAAGCTGGCGTGTGAAAGCAACTTTCTGTGTTGATTTCATAAAATGTTGAGATAAATATGTCAGGTTTGAGGATGCACAGTTCTGTATGTTCCTCTCAGTATTCCACCCCCTCGGTTTTCAGTTGTAAATATTATGCTTAGTGATCGAATATGGAAGTTACGTTGGGTCAAAGGTCACAGAAGATTTGCGTCGTGCAGCGAAGGAAAGAATCGCGATCTTGTTTTCGACTCATTGCCTCTTTGTTTTTTTTTATTATACCTGTCATTCTGCTTGCTTGGCTTTGTTAGATGTTTTCATATCTTGTTGCTGTGTTCTTTGCTTTTGTTATTATTTCTTATTTGCGCTTCGTTTATTGATACAACGTCTTGTGCACGGGTCAAAATGTGTGGGTCAGGGGTCAATTGGTTTGACTTGAACTTGACGTTCGTGTTTCTCCGAACGTCCTTGTATCGAAATACAGATACACGCACTCCATGACCTTGTAAAAGACAAAACATAACGCTAGGTTTCATTTGTTTGTGATGAATTTATGATCTTTCATGAAGCAGTTTTGTTTTTTGTTTACTTTTGCCAGTTTGCCAGTTCCTTTTTGGAACTTCGCAAAGCAGTGTCGTGTCGTCTGTTTAGGTCTGGGGAAACGCCAATGAAAAGAGCCGAAGAATCCCCGAGCGTTTCTGTTGGGTTTGCTTTTGATTATCCATGTATAACCTGCTTCCTGCAACTATGGTAACCGGGGATTTATTGCATGGGGAACATGAGATTTATTTCCCAGGTGTTTGTGAATAAAAACTCGTGAAAATGATGACAAAGATGTATATATACCAAATAAAGCTTTTTAATTCAATCACCTGTCGACTGTTCACTTGCAAGAGTTTTCCTGTTTTCTGTCAGTATATGTAAGTCACAATTTAGACATTTCCCTGTGTGTGTTAATACTTGGTAAAACGATTTGCAGCTGCCGTTAAATCGTTGAAAAATATTGGTAAAGTCGGGAAAAAATTATCTCGGTAATGTCCATGTGTGTGTGCGTTTCGATCTAAAACCCAAAATAAAACTTATTGAAAGATATGGTCGCCACAGTGCGATTACAACTTTTGTTAACGGTCAAAATGACGTCATCAAGGACATTTATTAAAATAAAAATCACAGACACAAAACCCCATGAAAAAAACCCTGACATCAACAACAGGCGTTGGGATATTTATTGGAGAAATTCACATGCACCTTTTTTTTTCTCTCATAATCATATCTCAAGTAGTTGAATGGGATTCGCTCTACACACACAGGCAGACAGATGTATACACACACCCTCGGGTCCCTCTCGATCTAAGTCTAGTGGAACACATTCAGTCAAAAATTGACTGAATTAAAAAACTTTCCTGTCGTTTCAGTTTCCCCTCATTGTTCAACTCGGCTTTCGTGCTTGGTACAAAGTCACATTAAACAAGGTGTTGCTTGTTGACTTGCACATTATTGGGGTTCCTCTACCTGCCCCATCTTCACAAATACACAATATGCCGGACAGAATGTCTACACACCTCGTCACGCACAAATAAACATTACGAAACACACTCACACACACACACACACACACACACACACACCAAACATCGGCAGCAACGCTCATCGTTGACCCCCATCTTCCCCAAACCCATGGCAACGGCGTCTTCAATAAGGGCTTTAGACGCCAGGTACAGAAAATTCTAGTGCGTTGTTAACCATGAAGAGGCCAACTACTTCTTCGCACACACAGACACAGACACACTTCGAGTACTTTTAGCAGCCTGCTATTGAGTACAGAAGCACAACTTCTACCACAACAGTAATCGTTTTTACCGACGTCTTCATTCAACACCTGTAACGCACCGATGCAGACAAAGGCTGACAAAGAACCCCGTCTTTTTGTTAAAAACCTACTTGCTATTGCATTCGAGTTTTCTCTTCTGTACACATATGATCTTCAAAGATGTAGCCACACTTTACACATTCTCTTCTTCACCTGTGCCACTTTACCTTGAACATGACTCCAGAGCTAACGAAAGTGACTGTGTATCAGTATCCGCGTGTGATTTTTTTTTTATCAGAGTAGATGCTGCAAGTTTCAGTGTTTGCACTTAGTCGCAATGAAACAGGACTGAACGTCTGCAGCACGTGATCCGCAAGTGACGATTATTAAGATTCTGTGAATGTGACACTGAATACAACTTGTCGACCCAAAGCAAATTTTGTATATTTCGTTTTCAAATTTGGCCTTGCGCATTATTGAATCATGAGTCATTTTCGTTTCGTTTTCTTGGCGTTAATTTTCTTAGAACCATCTTTCTTGGAACTCTTTTTCGTTTCTTTCTCATCTTCTTCCTCTTCGTTGTCTTTGTTAGCCTGAGTGTCCAGTTCTGGGTGCGCCGTCCTGAAATCTTCGGCAAACTTTTTCTCCAGCTCGTCCATAGGAAGTACATAGCGGGAGATTGTGCCGTGCTTCAGCGTCAGGGGTCGCGACTGCGCATGATCCCTGACCTCTTTGATCAGAATGTCGAATACGTTGATGTTCTGAAAGATCAGAAAGCAATAATGAGTTTGGCGTATAAGGTTGTAATGTAATATTTAATATATGCCGTCATGCGGCATACGTGTCCCGGTAGCATATCTAAGCAGCAGCAGCAGCACCTTTTTTCTCTGACATGCCTATTTCGGTTTGTTATACACACACGCATTGCCGGTTAGTCACATCTATTACAAAAAAACACAAACAAAAACACACAACCCAAAACACACACACACACACATACACACACACACACACACGCACGCACACACACACACACCGCACATGCACACACACACACACACCGCACACACACACACACACACACACACACACACACACACACACACACACACACACACAGCACCTGCACGCACACCACATGCAAACACACACATGCGCACATACTGTTGCACACAAACACACACTCACACACACACACACACAAACACACACACACAGACACACACACACACACACACACACTCAGTGCACGTGCTTACCGTGAGATCCAGCACAGTGACGGCACACTCCTCTGACCTCAGGATGGCCTCCCCCACAGCCTGGGCCCCCAGCCCCGTGGCCAGGTTGTCTCCCAGCTGGAACACAAAACACCCATCAGTCTCCAGGGTTACCGACAATGGGGTCAAGGTGGGGTGTGTTCAAACTGAAGTTCAGCCCCCCCCCCCCCCTCCTGCCCGTCAGAATCGAAGGGTAGCATTTGGAACATGATGCGCACGGGAAAGTGATGTTTCACGTCCAGAAAATAGTGTTAAAACGAAGACATTTTGAATTCGAAGAATGTCATTATCATAAAGCACAGTGATTACTATGAAATATGCGAATTTTGGAAGTAACTTAACTTAAATGCCAAAAAACACCAATCGTTATTGGCGATCGCAATATGTGATGTCAGTTAAATATGAGCAGAGAACCATTACTTTAATACCGGGGTATCTGTGTGATTCTTTTACTCGCTTTCTGCTGATGTCGAGGGTTTATTTACATTCCGCTCATAGGAAATATCTTGAAAACGAACACCAGTCATTCGTGCACTACGTGTGATTATTCATGGTGCCAAGAGACTGATTTGAGAACAACTCTCGTTCTTCCCTGTCTTGTCTTCTAACCGCTTATTTCCCTTTGTTACGTAATCTCGTTTGCGCCGAGACTAACCTTGAGGACAGTGAGCGTGTCGTTGTTCTTGATGGTCTTGGCGAGCGCCAGCATGCCCTTGTTGGTCACCCTGTTGCCGGACAGGTCAAGCTCCAGCAGTGACCGGTTAGTGACCAGCGCTGTGGCCGCTGCCTCGCAACCCTCGTCCCCCACCCCGTTCCGGCTCACCGCTAGCCGCTTCAACCTCGGGTTGTCCTGCACATACATCACCATGTTTTTGTGAATCTTGTTCTTAAAGGGAAATCTAGCCCCAAATTACATGTGGATTTTTTTTGAAGGTTCACATTGCCGACAAAAACTGTTTGGAATCGGTATTTTAATTGATTCTCATATCATTCTTGAAAATTATGATTTTGGTGCCGCCATCTTGGAAGTACGGGTGTTGACACTTTTTGCACTCACCAACATGAAACTCAAAACAAGCAAACAATCAAAAACTAAACAACCTCCCCCCACACACACAGACAAATAAGTCAAAAACAAAGGAGAAATAAACAAAAGACGCCTTTCATACACACAGAGTATCACCACGACCAATGCGCCAAGAAATATCGCACGTGACAAATGAAAGCAAGCAGTGACAGTGACACTGACCTTGAGGCCGTTGATCAAGGCCACGCCACCCTTGGGTCTGATCTGGTTCCAGCTTAGATCCAACACCTCAAGCTGTTCGTTGAGAGCTATGCAAACACAACATGAAAACGTTTAAATGAACCAGAATCGAATTAAGTTCAAGAAATTGAATAAACGTACTATCCATACATTCACGAACACGCTTGTCACGACTAAACCACTGCTGGAACTGTGTTATCTTAATAATGACTCAGCATAACCGTCAACAGTCAAACAGACAGGCCAGACACGCTTGTCACGACCAAACCACTGCTGGAACTGTGTTACCTTAATAATGACTCAGCATAACCGTCAACAGTCAAACAGACAGGCCAGACACGCTTGTCACGACCAAACCACTGCTGGAACTGTCTTACCTTAATAATGACTCAGCATAACCGTCAACAGTCATAGGCCAGACACGCTTGTCACGACCAAACCACTGCTGGAACTGTCTTACCTTTATAATGACTCAGCATAACCGTCAACAGTCATAGGCCAGACACGCTTGTCACGACCAAACCACTGCTGGAACTGTCTTACCTTAATAATGACTCAGCATAACCGTCAACAGTCAAACAGACAGGCCAGACAGGCGACCGAGACGCAGGGAGATAAGCAGACGGACAAGCAGACATACGCTCTAGCATCCAACCCACAACTTACGAACTAGAGGCGGCATTGCTATCAGATCGTTGTCTTTGCTTAAAGGTGGTCGTCTACATTTTTGCTTTTTTTTTTAATAATCTTATGGTTAGATTTCGATATAAAATTATGTCAAATGATGAATGAACCATGGGGAAAAAAAGTTATAGAAAAAAAATATATGTAATTTTGTTTTTGGGGGGGTAGCGTGACTCACGCTTCCAATATTTTGTTTGCTGTTTGCTGAGAACATGTGCTTTGCCTAAAAATACTGACCAATCAAATTCATGTCACTATGCTTATAGCCACGCCCAAACAAGTGCAGCAACAGTTTGACACTAGTCTGGAGTGCTGTCCAAGCTTTTTTTTTAAACGCACGAAATGCACGGGATTTGAGAGGAGTTTTGCGCTTGGCATTTTCCAAATAAGGATATCCTACTATGAGTACTACGCTGGAATGCTACAATCAATTTTCAAACGGCTACACTGGCTTCGTCTTTCCTGATCGAAAGGGGGTGTATTGTTGATATTTGTAGATAATAGACTCTGCATTTTAATGGTCAAATGGCGATTTCGGTATAAAAATGTAGACAAGGATCTTTAAAGCCTGTTATTAACTGGGCCATGTCGACTACGCAAAGTATACTTGACGAAGCTGGCCGCACAGAGCTTCAGCAAGTCTTCAGGTGCGTGAGACGAGGAGGGGCGATAGGAAAAACAAAATTGTAATTTAGTAAAGAAGGAGAAAGAACAAAAGAAGTTCAGAAAATAGTCGACCCTACTCGCGTGAAGTAGCCATATATATAGAACACACATGATATAGTGTGCTCTCTATCGAGCATTTTTAGAGTATAGTCTTACCATAGACCTATATTAGATATATTAAATATAGGTCCCTGGTCTTACCTAGAACTTCTCCAAACTGCATAGCGGCGCCGTCCTCCAGTCTGTTGCGTGAGAGATCCAAGTCTTTGAGGGGCTTCTTTTCTGGGGACTGGCGGAAAAAAATGGTCCTCGTCACATTTATACCACTTGAACGGCCTTTATATCTTACAAGCGATAGTACACACATATAAACTACTACATAGTAAGAATATCAAGGGGCTTTGAAATCTCAGTACACAATAATAATATAAGTCTTTCTGAAAATAAACATAGGCTAAGCTAGCTGAACTGGGTAATTGATAAGAAGAAAAGTACAAGTAAACTGACTTACCAGCGCGACTTGTGAAAAGTGAACAGCGTCTGAATCTGTGAAATTATTTCCTGCAACACAATACATCAGTGTACAGTCACAAACACACGGATTAATGGTGCATGCACGCCTCTCTGTTTCATTTGTTTAATCGTCGGCCTGTATCTATATCTACTATCTCCCCCCTCCCCCTCCCCCCGCCCACCGTCCGTGCCGTCTCCTCGTGTTTGGATGCGTGTCTGTGTGTGTGTGTGTTTGTGTGTGTTTGTGTGTGTTTGTGTGTGTGTGTCTTTGTGTGTGTGTGTGTGTGTGTGTGTGTGTGTGTTTGTGTGTGCGTGTGTTTGTGTGTGTGTGTGTGTGTGTGTGTGTTTGTGTGTGCGTGTGTTTGTATGTGTGTGTGTGTGTGTGTTTGTGTGTGCGTGTGTTTGTGTGTGTGTGTGTGTGTGTGTGTGTGTGTGTGTGTGCGTGCGTGCGTGCGTGCGTGGATGCGTGTGTGTGTATGTGAGTGTGTTTGTGTGTGTACGTGCGAAAGTGCGTGTGTGTGTGTGTGTGTGTGTGTATGCAACACGGTCTACACCTGTATCAGTCCCTCCCTTCTCTTCCCTTTCCCCTCCCCCCCCTCTCGCGCTCCCTCACTCCCACCCCCCCACCCTACCACGATGACTGCGATGATTGACCAAACAGGCAAACTGACCGGCCAGGGAGACAGCCTCCAGTGAGATGTTGACCATTAGTATCTTTTCCATGATGGCCGCTCCCTCGCTGCCCAGATCGTTGTCGTTCAGGTTCTGTCACATCATCATCATCATCATCATCATCATCATCATCATCATCATCATCATCATCATCATCATCATCATCGTCGTCGTCGTCGTCATCGTCGTCGACGGTCATCATCATCATCATCTTTGACGTCGACTGTGACGTTGTGACGGTCAACAGACAGGCTTCACTATACAGGCTTCGCTGGTTTCTACTTGCAAAACCTAAATCACTGAATAGCATGGAAGATCTAAACTCTGAATGACTACCCACAACCATCACACAGGGTGGAGAAAAATGGAGAGGTAACTTAATAGACCTTCAAAAACTGCTACGGGTACGCAAAGGTTCCCAAGTGTGTTCAAAGAGACAGCAGCAGCCAGACTCAATCACAAACAGAACTCTACAAATGACAGGTGTTTGGCCGGCGACGAAGAAGAAACGTCGATCTACTATGAATAGCCCGCGCTCTTCGCCGGCAGACAACTCGGGAGGGTCTGCTGTGAAGGGAGACGACTGCACGTGTCACCCTGTCAGATATGTGGTGCATTTGCCTCTGTATACTAGGAAGAACATTACCAGACACAAAACAAAGTGGTAACATTAAACATAGACTGACCAGGTGTGTGATGGAACAGCTGTCCTGTATACACGGCGCCAGGTACCTGAGGCCCTCAGCACCGATCGCGTTCCCCTGTAGATTGAGGGTTGTCACCGTCATGTCGAGCTGTAACACAACACACAGGTTAGGCGATAATCTCTGTAACACAACACACAGGTTAGGCGATAATCTCTGTCTGATAGACAGAGGGCAGTAAGCGCTCTAAATGCTTACGACATGTGTAATAGAGTAAGTGAGAGTTAAGCGTATATGTTATAATCTCCGTCGTTCATCATCCAGAGTCAACCTTTTAATCTCCTTTTCATTTCCCCGACTCACGTGGAAGCATAACACCCAAACAAACAGTTTGGTCAATGCATACATAACATAGCTGGGCGCGGTCTGGTTGTCGGTGACCAATGTAGGCCCAGTACCGCCTGTACTTGTGTGCGTCTTCAAATACGGTCAGGCTGTCTTTGGAAGTCCAGGTGAGTTTAATGTAAGAAGCCGGTCTTTCTGAGGGGTAGGGTGGTGGGGGTGGTGGGGGCTATATCATCTATACAACACTTACTGTTAGGGGGACAGACAAGGCCAGGGCGCCAGTGGGACCCAGACAGTAGTTTCCGATGTTGAGGACGGGGGAGGTGGGGTTCCTGACGTAGGCCCCCACGGGACACACGTTGAGCTTGGCGCACTTCCGCTGGTACAGCGCCACCTGGATCTCTCGCTCATCCAGCTTCTCCTTCGGGTCGTCTGCAACATGCAAGGAAAGATCACACTGAAGGTGTTTTGAATACAGACTCTAAAGATCTTAGGTAAATCTCAAACCTTGTTCAATTGCCGCTCCAGCTTCTGTTTGGGGTCGTATGCAACGTGTAAGAAAATAACACAGTGAAGAAGTTTTGAATACAGAGGGTACGAGACCTGTTGCACTGAAAACCTTGATCTAATGCCGCTCCGACTTCTGGCCGAAGGCAACATGTCAGAAAACAACAGAATGAAGGTGATTTGAACATAGACTGTGCAAGACCTTCGGTACATCTCAAACCTCGATCTATTGCCGCTCCAGCGTCTGCCCTTGTTTGCCTGCACCACGTAAAATAATTACACACTGAATGTGTGTGAATTCAGAATGTACAAGACCTGGCTCACTGGAGCTCCCTTCGGTACATATAAGACCTTGAACGTATGCCGCCACAGCTTCTGTTCGGATCATCTGCAATACGTAAGAAAATAAACAGACAGAATGTGTTTTGAACACAGAATGTACAAGACCTTCGGTACACATAAGACCTTGAACGTATGCCGCCACAGCTTCTGTTCGGATCATCTGTAATACGTAAGGAAATAAACAGACAGAATGTGTTTTGAACACAGAATGTACAAGACCTTAGGTACTTCTCAAACAACTATCTATTGATAATAATGATAATTAGGACTATTATATGGCGCTAATCCTAAAATAGCTATGAGCGACTATTCCCGCTCCTTTTTCTCATTCGGGTCGTCTGAAATACGTCAGAAAACAACACATTGAATGTGATTTGAACACAGAATGTACCAGACCTTCGGTACATTTCAAACCTTGATCTATGCCCGTTCAAGCTTCTGTTTGGGCTTGTCTGCAAGACGTAACGAAACAACACACAAGGTGTTTTGAATACAGAATATACAAGACCTGTATCACTTTGTTTAGGTGATCTGGAAATCACACATGTATGCGGGACCAATATTTCAATACGGTACATCTCTACCTTGATCCATTTCACAGAATGTATTGTGAACCTCTTGCGCACACCTCGGTCTGGAGTCCAACGTAAGTCCAATTGCTTAAATACATATGGAGTTTACTTTCGTGTTACACATTAACATACTGGTGGGTTTTTATTTTTTTTATTTTTTATTTTTTTGTTGTCTTTTAGCAATCGGATTATGCTTATTTGAGATGGGAAAGCAAACCCGTACCGTCATACAGACAATCCTCGTTGAAGGTGGGTACTCTCCCGTAGTTGCCGTAGACCCTGGGCAGGTGTGAATTATACACTGTGGCCAGCCCTGACTTCCTGGCGGGGCCACAACCCCCTGGCTTCCTGCCCCTCCCGTTCTCATCTCCCCTATTCTCCCCGTCCTCCTCCTCGGCGATGTCGTGGTACTGGGGAGTTCTTGGGGGACTGCGAGTGAGGTGTGATTTGCTGAAGGAGTATTTTTGTTTCCAGGTTGCCATGACGAACACTGCTCACGTTTCACACACTGATACGGGTTAGGTTTCGTCCTGGACGTCAGTCAACTGATCAGTGTGACAGCAGGTCTGTGTTTCACGGGCGCGTTTCCAAATGACTGATTAATGAGTGTAGTTATGCAGCGACACAATCAAGTTCTTTCTGTAAACTGTCACCTTGTGTGTCACAACAAAAGTTTTCTTGTGTGTTTGCTCTTCTGCTGCACGGAGATCAAAATTATTGTAACGGCTGTCTGTTCTCCGACCTCTCCTTTTCTAACCTCCGCAATTTTTGTCTTGTTATGTGGGCTTACGTGCTTATTTATTAATTCATTTACTTTTTTACTTGTGAAGTTCAAAGTGTTTTACGGCAACAAACGAATTGATTAATTTTGTCCTAAATCGGGCTGAGTAAAAAAAAGAGAAAAAAACCTCAACTTTAGTTAAGACTCAGCGTTAGAAGCACTAAAAGCCAACAAAGGTGAAACAAACCAGTGAAGCACGTGTCCGTTTCAACTGTAACGAGTGTATTGGAGCGACACAGTGTCAAGGCAGCGATCAGCTGTCCAGATCATGTTCACCTGGCCATTGTCTTCTGGCGAGTAGAGTCGCTGCGTATCAGGTAGGCCGGCCCCTGTCACGCTCTTAACAAGCGTATCTCTCGCCTTGATCAGTCTTCAGGCACTATGAATATTGAAGCCAGGGTCCTAGCAAACACGCACTGAGTTGTGCAGACTTCTTCTGAACGAATAAAAACAACACAAAACAATTTCTTCAGGTTTCTAGCAAACACGCAAACAAATGTGGTTTTTTTTAGTTCCGAACGAATAAAAACATTGCAAAATATTGTCTCCAAGCTCCAGAAAACAATCACTGAGTCGCGCAGATTGTGTTTCTCTCTTTGCGAATGAAAACAACACAGAATAGTAAGTCCAGAGTTTGAAAAAAGAAACCAGGATCAATTTATGCCAATAAAAGCGTATAGCATCACAAAAGAATCTCTGTAAAATCCTTTTAACAGATCAACTGCTGAGTTCGCCGAGTGTAGATTCGCTTCCTTTGATGTATTGAAAACAGTTAAACCTGTTTTGGGGCGGAAGCGCATCAAAAACACCAGGGGAAAAAATCGAACATGAAGCCACCAGTACAAACACAATAAGATTGAAGAGAAAGGTAGACCAGTGAGGTAAAAACAACAGAAGAGCACGCGAAATCTGCAATATATCCACCAACGTTGACTGTGGTGGCAGCACAATATCGTCCTTCGAAGACAAAAACGTGTCGTAATCAGCGGCTAATTCCAGAAGAATGTCAAGTTTTTAACCAGTCGTGCAAAATCTAATTATAGTCTACAATCATTATAGCTCAACACCATCCTGAACTCAGGTCAAAATGAGTTCGGCTCAATCTCTCCCTGACCGGACGCTACAGTCCTACGCGAATCTATCAAAACAAAAATACAGAGTTATCTCCCATATGGTTTTCGCGAGCACTGATCTAAATTTGAGATCAGTGTTCGCGAGACAAAAATGATTGCAGATTGGCCGACTTCGACAGTGATCTCCGTTCTGTTCTTCACAGTTATGATAAAGACATCGTTCTAAGGTCAAAACAAGTCGAAATTTTGGGACTGCTGCCGGAAGGAGACCGTAATATATGGTTATATCACTGTCAACTGGTTACAGAAAAAATCGTCTGCTCCAGTGAGCGGCGAAACCAAACGGTGGATTATCACGTGACACTTTTGCCATATTTAGAGTTGTTTGCACAGTAAATACAGCCGCGAAAAATAGCTCGCTTGAAACTGTCTTACATATCAATTCCTTTGTAATTTAAAAATTACAAAACACCATGAAAAATCATTATCAACGATCGCGAATTTGCTTATATCAATAATACATTACAAAAAGCTCTACATATGTAAAAATATCGGTTTACTCAAGGCATCCTGTCAGGGAGAGAATGAGCTGAACTCATTTTGACCTGAGTTGAGGATGAGCTCAACACTTGTTAGGACACACGGACACACGTGCCAATCTCACACCTAGTCTCATTTAGAACACTTGTCTCTCGTGACGCCACATGCTAATTGCTTGTTACTTATTCCTGCACTCTCCCCGGTGTCACGGCGTGAACACGTCTGTGACTTATCAAACTCCAGAGTCAAGTGGCTCTTCACTTCAACAACCCCCAGAGTCAAAATCGGAACCAAACGATTTCCAACATTCACTCGAGCTTCTTTCGAGAGGTTTAAAGCAACGCGTCAAAAGTACAACCGTGATTTCCATTTTACTTTTAGACTTTCCACAAAAGCTTTTCAACTCGACCAACAGCGACACTTCCCCAGTGTAATAGCTTTGACAAGTTTCAACCCCATTCAAGTGAGTGAAGGAGCACTCCACACAGAATGCGATTGATCAGAAATGAGTTGCTGTATACACCTACCTTGTTCCTCCATTCTCTGGGCCTCACAATCGATTCCAGCCGTTCAAAGCGAGGTCTATAGTCATGCTGGATGGCCGTGGTATAATGCCGTGGTTCAATACACGCTATCTTTATGCAATCACAGCTAACACGGCGACCTAATGACAAGACATATTGATTTGAAGATTTGTCCAGGCACAAAACGCTCGCTCGCAGCTCAGGAAAATTTATGTTCGTGAAATGGTACGACACAACAACATTTTGTTCGGTGTTTACGATCGAGTTAGGCTTTATTGTCAGTAATGTTTGGTTGTTTATGCGTGCGTGGGTTTTACGAAGTCTTGCACTTTTGGAGATCACTGATCGGCGCGACATTCTTAGCATGAGAATGAGTACATGTCAAGCAACGTATTTGCGTCAATACCAGCAAGATTTTCTTTATTCATCTGTGGACAAATAGATCACTGGGTCACTTCGATCTTTGTACAGCAAACACACATACTCGACAATCTGATTTTGATCCCATTTTAATATTCAATCCACTAAATAAAACTCCCAAACTCACCTCTCTCCCAGACTGAAGAACAAAAATACGGTGAAAGATATGAGAATGTGAACCGCAAAGAAAATCGAGAACAGTGTATAGAAACTTTATACATGCAATGCGTGCGTGCGTGCGTGTATGTGTGTGTGTGTGTGTGTGTGCGTGCGCGTGCGTGCGAGTGTGTGTGTGTTTGAGTGTGTGGCATGTGACTTTTTGCTTCTCTCAAGAGGTAATGAGAGAAGCAAAAAGTCACATGTCCCACACAGTCGCTAAAGCCAAGAGAGATTATTGGGAACAGTTTGTAAAGGATGAAGTAAATAACCCAGAGGATACTGGAAAAATTTGGAAAAAGATAACTAAAATCAAACACAGGTATAAACTCCCGGAAAAACCTTTGATAGTTGACAATAAACTCACCACAAACAACCTTGAAAAGGCTGAGCTTTTGGCAGCAACTTTTGCCAGGGCCAGTCAGACCGAACACCTTGAAGCAGACAGACGGGAATACAGAGAAGAACACCAAAAGACTTACACTCACCCAGCTGAAGATAACACCCTACCAATAAACCATCCTCTAACCAAAAAGGAGCTAAAGAAAGCAATAAAAAGCATAAAGACAGGAAACAAGTCCACTGGCAAAGATCCAATTTCATATAAAATGATACAACATTTCCCTGACTGCCTCCTTGACATACTGCTTAAGTTTTTCCAATCCTGTTATGAAAGCAACACAATTCCCAAGGCGTGGAAAGAAGCGCTGGTGATAACAATTCCAAAAGACGGAAAACCAAAGCAGTTAGCATCTAGTTACAGGCCCATATCTCTCACGCCCCATATTGGCAAAATCTATGAACGAATCATCAAGAATAGGCTGGAACACTACTTAGAGAAACATGGCATCATCCCCACGTGCCAGGCCGGCTTCAGAAAGTCCAGGTCCTGTACAGATAACATTGTTAAACTAGCTGCCCACATTAAAAAAACTCGAGCAAGAAACAAAACCATGTTTGCCACCTTCTTTGACATTAAACGCGCCTACGATTCGGTCTGGCACACCAAACTATTGGAAAAACTGAAAAACATTGGTATATCAGGAAGACTGTACAATTTCGTGAAGGAATTTATCAACGAAAGGACGTTAGAAGTCCGAGTAGGCAGAGATGTATCCACAGCACACAAAGTTAACATGGGAGTCCCTCAGGGCAGTGTCATAGCCCCGACATTGTTCAGCATCATGCTATATGACATCCACAGAGCCGGGACGAATGGAACAGTGATTTCACTGTATGCAGACGACCTGGCTCTGTGGTCAAATCACAAACCAAGGGAAACTCAACACAAAACTAACTTAAAGAGATATCAAAACGCAGTAGACAAAATAATCCATTATTTGCACACAAACGGCTTTGAAATCGCCGCCGAAAAGACAACATTCATGGTTGTCACCAGAAAGAAGCTACACGAAAAATCCACAATTATCGTCAACAATACACCCCTGGAGTCTAAAAAACAAGTCAAATTCCTTGGCGTTACCTTCACCCCGAACCTAACTTGGGGACCACACATCAAAAACCTTGTCGGCAAAGCCAAGAAAGCACTAAGTCTCCTCAAAGTATTAAAACGAGAGACCTGGGCCTCAAATAAAGACAGCCTGCTTCACGTTACGAAAGCCATTATAAGATCCCGTTTAACATATGGTCAAGAAGCATTTTTTGCTGCATCAAAATCGAATCTAAAACTATTGGAAAGAGCCGAAATGGCTGCCCTCAAAATCATCTTTGATCTCCCAAAACACTCCATAAACAAACTAGTGTATCAAGAGGCTGGCTGGCTGCCCCTCGATGAAGAAAGAAGGCTGAAGTCGGCCCAGTATGTATCAAGAGCCAGTACAGTTGATAATGCTGTGAACGAAGAGCTCACTGCTGAGTTCGACACGATAACCTCGGCCCCTTACCAAAACCTAAAAAGAAAAACACCCACAATATACGAAGCAACAATCCCACTAGCAGACTATGTTCAACCGATATTACAAGAAAGTGGGGTGAACCCAGGTAGGATGGCCCAAATTCCCATTAACCCCTTCCCCTTTTGGTTCATGGAGTCCCCCATTATCATCCCTGATCATGATCTGGGTATAACAAAGAAAGATAACCCTGTGCTTGTCTCATCAATAGTAAGAGAAATAATCTCAAACAGTTACAAAGATCACCTACAAATATTTACTGACGGCTCAAAACAAAATGATGGCCAAGCTGGCTGTGCTTTTGTCATCCCTGACCTCAAAATAACTAAAAAATTCAAACTCAACCAGGATGTGTCCATTTTCACTGCAGAAATGTACGCCATCTTAAGAGCATGCCACTATATCAATGACCTCCCTCAACCCCCAACAAGAGTCGCGATCCTCTCCGACTCAAAATCAGCTCTGACTGCTCTCCAAAATGGTTCCAGAAACCGGGAAGAGCTTCAGACGGAAATATTGTTCCTCTGTCACCAGATCATTGCCTCTGGAACAGAATTGACCCTTATGTACATCCCCTCACACACGGGGATCAGAGGCAATGATATGGCTGACAGAGCAGCAAAAGAATCTGTCACAGATCAAGCAGAATTTCATGACCTCAAATTAACAAAGACGGAAGCAAAACACAAAATGGCTAAAGTTGCCTGGCGTCACTGGGAAACAGAATTAAAAACAGAAGGCGATGCCCATGGTTGGCTTATTCTGCCCCGACAAACAAAACAAAACAGGCCTACACTCCCCACCCCCCTCCTTAAAATACTTCGCAGAATTCGCACGGATGGATGCGCTCACAAGTTCTTTCCCCGTCTCTGTGAATGTGGAAAGCTGATATCTTTTTTACACCTCTTTGACCGCTGCCAATCACTCCAACAAGATTTCCGCAACCTACACACCCTTGTCAACGAACACAAACTGAAACCCCATGAGTTTTTAGATAAACATTGCACGCTTCAATGGAAGCCAGCATACACCCTGTGTCTCTCAATACATAAGGCTGAAATAGGACATCTGTTTTGAAAACTTCATCCCCTCTCCTCCTTCCCACCCCTCAACCCTCTCTACCACCGACCCCCCCCCCCCCCCCCCACGCCCAACAACCAAAGCGCCTACAACACCTATCACATAGCTCTATTCAAACAAGGCTAAATCACATACACCGCCCTCCTACCTGAACTTAAG
>NC_090261.1:66951777-67118600 GCF_037325665.1 Littorina saxatilis
CCGTGATGTTATTAGATGAGCATTAGATGAGGATACGGACCCTCTAGGGCTCATGTTACAGTGGACATAATGAGCTCAGATGACCGGAAACCTCGCACTTCGTTCTGTTGTGTGAGATGACCGTATTGGCGGCGTTCATCGACATTGAATAACAAGGTATTTAGTTCTATATTATTTTTATTTTTATTATTATGGTGAGCTTATATAGCGCGAACCACAATTAACTGTGCTCTCCGCGCTTTACATACTAATTTCTGCCGTGTGAAATGGAATTTTTTACAGACAGACAGACAAACAAACATTTTTTGCACACAATATATAACGCATTCACATCGACCAGCAAACCTCAAGCCTGTTAGGCGAAACTTTACCTTTCACGGCCTTTATTCCAAGTCACACGGGTATTTTGATGGACATTTTTATATATGCCTATACAATTTTGCCAGGAAAGACCCTTTTGTCAATCGTGGGATCTTTAACGTGCACACCCAATATAGTGTACACGAAGGGACCTCGGTTTTTCGTCTCATCCGAAAGACTAGCACTTGAACCCACCACCTAGGTTAGGAAAGGGGGGAGAAAATAGCGGCCTGACCCAGAGTCGAACACGCAACCTCTCGATTCCGAGCGCAAGTGCGTTACCACTCGGCCACCCAGTCCTGCTTGGGTCCTGAACATTATGATTGTGATGGGACCTGCTAGGCTGTAGTTTGACCCGACCTCATTTACATGATAGAAACAAGGTGTTGTTGTTGTTGTTGTTGTTGTTGTTGTTGTTGTTGTTGTTGTTGTGTTTTTTTAAATTTTTTATTGTTGTTGTCGATATTGTTGTTGTTGATGTTGTTCTGTTTGTTGACTGTTGGTGTTTTGGAGGATGATAATGAGTGTTCCCGTTGTAGTTGTTTTGTTTTACATATTTAAAAGAATTGTAAAGCAAACGGTGAATACTATTCTAAAACAAGCTACCATTTTGCATTGCAGAGCACAGCCATTAAGCTAGGTCAGTAACACCTTTGACCTCTTTCAATATTATCTCTGTCCTTATCTTTGAAATGATGTCAGTACACACACAGTGTCGGAACACACGAACATGTGCATAGATGATACATGTACACACCTGATGCTTAAACTCGGCAAGAAGAACTAGCTATATTAGCCTCTCCCGATCATGCTGTTGTTGGTGTTGTTGTTGTGGTCAAGCTTTGCACAGGTGAGAGGAGAGCCGTACATGTGCTCCCCCCACCTGTGGGAGGGCAAGAAGTGGACCCTGCAGATCACGCACACTGACCAGGGGCCGGACGTGTGGGAGGTACGTCAGGTGTTTAAAGGCTCACTCCGCCTCCTGAAAACTGTTCACCTTACTGTCTCAGATCTGGCCAGGATTTTACGTGAGATAATATCATTCCTACACTTGGTCACATACCAAACGGCAACACCCTGATTGCTTACTGCGGTAAGTTGGTCACATACCAAACGGCAACACCCTGACTGCTTACTGCGGTAAGTTGGTCACTTACCAAACGGCAACACCCTGACTGCTTACTGCGGTAAGTTGGTCACTTACCAAACGGCAACACCCTGATTGCTTACTGCGGTAAGTTGGTCACATAGCAAACGGCAACACCCTGATTGCTTACTGCGGTAAGTTGGTCACATAGCAAACGGCAACACCCTGATTGCTTACTGCGGTAAGTTGGTCACATACCAAACGGCAACAGCCTGATTGCTTACTGCGGTAAGTTGGCATTTTTTTATGAATCAATTTCCGAGAAAGGCACCAGTGCCTCTCACGAAATTAATTCTCTAAAAAAAATTTAAAAAAAAAATAACACTGGTATTATGCACAACGAGCACCCAGGCTATACGTTGTGGAGGGATGGTATGTGACCAAGTGGAGGGATGGTATGTGACCAAGTGAAGGGATGGTATGTGACCAAGTGGAGGGATGGTATGTGACCAAGTGGAGGGATGGTATGTGACCAAGTGGAGGGATGGTATGTGACCAAGTGGAGGGATGGTATGTGACCAAGTGGAGGGATGGTATGTGACCAAGTGGAGGGATGGTATGTGACCAAGTGGAGGGATGGTATGTGACCAAGTGGAGGGATGGTATGTGACCAAGTGGATGGATGGTATGTGACCAAGTGGAGGGATGGTATGTGACCAAGTGGATGGATGGTATGTGACCAAGTGGAGGGATGGTATGTGACCAAGTGGAGGGATGGTATGTGACCAAGTGGATGGATGGTATGTGACCAAGTGGAGGGATGGTATGTGACCAAGTGGAGGGATGGTATGTGACCAAGTGGATGGATGGTATGTGACCAAGTGGAGGGATGGTATGTGACCAAGTGGAGGGATGGTATGTGACCAAGTGGAGGGGTGGTATGTGACCAAGTGGAGGGATGGTATGTGACCAAGTGGAGGGATGGTATGTGACCAAGTGGAGGGATGGTATGTGACCAAGTGGAGGGATGGTATGTGACCAAGTGGAGGGATGGTATGTGACCAAGTGGAGGGATGGTATGTGACCAAGTGGAGGGATGGTATGTGACCAAGTGGAGGGGTGGTATGTGACCAAGTGGAGGGATGGTATGTGACCAAGTGGAGGGATGGTATGTGACCAAGTGGAGGGATGGTATGTGACCAAGTGGAGGGATGGTATGTGACCAAGTGGAGGGATGGTATGTGACCAAGTGGAGGGATGGTATGTGACCAAGTGGAGGGATGGTATGTGACCAAGTGGAGGGATGGTATGTGACCAAGTGGAGGGATGGTATGTGACCAAGTGGAGGGATGGTATGTGACCAAGTGGAGGGATGGTATGTGACCAAGTGGAGGGATGGTATGTGACCAAGTGGAGGGATGGTATGTGACCAAGTGGAGGGATGGTATGTGACCAAGTGGAGGGATGGTCTTGTGACCAAGTGGAGGGATGGTATGTGACCAAGTGGAGGGATGGTATGTGACCAAGTGGAGGGATGGTATGTGACCAAGTGGAGGGATGGTATGTGACCAAGTGGAGGGATGGTCTTGTCCCATGTGAAAGGTATGTGACCAAGTGGAGGGATGGTCTTGTCCCATGTGAAAGGTATGTGACCAAGTGGAGGGATGGCCTTGTCCCATGTGAAAGGTATGTGACCAAGTGGAGGGATGGCCTTGTCCCATGTGAAAGGTATGTGACCAAGTGGAGGGATGGTCCTGTGACCAAGTGGAGGGATGGCCTTGTCCCATGTGAAAGGTATATGACCAAGTGGAGGGATGGCCTTGTCCCATGTGAAAGGTATGTGACCAAGTGGAGGGATGGTCCTGTGACCAAGTGGAGGGATGGCCTTGTCCCATGTGAAAGGTATGTGACCAAGTGGAGGGATGGTCTTGTCCCATGTGAAAGGTATGTGACCAAGTGGAGGGATGGCCTTGTCCCATGTGAAAGGTATGTGACCAAGTGGAGGGATGGTCCTGTGCCCAAGTGGAGGGATGGCCTTGTCCCATGTGAAAGGTATGTGACCAAGTGGAGGGATGGCCTTGTCCCATGTGAAAGGTATGTGACCAAGTGGAGGGATGGTCTTGTCCCATGTAAAAGGTATGTGACCAAGTGGAGGGATGGCCTTGTCCCATGTGAAAGGTATGTGACCAAGTGGAGGGATGGTCTTGTCCCATGTGAAAGGTATGTGACCAAGTGGAGGGATGGTCTTGTCACATGTAAAAGGTATGTGACCAAGTGGAGGGATGGCCTTGTCCCATGTGAAAGGTATGTGACCAAGTGGAGGGATGGCCTTGTCCCATGTGAAAGGTATGTGACCAAGTGGAGGGATGGCCTTGTCCCATGTGAAAGGTATGTGACCAAGTGGAGGGATGGTCTTGTCCCATGTAAAAGGTATGTGACCAAGTGGAGGGATGGCCTTGTCCCATGTGAAAGGTATGTGACCAAGTGGAGGGATGGTCCTGTGACCAAGTGGAGGGATGGCCTTGTCCCATGTGAAAGGTATGTGACCAAGTGGAGGGATGGTCCTGTGACCAAGTGGAGGGATGGCCTTGTCCCATGTGAAAGGTATGTGACCAAGTGGAGGGATGGTCCTGTGACCAAGTGGAGGGATGGCCTTGTCCCATGTGAAAGGTATGTGACCAAGTGGAGGGATGGTCCTGTGACCAAGTGGAGGGATGGCCTTGTCCCATGTGAAAGGTATATGACCAAGTGGAGGGATGGCCTTGTCCCATGTGAAAGGTATGTGACCAAGTGGAGGGATGGTATGTGACCAAGTGGAGGGATGGCCTTGTCCCATGTGAAAGGTATGTGACCAAGTGGAGGGATGGTCTTGTCCCATGTAAAAGGTATGTGACCAAGTGGAGGGATGGCCTTGTCCCATGTGAAAGGTATGTGACCAAGTGGAGGGATGGCCTTGTCACATGTGAAAGGTATGTGACCAAGTGGAGGGATGGTCCTGTGCCCAAGTGGAGGGATGGCCTTGTCCCATGTGAAAGGTATGTGACCAAGGAGAGGGATGGCCTTGTCCCATGTGAAAGGTATGTGACCAAGTGGAGGGATGGTCTTGTCCCATGTAAAAGGTATGTGACCAAGTGGAGGGATGGCCTTGTCCCATGTGAAAGGTATGTGACCAAGTGGAGGGATGGTCTTGTCCCATGTGAAAGGTATGTGACCAAGTGGAGGGATGGTCTTGTCCCATGTGAAAGGTATGTGACCAAGTGGAGGGATGGTCTTGTCACATGTGAAAGGTATGTGACCAAGTGGAGGGATGGTCTTGTCCCATGTGAAAGGTATGTGACCAAGTGGAGGGATGGTCTTGTCCCATGTAAAAGGTATATGACCAAGTGGAGGGATGGTCTTGTCCCATGTAAAAGGTATATGACCAAGTGGAGGGATGGTCTTGTCCCATGTAAAAGGTATATGACCAAGTGGAGGGATGGTCTTGTCCCATGTAAAAGGTATATGACCAAGTGGAGGGATGGTCTTGTCCCATGTAAAAGGTATATGACCAAGTGGAGGGATGGTCTTGTCCCATGTAAAAGGTATATGACCAAGTGGAGGGATGGTCTTGTCCCATGTAAAAGGTATGTGACCAAGTGGAGGGATGGTCTTGTCCCATGTAAAAGGTATATGACCAAGTGGAGGGATGGTCTTGTCCCATGTAAAAGGTATGTGACCAAGTGGAGGGATGGTCTTGTCCCATGTAAAAGGTATGTGACCAAGTGGAGGGATTGTCTTGTCCCATGTAAAAGGAATGTGACCAAGTGGAGGGATGGTCTTGTCCCAGGTAAAAAGCCTGACCAGATCTGAAACAGTGAGGAGAACACGAGTTTTCCCGAGGTTGAGTGGGCCTTAAACATGTCCGTGTTTGGAGAAAAAACCCTGAAAAAGCTAGGTTATTACAGGTAACGTACACACATGTTATGTCCTGAAGTCCAGTGGAAGAGGGCATTGTGAATGTGCTCAAGTCTCCTGTGTTATTATAGATGACGTTGCTTTCGCTTCAAATCTGTTTGAAGAAGTTGGTTGGTGACATGCGTTTCACACTGCCGTTCTTGCTGATGATAGCAATGACCCTCCTGTCGACGATGATAATTAAGAGGCGAAGAGTGTTGACAGCTGATGCTGTCATCGCTCCTACCTCGGTAGATATAATCATTTTCATGCATTTCATTCAGAGCTAGCTGCGTGACAAACAAAATAACTTCTTGGACGAACAACGAGCCATACGACATCTTAAAATATTGTAGCTAAAAAAACAACCACTGATGTGAACACCCAGTTGCGACTTCTTTTCCTTGACACATGGAGATTTATCACTCGCACACGATGGCACGTGAATCTCGTTTGTTGACAGAGCACTTCCGAGTTCAGTGTGGACATCATTGGGCAGCGGTTTGCGTCCCGCGAAACAGGTGTCCGCTTCGGTCAGCCCTATGACATTTTCTACCTGTACTACTATCCTGCTGTGAGTATGACCCCGTGCGTGCATGCGTGCGTGGTTGTGTGTGCGTGTGTGTGTGTGTGTGTGCCTGTGTGTGTGCCTGTGTGTGTGTGTTTGTGTGTTCGTGTTTGTGTGTGTGTTCGTGTGTGTGTGTGTGTGCGCGCGTGCGTGCGTGTGTGCGTGCGTGCGGCGTGCGTGTAAGTGCGCGCGTGTGTTCGTGTGTGTGTCTGTGTGTGTGTGTCTGTGTGTTGCATCAGTCCATAGATATCCCTTGACAGGATCGCCAACTCTGCGCGCGCGCCAACGCTGGCCCTGTTTCGAACTCCCGTCTGCGGCTGCGAGAGGTTTTGACAGTAACTTTACTTCCGGTGCAGTCTTTCAACACATGGAGAAGAAGGAGAATTTCGAAGGGGCGGTGGAGTTTGTGGCTGAGGTATGTGAAAAGCAAACAAACCAATACAAAAAGATCATTGCTGATGATTGAAATGAGTCATGTGAATCAACAATAAAGATTCATTGTGGACGGCACGTCATTATTTTTGTTTTTAACACTTGAAACGCGAGAGCATCTGACACACTGGTAAATCCGAAGCTGTGCACGCAAGCTGATCAGCAGATCGTTTTTCTGCAGAATTCTCGCTCACATCGGCCACTATTTTAGCTCAGCGAACCGACAAATTTGCAGCAGAACAATTTCTGAATGTTAGAAATTCGGCTGTAGATTTATAGATACCCTTTCTATTCCATGGTTGTTGTTTTTTCAGGGGGAAAGTACCGACATCTCAATCGCTGAAAAGATGACAGCATCACCACAAAAGAAACTGCAAGAATTGCCAAAAGTAAGTAAAAATATTGACAGATCTATGTAAAAGACTATGAAAATTTAGAACTGGAACAACAGATATTCAAGAAATAACCGATAAGTGATATATTATAACTGAACCATTGATTGATTTGAATGTACATCATGCATGGAAGTTACTAAAATGGTGCAGGAACTGAAGTCAGATCAACACATCAAAAAGATTAGTCATTTAGTGCAATATATTTGTTTTCTTTCCTCTCCAGCATAATTCTGTTTTGATATATATGCTTGATGTCTTCTGTTGTTTTTAAATTCATTGTCACTTCTAAATTGCATGCTTTATTGCAGAACGCTTGTGCATCTATCAAGAATGACAACTGCCTTTCACCGGAGCTCAGAGGGCTTGTCGACCAATTCAGTAATTGAAAAGTAAGTTTTTGAGTAAGGCGGTATAAAAAAAATCAGCTTGCAAAGTCCCAGTACCTGAAAGATCACTTTCAGTTTCATGCATAGTTTTCGAGCAAAAATACTGCTTCGTTGCACAGAGAGGCTACTGTTTACAAATATTTTAGGTACATGCCTGCCACTACAATATTTCATGTGTTTTTTAGGATCATTAATAGCACATG
The DNA here is from genome assembly GCF_037325665.1 of Littorina saxatilis. Lineage (NCBI taxonomy): Eukaryota > Metazoa > Mollusca > Gastropoda > Littorinimorpha > Littorinidae > Littorina > Littorina saxatilis. The sequence goes on from NC_090261.1 coordinate 66,959,142, forward strand.
TCATAGTTGTAAGACATGATAAGGATTCATGAAAGTGGTTTGTCAACACGTTCTATAACGACAAATGGAATACAAAATTTAATATGTTCACATCCATTCATGTAAAGTGTAGTTTTGGGTTGTTGTCGTGTGTTGTTGGTTTTGATTGTGTGCATGCATCTACATCTTCAGTTTCACTCTTGGGTTGATTTCTGCTATATTTGTGTGTTGTTTTAATTATAATATTTTATTTTCTGTGTTTTAGGTGCAGATCTGGAAGAGAAACTTCTGCTTGTTCATGACTGCCTAGTTCCCTGAGGCAAGGTTGGGAATGCTGCCAAGGAGAAGGCGTGGGCCAGGTACTACTCTGCTTTTTCAACCCAGCATTCAGGCATTACTGAGTTGACAGTATCCCCTGCAGTTTCAGCCTGGATTGCCTTGAACATGTTTATACTGTTGGTGTCTTAAAGGCCTATGAAGAAAAACTAGGGAACCAGTAAGTGCATTAGAAATCAAAGAGGATGAAGAGTACAATGCAAAGTATGTTGGAGTATGTGTTGCCAAAAAGCTAAAACAGAGAGTTTGGTGTCTCCAAAAGAGTGCGTACAGAGATGAGAAATTGCAGTGTTTGGAAGCCCTGACTTGCGCACCTGAATTCTACAGTGAAGAGAGTGAAACCACCCCTGACATGACAAGCATGCTGAACAAGGGCAAACTGACCTTTGTCAAGCCCAATGTATTGCAGATGTGTCTGTCCATGCAACACAAAGCAGAAATCTTAAACAGAATGAGGCAAAGCGTTGATGATATCAAATAACCAAAGGGAAGTAATTGCTCTTTATTCATACGACATGACTGTGTAATAGAGTAAGCGAGAGTTGTACAAAACCTTTTCTCCTGGCACCTGAGAGAATAACAAGCATTGAAATATACAAGCGACTTTCATCCTCTCGTGCCAGGAGAAAAGGTTCCGTACAACTCTCGCTTAATCTATTACACATGTCGTATGCATAAAGAGCGATTACTTCCCTTTGGTGATTTGATGTCCATGGAACATATTTTCTGTGAAACCTGTGCATCAACACACAGGCAAAAGCAGATGACTTTATTGAACCATGCAGGAACAGTGATGCTGTTCCGGTGTGTTTTTATGACACTTTGTATTCATTTGATCTTTCACAAGCTGTTCAAGAAGACACTTTGCAAAATGTTCTGTTTTTTTTTAAATAAGACTCCACCACAAACTGAAGACAATGATGGACAAAATGAAATGTACATGGAAAGAAAAGACTGAGGAAAAAGCTGAAAACATACAATGTTGGACAAAATGAAATGCACATGGAAAGAAAGGAGTTTGAGGAAAAAGCTGAAAACATACAATGTTGAGAACAATCAGGAAGGATCTCTGTAGTGTGTTGTGTATGATCTTTCTTTGACATGCAGTACAAACTATCCTATCTGATCAAGTGCATGTACATTGAATTTGAACTTCTTGATTGTTGTCTTAGGTGTCGATTTTTGGTGTTAAAATCTGCTGTCGTCAAAATGTACTTCTCTTCCTATTTCAGTATTTGGTTCAGTATTGTATCACATGGCTTGTTCAGTGCCTGTTCTGTATTTTCATGAGTCCATGTAAATTTAAGTCTGCAACATGAAAATTTGAAACATATTCATTTTGCTATGGTTCAAACCTAATTCCTTTGTGTACTTGTTCAAGATATAATTTTGACAGCGAGATATTTTGCAAACAGTTTTCATTTCAAAATCAATTGTCAGCCACTTGATAAATGTCTTGCATCGATGCGTCTGATTGTTTTTATGTTGACCACTATGTACACTGGAATTTGCTTTGCTTTCCTAATAGAACATGTTCAGTCGCATACCAGCAACACTTTAACCTTGAATGGTTGAAAACGACGTTAAACACCAAATAAAGAAAGAAAGAAAGAAAGCAACACTTTGTTAACGTTTGAATGGAATTGGAAGTTGTATGAACTCAAATAGAGCATATGTATCTTTGGTCACAGTGACACACACACACACCATACAGTGACAATTAATGCAGGGCCGGACTAGGGCTACCAGGGGGGGGGGTTATGGGGGTTGCGCAACCCCCCCTCCCCCCCCTAAACATGTACCTCACTTAATATTTCAAAAAAATGTATTATTGTTTATTTTATGCCGTTTCATGCAAGGAGCGACCATTTTCCTATCTCAGAATATGACCTACCCTTCAGCTTAAGGGGGCGTCGCCCCCTGACCCCCACAAGGGGCAGAGGAACATCCCCCTGGACCACCATTGGCAACCCCCCCCCCCCCCCCCCCCCTCCTCTTTGCTTAGTCCGGCCCTGTAAATGTAATGTACCAACATTCACTATCTCACTCAGTCTCAATTCACACAATTTGACACAAGAAAGATTCCTATTTATACACATGCATATATTTAATCAATGAAGTAGATACATTCTCAAACAAAGTTTCAACATGTTGCACCCAAATTAAAGCATAAATTCTTGTGACATTTAATTTAATTAATTAATTAACGGGAATTAATCAATGCTTTAATTTGGGAGTTTGAAATTTGTCGCAATAATTTTTTGGTCAAGTTTATTTACATTCTCTGCTAAAGAGCTTTACAGTCAAATCCAAATTTCCACACCTAACCTATAAAACACAACATTCCAAATGAAAAAAAAAATCATTCTCTTGGCTCAGAATTGGTGTTGAATAATTGTAACACAAAGCGATTTACTGAAAATGTTACTTGTCACTCACTTCAACACTGTCGCCAAGCCAGTCTAAACTGCAGCACGCTGCTTCGGGGGGGACTTTTTCCTTTACACTTTAAATCCAAACACCATCAGCTGCGCAGAAAAATCACTGAAAATGCTGACTCAAAGTCAAAGTCAAACCTTAACCAAGCTGGCCTCCAGGCTCCAGCACAACAACCTTAACCACCTGGTTCACCTCGTTCTTCGCGAGGCACCACGACTCGGGAAGCTGCTGTACATCACGACACAGTTCTTCAAAGTTGTAGTTGCAACAACCTCTGGCAATTCTGGTGCGGGACGGTATGTCTGAAAAAAAGCAGAACAATAAACCCTTAGTAAAACTAAATTTCTAGAGAAATAAGTCTAACTGTCCATACAAATAGCTGGATGATAGCTAATTAATGGCAGTTGATAGACGTTTGAAGTTGAACGATTTGGTGGAGAATAGGTCGACAAGCTCTCTGAGCTCCGGTGAAAGGCAGTTGAAAGGCAGAAAGAACAAGCGTTCTGCAATAAAGGATGCAATTTAGAAGTGACAATGAATTTAAAAACAACAGAAGACATCAAGCATATGTGCACATCCTAGATACTGGGTCACAACTATGGGACATGGACACCAGGAAAAAAAGTAGGACTGAATTGAGTGAAATACTCTTTTTTAAGTGCAAAAGACATGCCTGTATCTTTTTCTGTCAAAGAGAGGACCTTTCATATCGGGGTTTCTTTAGAAATGACAATTAGACACATGCAGTACGCTCTATGTCGTGGGTTACATGGTTTCCACTTTAGGCTTCAATATCCCACAGGAAAGAACTTTAGCTCAGTTATTGCATGTGGCATGTGGACAACATTGATAAATAAATATGCAAACATGAAAGTTTGAAATTACAAGTTTCCATAAGTTAACTAGATCGAAGTAGAAAGTGGAAACCGTAACCCACGCAATTTCCAGGTGCAAAAGTTTTTCTTGTAGGTCAAATGTAGCAACTAGCCTTTTGGGCACCCTTTTGGGTTTTAATACATGATAGAAAGATTTAAGTGAGCAAAAAGTTTTCGATCTGTGCTCACTGGGTTTATGTGTATAGAGATAATACTGTCGTGAGTTACATGGAAACCATAGTTTGTAATGTCTTTTATTTCCAAAGAAAAGAACTAAAACTTGATTATTGCAATTTGCATGTGGACAACATTGATAAATAAATATGCAAACATGAAAGTTTGAAATTACAAGTTTCCATAAGTTAACTAGATCGAAGTAGAAAGTGGAAACCGTAACCCACGCAATGTCCAGGCGCAAAAGTTTTTTTTGTAGGTCAAATGTAGCAACTAGCGTTTTGGGCACCCTTTTGGGTTTTAATACATGATAGAAAGATTTAAGTGAGCAAAAAGTTTTCGATCTGTGCTCACTGGGTTTATGTGTATAGAGATAATACTGTCGTGAGTTTCATGGAAACCATAGTTCGTAATGTCTTTTATTTCCAAAGAAAAGAACTAAAACTTGATTATTGCATGTGGACTACATAGATAAATAACTATGCATACATGAAAGTTTGAAATTTTCAAGTTTCCATAAGCGACAATCCTAAATGAGAGAATTAATCGATTGTCGATCGTGCGTTGCAGAAGAATCGAAAATTTCATAATGGCGCCGATCATGAGAACACATGTGCTGCTCAAACTTTGCACCAGATCAAGCTTTAATCAGCAAAATATCGCAAAATTCGTCGATGAATATATGCTACAATTGTCAAAAAAGATTTTACAGGTCTCAAACAGTGAAGATACAGCGTGGTCTGTCGTGAGTTACGTCTCAAAAACCGGAAACGAATACGATTGGGTGGATAAATTCTCATTGTCTATTCACATGACCGGGTCAAACGTCATGAATGGAACTTTCGACGGTGTTCCCGCGATCTCACAACGCGTGTGTGATAGGCAATGCGGGATTTGTCGTCTGCTGTGGCCATGCTTTCGTGGGTTACAGATGGAAACGAAACAAGGGTGGGGTACATTCAAGCGCGATTATAAGCTGAAATAAATTTGTTTCCTACCGTAGTGCTGTGTTTTGAAAACCTAAATGTTGTTGAAATAAATAAATAATGACTTTGAATAACTTTGAGGTTTCCTTTGTTCAGCAGATCGCATTTTTTGATGAAGTTGAAACCGGAAACGACGGTAACCCACGATTACGTGTTTTCTTTGCCGATCAAACTCCCAGAAGAAGAAAAATAGATGTAATTCTTGAGTGTGTATGTCGAGAATAATCCTTCAGCTGACCCATAAACATCACAATAAAATTCACAGAGCTTTATTCTCCATTATGTCCAGCTGCAACACAGACTGGTGTATTTTTGTCCCAGTTTTAGGTGCTGTTTTGGGGGCATTTTGGCTAAAAATTAAATCGTTTAAAACCCACAGCAATGTTTGGAAACCCAAACTTGGTTGTTACAGTAAGTCAAATCCATCCCCTTTGACATCAAAGCATCCCCTTTGTCATCCATTGCTCAGAGATATTGTGACAGTCATTCAAAGTTGACAACCCATAGTATTTCCCAGTATCTAGGACGTGCACATATATATCAAAACAGAATTATGCTAGAGGGGAGAGAAAACAAATATATTGCACTGATCTTTTTGATGTGTTGATCTGACTTCAGTTCCTGCACCATTTTTAACTTCCATGCATGATGTAGTATTCAAATCAATCAATGGTTCAGTTATAATATATCACTTATCGGTTATTTCTTGAATATCTGTTGTTCCAGTTCTAAATTTTCATAGTCTTTTACATAGATCTGTCAATATTTTTACTTACTTTTGGCAATTCTTGCAGTTTCTTTTGTAGTGATGCTGTCATCTTTTCAGCGATTGAGATGTCGGTACTTTCCCCCTGAAAAAACAACAACCATGGAATAGAAAGGGTATCTATAAATCTACAGCCGAATTTCTAACATTCAGAAATTGTTCTGTTGCAAATTTGTCGGTTCGCTGAGCTAAAATAGTGGCCGATGTGAGCGAGATATCTGCAGAAAAACGATCTGCTGATCAGCTTGCGTGCACAGCTTCGGATTTACCAGTGTGTCAGATGCTCTCGCGTTTCAAGTGTTAAAAACAAAAATAATGACGTGCCGTCCACAATGAATCTTTATTGTTGATTCACATGACTCATTTCAATCATCAGCAATGATCTTTTTGTATTGGTTTGTTTGCTTTTCACATACCTCAGCCACAAACTCCACCTCCCCTTCGAAATTCTCCTTCTTCTCCATGTGTTGAAAGACTGCACCGGAAGTAAAGTTACTGTCAAAATCGTCTTTTCCGCTTTCCGCTACTTGGTGAGCGCGCGCAACGAGTTGGCGATCCCGTCAATACACATCTATGATCAGTCCTACCATTGCCTTACAATTACCGTTGTCTGGCAGAAACCATGCACATCTTTGTCCGTTACAACTTCAGCCCATATAAGTCAGTCTTACAGTTTTAGATCTCCTTAACTATTTGGATGTCCCGCGGCATTCCCGACCAACATTCTCAGAGTTCATTTTTCAGAACACATTGTTCCGGGTTCACGATGGGAAGTGTCGCAGCAGTGCTATTGAAGGAGCGATCAAACAAAATTGTCTAAACATGCCAGGTATGTCCACCGTCCAAGCAATCAATCAATCAATCGATTAATCAACAACTCAATCAATCAATCGATTAATCAATCAATCATTGACTCTCTCCCACTCTCTCCCTCTCTGTCTCGTCTCTCCCTCTCTCTCTCTCGTCTCTCCCTCTCTCTCTGTCTCTGTCTGTCTGTCTGTCTCTGTCTGTCTGTGTCTCTCTGCCTGTCTCTGTATGTCTGTCTGTCTGTCTGTCTGTCTGTCTGTCTGTCTCTCCCTCTGCCTCTCTCTCCCTCTGCCTCTCTCTCTCTCTCTCTCCAACTTCTCTTGTGTTCTGTGTTTACTTAGGCCAAAAAAAAAAAATTGTCTGTTTAGGGTAACCCGACCGACCCTATCGATTTGGCGCCGACCCAAAAACTTTTTTTTGATTTCAAAAAAAAAAGAGGTAAAAATGCTAAAAAGAGACATTTGGCGTTTCTTTCTCTCCCTTTCTCTCTGTTTTATTTATACGTTAGTTTTGAAACATGTATTCATCAAATATAAGAAGTGAATGTTCAGCCAACATAGCATTTACACAAAAAAAAAAAAAAAAAAAAAAAAAAAAAAACTTTACCTACCTACCGACCCTAGTTTTTTTGGTCATGTTACCCTAAACAGACAAATTTTTTTTTTTGGCCTTATATCTACCCTCCCCCTACCCGTCGCGTGTGTATGGCTGGAATCAGGACAGCTAAGCACGTTGTACCCAACGCTATTCGTTTCTTTTTGGTCCTCAGACCAGTATGCAGTGGAGAACCTGAATGAGTTTCTGGCTACCTATGTAAACGGAACTTACTGCGGGGGAGTGAGGGGGGTGAGAGACGGGGTGGGCTACTTCCACAGTATCACCCCCTATGGCTTTAACTCACCTGTCATGGAGCAGACGCAGGGGGACGTCGACTCAGGTGAGCTTAAAGGCACACTCCATCGTCAGGATTTTGAATAAAATATGCCGAACATCCCTTTGAACTTGGACAAACACCCAAAATCAACATCCGGACTGTTTGCTTTGCAGAGTAAGTCGCTTTCAAGAAATTCTTTTTTTCAAAGCCACGTGTGGTTTTCAAGAATATTATGAACAAAACCTCGCTCTGAACAGCGAGCACACAGGCTGTTGATTGAGGTTAAGGTATTGGAAGGTTTCTTATCATAAACAACACACACTCTTCACAAGAACGTTTCCTATCGCTTGGGAGGCCGGCGTCTTACCCACTAGGCCACTGCGCCTGTCTGTTTGCTCAATACTGGGCGCTTACAGGGTATCTTACGGTATAGTATGATCATGGTTTGCAGTGGCGTCAAACAGTATGGGCTTTGCATTGTTGGATTTTTGTAAAACAATGGACGCGTTTATAATTAACGGCCGCATAGGCCTACCAGATAATAGCAGAAAATGTACATCCAAGGAAAGTAGTGTGGTAGACTATGTTATTGCTTCAGTGTCATTGATCAATACTATTGTTGATTTTTGTGTACTTGACTTCTGTGAGTTGTATTCTGATATCCATTGCCCGATCTCTGTTGTCTTCGGCTTTTCAAATCACGATAATTTGGAAGCAAGTGACTCTTCTTGTGAACAAACACAAAGTTCTGATTTTGTAGGCAGGCCGAAATGGTTCGATGACAGTAAAATTAAATTTGCTGAGCAGTTAAAGGCAGAGTAAGCCTCCCGTAAACCATCACAGATACGGTCAGGCTTTTACACACAGTACAAACACCATTTCATTTAAACACTCACCAATTGAGAACATCCTAGGTGCCCTCCGTAAAGAGCGAACAATTTTCAAAGAATTTATTTTTGCGTGGTTTATCTTACCCCTGAGCCATCGTGAACCCGTGTGATCCAGTTTTCCCTTTTCACAATGCAGTCGTCATAGTTAGTCATTTGAATGCGACTCGACGTGAGCTTATCTACAATAGCACGTTTTTTTTATGCACGAAACAACGGCTGTGGTTCACAAGAACTCTAGCGATGGCTTTTGACTGTTGAGAGGAACGGCGATTTGCACTGATAAACCGGCCGTCGTCTGCTACGACCCTTGCGTGACCCTGCTTCCGGGCTTTTCTTTTTTTAAACTTTCACAACTTCGAATTGTTCTGATCTTGTCTTGATGAAAAACGAATTCTTTTATGATTAAAGAATGTTTGTGTAACAAGCTGTCAATTTATTATTTAGATTTTAAAAGTTAGGTCTAGCGCAAAAACGAGGCGCCGTTGTTGTTAACGTAACAAGTCTACGAAAATAAATTCTTTGAAAATGTCTCACGCTCGACAGAAAGCAGCCAGGATGTTCCCGTTCGGTGAGCGTTCAAATGGAAGTATGCTTGTACTGTATTTAGACGCTCGGGGAGCTCTGTGATGGTTTACGGGAGGCTTACTGTGCCTTTAAAAGAAGCAGATGAGATTATTAGACAATTGGATTGTACTTTATCTGCACAACTAGATGATGTCAGTGTATTGTCGCAACTTCAGATTGACCAGTTTTGTTCTCAGATTTGTGATATTATGAAAAACGCTGCCTCGGATATTGGACTTCTGAAGAACAACACTAGAAAAGGTAAACCTTGTACTAAAAAAAGGAAAAATGATAACTTCCCTTGGTTTGATTCCCAATGTGAGAAAAGTCGTAGAGAATTTTTTAACGCAAAAAATAATGCGAGACGTCTTAGGAATAGAGTTTCTAAAGATAACCTATCCAGAGCAAGTAAAGCATACAAAAAGCAGCTTAGAGTATCGTTTAAAAAATACAAATCAAAATTTATGAAGAAAATATCAAGTTTAAAATGTTCTGATCCTAAGGCATTTTGGAAGATAATAAATGGTTGTAGCCAAGACAAGAGAGAAACATATGCTAAAGTATCCTGTGATGCATTTTTTGAGCATTTTAAACGTCTTGGTAAGACAGATGACAATGATGCTAATTCTGCAGATCAGCAAAATGATCAAAGTACCTTTTCTATAGATACATATTTACTAAATGACTTGTTTACTGAGGAAGAGGTTAAAATTGCTCTCAGAAACTTAAAAAATAATAAAGCTTGTGGCTTAGACACTATAACAAATGAATTTTTGAAGAATGTTTCAGCAGATCTCTTGTCAGTTATTACTAAGTTTTTTAATTTAGTCCTTGTATCCGGCAAAGTACCCGAAGATTGGACTATTGGTGTCATTAAGCCCCTTTTCAAGAATAAGGGTAGTAAGGATGATCCTAATAACTATAGAGGTATTTCCATCCTGAGCTGTTTTGGAAAAGCTTTCACCTGTCTGTTAAACAACCGCCTTACTCATTTTTTTGATGCCAATAACACTATTGGTGAAGAACAAGCAGGTTTTCGTTCCGACCATAGTGTGACTGATCATATTTTTACCCTGAATGCTATAATAGACTTTTTCCTGTCTAAAAAGAAGAGATTGTACTGTGTTTTTGTTGACTATGAAAAGGCTTTTGACCTTGTTAACCGCTCTTTTTTGTGGCAGAAATTGTTAAATTGTGGTGTGCGTGGTAAGATGTTGACGATTGTTCAAGATATGTACTCTAAAGCTAAGTCCTGTGTACAGTGGAACACTAAGTTGTCTGACTTTTTTTCTTGTTCTGCCGGTGTGAGACAAGGTGAGAACTTGTCTCCCCTGCTTTTTTCCGTATATTTAAACGATCTGAAGAATTATTTTGATCGGGAGTCAGCTCTAAATACCTTAGGACGTGAATCCGAAAATGTAAACTGTGACAACAGTGATATTAACGTTCTGTATGGGTTGTTCATTTTGTTGTATGCTGACGATACGGTTATTTTTGCTGAATCGCCAGAATCCTTGCAGATTGCTCTAGATATTATGGACAGATATTGTAAAGATTGGTTTTTGAAATTGAATGTAACTAAAACAAAAGTAATGATTTTCTCAAGAGGGAAAGTAAGAAAAGTTCCGACATTTACATTCAATGGTCGGAAACTTGATATTGTGTATGATTTTCAATACCTGGGTATTAAATTTAGCTACAATGGTAAATTTACTGTTGCACAGAAGAATTTGTATGACCGTGCCTCCAAGGCCATGTTTGCTTTATTACGTAAAACTAGAAAACTGTTTTTGCCTCTTGATGTCCAAATTGACCTCTTTGAAAAAACTGTGGTCCCTATTTTACTTTACGGTTCTGAAGTATGGTGCCCTTACATGTCTGATCTAGCTAACAAATTACAGATACGATTTTTTAAGATGATTTTGAAAGTTGGCAAATCAACACCAACAAACATGGTTTTGGGTGAATTAGGTCAGTTCCCTGTAAGTATTCAAGCGAAATGTCGTATGTTGAATTTTTGGTACAAACTTGCATTTTCAAATGGTTCTGACAAACTTTCTTGTGTGACATATCGTTTTTTGTTTAAAATGTATGAATCTGGTGTATACAAGTCAAAATTTTTGCTTTCTGTCCATGGTGTTCTAAATGAGTTAGGCTTTAGTGATTTTTGGCACAATCAAACTATCGATAATGTAACGGATGGTGGTTATTTTAATACTTTCAAAGCACTGATGAAAAATAGGCTACAAGACCAATTTGTCCAAACCTGGCATTCAGAAATAAATAACAATGAGTTTTATTATAATTATAGAATGTATAAAGAGAATTTTGAGTTTGAAAAGTACTTGTCCATCCTGCCGGTTAATTTAGCAAACGCTGTTTTAAAATTTAGAACACTGAATCATAAATTGCCTATACAAAAAGGTAGGACTCTTAGTATTCCCAGACAAGACAGAATCTGTCACAAATGTTCATCAGGTGACCTTGGGGACGAGTTCCATTATATTTTTGTATGTCCTTTTTTTACCAATTATAGAAAACAGTTGTTACGGTGCTATTATTATGCCCGCCCCAATTCAGTTAAATTCAGAGAGCTTTTTTCCACTACAAAAAAGAGTTTATTGCTAAAACTCGCAAAGTTCATGACACTTGTCATGGACTGTTTGAGAAGCGAGTAAAATTTAATTCTCTTTTAGCTTTATACTCCGTTATCTGTTTTGTGTTGTTTGTAATAGTTTTTTTGTCCTTATGTTAACTCACCCATCACCCCCCCCTCCCCCTTCCCCCCATTTCCCACAGTAAAGAAATGTATGTAATTACTTTGTGTGTTTTATTATTATTATTATTATTATTATTATTCTTATTATTATTATTATTTATTATTATTATTGTTGAATTGTTTCTTGTATTGTTTTTGCTCTCCCTCACCCCTCAACTCCCTTTTCTGTACATAGTCTGATTTCTTTTTGTTTTAGTTCCTTTTATTTGGTGTTGAATGAAATGTGTTTTATTGTGTTTTTTAATTTTCCATGTACCCTCACGGGGTTTTATCGGAATAAAACTTGACTTGACTTGACTTGACTTGACTTGACTTGTCAAAATATACACAATGCTGTGATGATAGTTATAGTTCATCAGTGCCATTATATTATTTATCACACAGTGATTATGGTCATGTTTTGCAGTGCCGTTATGTTACATATCACACCGTGATTGTGATCATGTCTTGCAGTGCCGTTATGTTATTTATCACACAGTGATTATGATCATGTCTTGCAGTGCCGTTATGTTATTTATCACACAGTGATTATGATCACGTCTTGCAGTGCCGTTATGTTATATAATTATTACACAGTTAAAGTAGGGGGGGGGGGGTCTTCTTTTTCTTCTTCGTTCATGGGCTGAAACTTCCACGTACACTCGTGTTCTTCTTTACATGACCGTTTTTTTATCCCGGCTTCCATTTAGGCAGCCATACGCCGATTTCGGAGCATGGGAGGTTGTTATTCAGGCATGAAGAATGCACGTCACACACCTAACTACCAACATAAGGCCTTTGTCACTTTCTTGTTTGATTATATCTACCGATGCGCGGCAAAAGGAGAGGACAGCTCTTGACGGCAAACGACCGCGGATCCCACCTGTACTCCGGTCATATTTAGTTTTAACCTGAACACCGTTTCAATGTTTAATGTAATAATTTAACAGATTGTTATATGTTGTTTACACATATCAGGAATATAGAGTTATATAATGGGGGAAACAAGTACTAAAATTAAATCAAAGAAAATAAAATTTACATTTTGAAAAATTGTGACCAACTTCGCCGACCATAGCCGACACAAGGCGCAGATCTCTGATCTGACACATCTAGGTCAAGGTTACTGTACCGCCGCACAACGCGCGCTGGCGCGAAAGCGTCGTCTGCTGCTGGTTTATTTTTGCAAAAAACTGTCTGTTTAAACAACTAACTGAAGCAGAGTTACTGAATGTGTATACTTCTGAGATGGGTATTGATTGTTCATCTTAATGCTATACAAATGGATGACATTAAACTGTAATTTAAGACTTTTTTCATTATTCCGAAAACAACATTTGTATGGAAGCCGACCTATGGCAAAACTGTATTTCTTCTCAGTTACTAGTTTTCAAAATAAGTAAAGTAATGTTGTATGAGATGGTTTAAACACTTCTTGAATATACTCCTTCACTTGATATAAGTGCTGTTTTGTCTAGATTGAGTACTTGGACAAAGCCGACATTGAGCAGGTCACAGTGCCTGATCTCTTGCAGCTCATTGAAAGCTGACTCGGTTTTGATAAAGCCCAGGAATATGGTTCTAAATACACGAAGAAAACAATTGGAAGACTACTATGGCGTTAACATTGTTTTTTCAGAGAAGAAAGGAACGCTGAATGTTTCTTTTAAAAAAAACAACCAGCGAAATTCTTCGCCAATTTTACAAACAACCTAAATCCGCAGATCCCGAGACCCAGAAAGTACAATGTACGATTATTAAAGGCTGCGGCAAAGCTCATTTGCAATTACCGTAAACTACCTTGTATGCGCCCCCCCCCCCCTCCTATGCTGCAATTCGCCCAAAAGTTGAGGGTGGGCGTTTCCTAGGTACTATACCCTTTGCAGGAGCGGTTCCTTAGCTAGAATAACGATAATTTGGTCATTTGGCATAGAAGTATTCAAAGGATGCGTTATTGCACAAAACTTTCCTCTCTCACACTCTCTCTCTCTCTCTCACACAGACACACACAGACACACACACACACACACACACACACACACACACACACACACACACACACACACACAAACTCACACAGGGAATTCTGCAAGCACTGAACCACGAAGATAATCTTATTGCTTTAGTGTCTGTTTAACAAGTTCATAACTTCAAAATACCTTTGACGACGCGGCCCTCTACCCGTTCTTACTCACTGAGAAATCAAAGAACACGTAAATCAACCTCTTCAGACATCACTTTTCGCCCAAGATGAAGCTTTTGTTTCTTCTTTTCCCTCCCAGTCAAAAATGTATAGCGATTCTGTAACCACTCTAGAACCCGTTTTCTGTCCACTCCCCGAAACATTTCCGAGGAAGGAAATTTATTTTTTCCTTTTCCTTGTCTACTTCACTGATCGAAACTGGGAGGTGGGCGTTAACTAGGTACTTTACCCTGTGCACAAAATTTGACCAAAAGCAGGGGGTGGGCGTTTACTCGATACTGGGTATATACAAGGTAGTTTACGGAACATCAAATCATAGTGTTTCGTCTGAGGAGGAATTCGTGAATATTCTTTCAGACATCGAACATCAGCTACTTGCACACAAAGAGAAGTTGTCAATATGCAGAACCAGTCAACTGTGGCTACAGAACATTGACATGATGGTAGACATTCTCCGTCAGTCCATCACAGATGAGAGAACAGGCAACTTTCGTCTGCATGTACAGAGTGTCCTGGAAATGTTGCCACACTTTGCTGCGTCTGGACACACCAACTACTTGAAATGTGCAGTATCTCCAGCACATGTCTGAGCTACAAAGAATACAACCTGCTGTATATCAGCAGCTCATGAAAGGCCACCACAACATCCGGCGCAGCGATCGATACTGGGCAGGACTGTCCTCAGACCTCGTTATTGAACAGCTTCTGATGCGCAGCTTAAAGACAAATTGAGGTTTGACGAGGGGAACAGGCATGGGTGAAAGTAAAAGACTGGTGTGAATACTTGGCATGCAGCGTGTGACAGGTGTGCCTTTCATTACAAGTAACCAGCATAAGGATTCAAGCAAGTCACTACAGAAAAGGGAACACGCGGACACTAAGAAAATTCTGGAGTTTTTCCAGAGGAGGAATTCATTCAGCGGAGACGGAAAACTCTCTCCAGCGGAAAAGTCGCAAACGAATCTGTAAATGTGGACACAGTAAAACTACTGGGACAAATCGTCATTCAAGACATGGTTAGTAGGGTCTTCGCTTGCCGACCGTTCACACTCAAGAAGAGTGATCAGGCTGTCACCCTAGCCTTTGAGTCTGTGGTGTCCTCTCAAGGCGAGGCCATCAATGTTGACCCAACACCGCTGTTCCAGCGACTAGTCAGGATCTTAGAGGCCACTCCAGAACTGCTGCCATCAGCCTTTGAACGTGAGCTCTCTAACATTCCAATATCTTTGTTTGAGCCCTCAGATCTGCCACGAGAAGCCAGAAAGCACATTCTGGCTGCCCACATTTGGTTTCTCGCCAAACATGAAGAGGAAAACGTCCACGACGTACACTACGTCATCAACGGCGGTTTTCTTTTGCACCGTTTGGCATGGGGAAGGTGGGTGACATACAACCAGCTGATCGCAAGCTACGTGAACTACGTTGGACGAAGATGCCACAAAACCAGCGTTGTTTTGACGTCAAAACGGTCTTGTCTGCACAGCCCTGTGACGACGAGGCGGACGACGTCGATCAGCTGTGGTGACGTTTTCTACTGAATTGCAAACAAGTCGCGTAAGGCGAAAATACAACATTTAGTCAAGCTGTCGAACTCACAGAATGAAACTGAACGCAATGCAATTTTTCAGCAAGACCGTATACTCGTAGCATCGTAAGTCCACCGCTCGTGGCAAAGGCAGTGGCATTGACAAGAAGTTGCGCTGAGAAGGATAGCACGCTTTTCTGTACCTCTCTTCGTTTTAACTTTCTGAGCGTGTTTTTTATCCAAACATATCATATCTATATGTTTTTGGAATCAGGAACCGACAAGGAATAAGATGAAAGTGTTTTTAAATTGATTTCGAAAATTTAATTTTGATCATAATTTTTATATTTTTAATTTTCAGAGCTTGTTTTTAATCCAAATATAACATATTTATATGTTTTTGGAATCAGAAAATGATGAAGAATAAGATGAACGTAAATTTGGATCGTTTTATAAAAAACATTATTTTTTTACAATTTTCAGATTTTTAATGACCAAAGTCATTAATTAATTTTTAAGCCACCAAGCTGAAATGCAATACCGAAGTCCGGCCTTCGTCGAAGATTGCTTGGCCAAAATTTCAATCAATTTGATGGAAAAATGAGGGTGTGACAGTGCCGCCTCAACTTTTACTAAAAGCCGGATATGACGTCATCAAAGGTATTTATCGAAAAAAAGGAAAAAACATTCCCAGAAACTCTCATGTAAAATTTCATAAAGATCGGTCCAGTAGTTTGGTCTGAATCGCTCTACACACACACACGCACAGACAGACAGACACACACACACACACACACATACACCACGACCCTCGTCTCGATTCCCCCTCTATGTTAAAACATTTAGTCAAAACTTGACTAAATGTAAAAAAGGAATGGCTTAAACCCCTAACAATAACAGTGTAAAGACGAATCAACAAGTGACAGTATTTTGTTATCTTATGTATCGTCGTCATATGAAATAAACAAACTGTCGTGTGTCATACCCTCTCAATTTAGTAATTGATCGCCTCTTTCACATTTAGGGGGGTATGAAGCGACTTTGCCTAAAATGATGTTTTCAAAACACTCATTTTCTTAAAGCTGCTCACTCTGCTTTGGGGAAACATATGTTAGTAAGAAAAAATGCCTTGTATTATTTTATATTTGCACACGGTGGCATAGCATGGGCGAATCGGATAATTTTCGTATAAAATGTGACTAGTCTTTTTGGTTTTGCACGGAAACAATCTGACTTTACAAGAGTTGCAGCTAACTATTTCCTACTTTGCCTTTTCTACTATCAAAAACGCCTTTAACGTGAAGCTTTATGAGACACCACGGCCTCAGTAACAGCCCACAATTCGTTTTCTGTAGTGCTTGACCATTTTGGAAAAATCATGCACGCACATAATACTAAACATGCAAAAAAATACGACTATCCCCCACAATATTTTTCTATATTTTGCATATGTGATTCTTGTATGTATATAGCACTCAAAAAACTTTAAATAGCTTGTAAAGGAATTATGTTGATGTTGAGGCAATATTTGTCAAAATATGACCGGAGTACTGGCAAAGCATAGCCCTTCAAATTTTGTTGGTTAAAGGACTATACATTGCCAAGATTGTGCTTCAGAAACAATCATCTACACGGCACGAATCGACGATGTATACCGTAAAAAACCACCGTCTCCGCTAGCTTTCACCAGCTCTCGGTGTTTTATACCCCTAACAGTCCCAGCCCTGCCCAGCCCCATTGTGAAAAAGGTCAAATTAAACAAAACTTTTGCCCTCAACAGTTCGCAAGTTTTTAAATTCTCGTTGAAGCTTATCAATTGAACGTTGTTATCTTTCTGAATGGATGACAAAAGGCTGATTTGATATGGATCGATTGAGATTTCGATCACGAGACACTCATTTGCGCCGAAGCGAAGAAACCATTGTCTTTATGTGTTACGGAGTTGGTTGAATGTGAGTCACGGTCACAGCTCTTACTATCTGACCTGATTCACTTATAGACAGGTTGTTTTTTCCCAGTCAACTCAGCCGACTGTTTTGTATCAGTATGGTCTAGATCATTGGTGACTGCTATATTCGTTTATGTAATCTATGTGTTACTTAGTCATTGTATTTCATAAACACAAAAGAAAAAGAAAGACAAGTCGCGTAAGGCGAAAATACAACATTTAGTCAAGTAGCTGTCGAACTCACAGAATGAAACTAAACGCAATGCAACGCAGCAAGACCGTATACTCGTAACATCGTCAGTCCACCGCTCACGGCAAAGGCAGTGAAATTGACAAGAAGAGCGGGGTAGTAGTTGCGCTGAGAACGATAGCACGCTTTTCTGTACCTCTCTTCGTTTTAACTTTCTGAGCGTGTTTTTAATCCAAACATATCATATCTATATGTTTTTGGAATCAGGAACCGACAAGGAATAAGATGAAAGTGTTTTTAAATTGATTTCAAAAATTTAATTTTGTTAATAATTTTTATATATTTAATTTTCAGAGCTTGTTTTTAATCCAAATATAACATATTTATATGTTTTTGGAATCAGCAAATGATGGAGAATAAGATGAACGTAAATTTGGATCGTTTTATAAAAGAAATATTTTTTTTACAATTTTCAGATTTTTAATGACCAAAGTCATTAATTAATTTTTAAGCCACCACGCTGAAATGCAATACCGAAGTCCGGGCTTCGTCGAACAATACTTGACCAAAATTTCAACCAATTTGGTTGAAAAATGAGGGCGTGACAGTGCCGCCTCAACTTTCACGAAAAGCCGGATATGACGTCATCAAAGACATTTATCAAAAAAATGAAAAAAAGTATGGGGATATCAATCCCAGGAACTCTCATGTCAAATTTCATAAAGATCGGTCCAGTAGTTTGGTCTGAATCGCTCTACACGCACGCACACACACACACACACACACACACACACACACACACACACACACACACACACACACACACACATATACACACACACATACACACACACATACACCACGACCCTCGTCTCGATTCCCCCCTCGATGTTAAAAAATTTAGTCATAACTTGACTAAATGTAAAAAAGGAGCATGTCTTGCAGTGCCGTTATGTTATATATCACACAGTTGTGATCATTTCTTGAAGTGCCGTTATGGTAAATATTACACAGTGATTATGATCATGTTTTGCAGTGCCGTTGCGGTATATATCACACTGTGATTACGATAATGTGGTTTTTGTTTGTTTGTTTGCTTAACGCCCAGTCCACCGCGAAGGGTGATATCAGGGCGGTGCTGCTTTGACATTTTAACGTGCGCCACACACAAGACAGAAGTCGCAGCACAGGCTTCATGTCTCACCCAGTCACATTATTCTGACACCGGACCAACCAGTCCTAGCACTAACCCCATAATGCCAGACGACAGGCGGAGCAGCCACTAGATTGCCAATTTTAAAGTCTTAGGTATGACCCGGCCGGGGTTCGAACCCACGACATCCCGCTCACTGGGCGGACGCCTTACCACTAGGCCACCGTGTTGCGGTCGATAATGTGGTGCAGTGCCGTTATGTTATACTAGAGGAATACCCGGCTTCGCCGGGTGAATCGCGAGACAGAGACAGACAGCGTGGCGGTTCGCCGTCTTAGAGCACGTGTGAACATTTTCATCCACCAGTTTGTGCCCACTCAAAGGAAGGCAAGAACATACAGACAGACAAAAGCCGCCAGACCCCATCACAAACAGAACTCTACAATCCACAGGTGTTGCCTCCACACACACACACACACACACACACACACACACACACACACACACACACACACACACACACACACACACACACACACACACACACACACACACACACACACAGAAGCCGTATATATCTATCTATATATATAAATATATAGAGATAGATGACAGTGGATTTTTCGATAAATAGATTCGACCTTTGCACTTTTACAGTGAGGACAACTTTCGGGTACATGCAAGGAAAGCCCACAACTTCTAAGGCGAACAACTCTGCAGAGTCTGCTGTGAAGGGCGACACTCGACCGTCTTTGAATTAACTTTGTCCCCAAAGTTCCGAACCATGGACCCGCCAAGCTTAGGCCCCTCCCAGGTTGGTGGAATGGGAACAGCACGAAAATGATTCAGTGGCCATAATGCCATTCCTGAACATATCATGTCGAGTCCCATCCCTGTCGACGACGTCAAATGTAATCGATTGCCAAAACACCACAATCACCTTTGAAGGCGAAGTCCTCTCATACGCGATTGAGAATTTTAGAGCTTATTTGTAAGCCCTATATTAACTGTTATGGCTTCTCAAAGGCCAGAACATACAGACAGACAAAAGCCGCCAGTCCTGAACATATCATGTCGAGTCCCATCCCTGTCGACGACGTCAAATGTAATCGAGTGCTGAAACACCACAATCACCTTTGAAGGCGAAGTCCTCTCATACGGGATTTAGAATTTTAGAGCTTATTTATAAGCCCTATATTAACTGTTATGGCTTCTCAATTGCCAGAACATACAGACGGACAAAAGCCGCCAGACCCCATCACAAACAGAACTCTACAATCCACAGGTGTTGCCTCCACACACACACACACACACACACACACACACACACACACACACACACACACACACACACACACACACACACACACACACACACACAGAAGCCGTATATATATATATATATATATATATATATGTATATCTATATATCTATAAATATATAGAGATAGATGACAGTGTATTTTTCGCGTGGCTATAAATTGATTCGACCTTTGCATTTTTACAGTGAGGACAACTTACGGTTGCAAGGAAAGCGTTCTGGACAGTGCAGTGACATTCTAAAAAATAGTAAGGTAGTAACGGGAAAATGGATTGACGCCACACGAAGGAAGGGAGATAAACGCAAAACACTGGAGAAGATAAGGAAGAGTTAGTGGGAATGGATCTGGGAAGATGAACAGAAAAACCAAAATCGGTTCAGCGCTGCGCGCTGAGAGCACGTGTTGAAAATTCTCATCGACCAGGTTGTGTCCGGGGTCTACCTGAACATGCCCACCAAATTTGAAGCAGATCCATCGCGAACACACACACACACACACACACACACACACACACACACACACACACACACATACTCACACACACACACACACACAAACACACACACACACACGCACACACACAGACAGACACAAGTCGTATATATATATATAGATATCACACAATGGTTATGACCATGTATTGCAGAGCCGTTATGTTATATATCACACAGTGATTATGATCATGTTGTGCAGTGCAGTTATGTTATATATCACACAGTGATTATGATCATATCTTACAGAGCCGTTATGTTATACTAGATGAATACCCGCTTCGCCGGGTAGCCTACGGCTGCGCCGGGAAAAAGTCGAGCCGAATACCCGGCTGCGTCGGGAACCCGGGTGTACGCCGGCTTTGCCGGCGCACCGCGCGAAGGAAGGGAGATAAACGCGCAAAACACAGGAGAAGAGTAGTGACCTTCTAAAAATAGTATAACGGGAATGTGGATTGAGCGTTGTCGACAGTGACCTTCTAAAAATAGAAACGGGAATATGGATTGACGCCACACGAAGGAAGGGAGGTAAACGCTGAAAACACTGGAGAAGATAAGGAAGAGTTACTGGAAATGGATCCAGAGAAAAACCAAAATCGGTTCAGCGCTGCGCGCCGAGAGCACGTGTTGAAATATTTCATCGATGAGGTTGTGTCCGGGATGTAGCTGAATATGGCCTCCAAATTTGAAAAAGATCGATCGAGAACTTTGGCTTGGCATCGCGGACACACACACACACACAGACACAAGTCGTATATATATATGTATATAGATATCACACAGTGATTATGATCATGTTGTGCATGCAGTGCATTTATGTTAAATATCACACAGTGATTATGATCATATTTTGCAGTGCCGACATACCGGGTGAGCAACTACTACAACGTGACGTCAGGCATCAAAGACCCCACCGTGTTCACCCCACCCCTCAGCTGCATTCAGACACAGGTATACATGGGTATAGTGTGGCTTAAGTCATTATTGTTTGAATAACGTGTCACACACACACACACACACACACACACACACACACACACACATACACTCTCTCTCTCTTTCACGCACACACACACACACACACACACACACACAACACACACACACACACACACACACACACACACACACACATACACTCTCTTTCACACACACACACAACACACACACACACACACACACACACACACACACACACAACCAAAGTAAGTAAAAGCCAACACGAATGTTTTGTTATTTTCAGGACCTGGCCACGGAAGACTTCGGAATACACAGGCCAGAGTCGCTCTTTCTCTAATAAACTGTCAATGTTGAAACAATTAACTGTTGTTGCTTTAGCTGTGTCTGTCGTCGTGTTCATATCATATTGTAGCCGTGTGGCGATTTGACGTACTTTCTCTCGTTCCCTACCCCAATTATTCCCCTTGACCATGCGTGTATGTGTTTGTTCCGTGGTGTCGTGTATGAGTCGTTGTTCCGTGATGAGTGTATGTCTTTGTGCGTAGATGCTGCGTTTTAATTGGTTAATCCCTTAACGGATGCGTACGCATTCACCCCCGACAGGGCGAGTTCGGTCAGTCTGACCGGTGATTTCGCTGTGTGTGGATCGGCCTGTGTGCTTAAGCCTTGAGACCGGTGTTCTATTTGCAACAGTTCTTTGTGTTAGTGGGACATCTTTTAAAATACAGATAGCCTGTGCTGGATTGTGAGTATCATCTTTGACCTGTGGTTTAATAGCTGATTTACCATCAGCGAGGTGAGTGATTCAGACCGGCGTTGTGTTGAACAGTCCCGCCGTAACTCGTGTGTGTTTAATTCTTCATTGACCTCGAGGAGTGAACTGTAAGGGGATCAGCTCGTTACTCCACCGTATCGCTACTCCCCCGGCTCGATACTCCCCCGGCTCGTTACTCCCCCGTACACAGAAAATGACTGGATAACCCTGTGATAGTAAGTTGGCATGAAATATTGTTCCCCCCCCCCCCCCCCCCTGTCCAGCTGTTTTGTTTGTTTCTTTGTTTGTTTATCCAGACAATTTCTCCGGAAAAACAATATTTCATGCTAACTTACTATCACAGGGTTATCCATTCATTTTCTGTGTACGGGGGAGTAACGAGCCGGGGGAGTAGCGATTCGGGGGAGTAACGAGCTGAGCATCTCGTTACTCCCCCGTATCTCTGCTGCTTAAAATATATACTTTTTTTCAAAGATGTACTGTACACGAATGTACAGGCAGATCTGACAGTTGTAAGTTCTTTAAAGGCACAGTAAGCGTCCCGTAAACCATCACAGAGCTCCCCGAGCGTCCACATACAGTACAAGCATACTTCCATTTGAACGCTCACCGAACGGGAACATCCTGGCTGCTTTCTGTCGAGCGTGAGAAATTTTCAAAGAATTTATTTTCGTGGACTTGGTCCTCTACAACAATGGCGCCTCGTTTTGGTGCTGGACGGCTGTTATGAATATTCAATACCGGAAATCACGCCCGGACAGTAAGCCTCCCGTAAACCATCACAGATACTGTCAGGCTTTTACACACAGTACAAACACCCTTCCATTTGAACGCTCACCAAACAGGAACATCCTAGGTGCCCTACGTAAAGAGAGAGCAATTTTTAAAGAATTATTTTTTCAGATTGTCTCGAACACTTTTTGGAACCATTTTGAACTCAGGTCAAACATGAGTTACTTCCCTTCGGGTCTTATTCTGTCGATGTAAACTGGCGATAGCCGTGAATCGATGATTATCAAAATGTTTTTGGACCGTGGTGCGTTTTTGCGCTAGACCTAACTTTTAAAATCTAAATAATGAATTGACAGCTTGTTACACAAACATTCTTTAATCATAAAAGAATTCTTTTTTCATCAAGACAAGATCAGTACAATTCGAAGTTGTGAAAGTTTGAAAAAAGAAAAGCCCGGAAGCAGGGTCACGCAAGGGTCGTAGCAGATGACGGTTTATGCATATCGCCGTTCCTCTCAACAGTCAAAAGCCATCGCTAGAGTTCTTGTGAACCACAGCCGTTTGTTTCGTGCATAAAAACGTGCTATTGTAAATAAGCTCACATCGAGTCGCATTCAAATGACTAACTGTCGACTACATTGTGAAAAAGGGAAACTGGATCACACGGGTTCACGATGGCTCAGGGGTAAGATAAACCACGCAAAAATAAATTCTTTGAAAATTGTTCGCTCTTTACGGAGGGCACCTAGGATGTTCTCAATCGGTGAGTGTTTAAAGGCACAGTAAGCCTCCCGTAAACCATCACAGAGCTCCCCGAGCGTCTACATACAGTACAAGCATACTTCCATTTGAACGCTCACCGAACGGGAACATCCTGGCTGCTTTCTGTCGAGCGTGAGAAATGTTCAAAGAATTTATTTTCGTGGACTTGCTCCTCTACAACAATGGCGCCTCGTTTTGGTGCTGGACGGCTGTTATGAATATTCAATACCGGAAATCACGCCTGGACAGTAAGCCTCCCGTAAACCATCACAGATACTGTCAGGCTTTTACACAGAGTACAAACACCCTTCCATTTGAACGCTCACCAAACGGGAACATCCTAGTGCCCTACGTAAAGAGCGAGCAATTTTTAAAGAATTAATTTTGCAGATTGTCTCGAACACTTTTTGGACCCATCCTGAACTCAGGTCAAAAATGAGTTACTTCCCTTCGGGTCTCATTCTATCGATGTAAACTGGCGATAGCCGTGGATCGATGATTATCAGAATGTTTTTGGACCGTGGTGCGTTTTTGCGCTAGACCTAACTTTTAAAATCTAAATAATAAATTGACAGCTTGTTACACAAATATTCTTTAATCATAAAAGAATTCTTTTTTCATCAAGACAAGATCAGTACAATTCGAAGTTGTGAAAGTTTGAAAAAAGAAAAGCCCGGAAGCAGGGTCACGCAAGGGTCGTAGCAGACGACGGTTTATGCATATCGCCGTTCCTCTCAACAGTCAAACTGAAGCCATCGCTAGAGTTCTTGTGAACCACAGCCGTTTGTTTCGTGCGTAAACACGTGCTATTGTAGATAAGCTCACATCGAGTTGTATTCAAATGACCAACTGACGACTATATTGTGAAAGGGGGAAACTGGATCACACGGGTTCACGATTGCTCAGGGGTAAGATAAACCACGCAAAAATAAATTCTTTGAAAATTGTTCGCTCTTTACGGAGGGCACCTAGGATGTTCTCAATCGGTGAGTGTTTAAATGAAAGGGACGGTGTTTGTACTGTGTGTAAAAGCCTGACCGTATCTGTGATGGTTTACGGGAGGCTTACTGTGGCTTTAAATGAAAGGGTGTTTGTACTGTGTGTAAAAGCCTGACCGTATCTGTGATGGTTTACGGGAGGCTTACTGTGCCTTTAAACATGCTCTCTCTCTCTCTCTCTCTCTTGAAAATTCAGTTAAGTAATAACTGCATTACTTTAGTGTAATAAAAAGGCACGGGGGAGTAACAAGCCGGGGGAGTAGCGATACGGGGGAGTAGCGATACGGGGGAGTAACGACCCGGGGGAGTAACGAGATGCTCCCAATGGCCAACTGTAAGTAGATGCTGTTTCTTTTGTTTACGAATACGAATACGAATACGAATACTTTATTATCTCATACAGAGAAATTTCAGTGTGGTGCACATTAAAAGACAAAACAAATAATAAGACAACAGATAAAAATACCATACGAAGCATACTACACTCGCGCACGCATATGTACACTAACAGGAATAGTAACATGATTCCAAATAGGTTAATTGCCGTCAGCTTTAGCTAAAAGTTTAACGCTAAAAACTATCATTATCACAGGACTAGATATGTCATTGAACAATATTTATCACAGGACTAGTCATTCGAGGGTTATCACACTCAGCATAAGGGTGCACATCAAAGAGTGTAAAAAATATTCATCACAGAAATCAGTGCATATGTTCACCGGCACACATACTAGTTTTAATTAACTTAGGTATTTAAAAAGCCAATTGACTTTGGAATAAAACTGTTCTTAGTTCTGAGCGTGCGGAATCTGGGAGTGCGGAGGCGACGTCCTGAGGGCAGGACCTCAAAGTGGTGAGCGAGCACATGACTACTATCCTGGTTGATGCAGCAGGCCTTTCGCACCACACGTCGTTCATACAGCACAGTCAGTCCTTCCTGTCTCACCCCCACAATCTTACCACATGTGTTCACCACCCGCCCAAGCACATTCTTACTCTTCACACACAGACCTCCATACCAGCAGATGAAAGAGAAAGTGAGAATGGATTCAATGAATGAAGTATAGAATGTTTGGAGGATGCGGCTGTTGATGTTCAGACTTCTGAGCTTTTGTAAGCAGTAGATTCTTGACTGACACTTCTTGTGGATAGCTTTAGTGTTTGAGGAGAAATTTAGTTTGTTGTCAATGACTGTACCGAGATATTTGTATTCAGTCACTCGCTCAACTTTCACACCATCTATGTACAAATCTGAAACTGTAGCTGGGTTTTTGCGAAAGTCAATAACTATAGCTCTTTTGTTTTTGTCACATTTAGGTCTAAACAGTTATCTTTACACCAGGAGCTGAAATTTTGAACTTCAGAAAAATAAACAGAATCAGAGTCAGACAGGTCTTCAAGGGCAGAATCGTCAGAATATTTCACAAGAGGGGTCGAAACAGTGCCTTGACAATCGTTAGTGTATAATGTGAACAGAACTGGAGACAATACTGTGCCCTGAGGGGCTCCAGTAGAAGTACTAACTATGGATGAAAGTGCGCTATGGAAACGGACGGACTGGGTTCTGTTCACTAGAAACTGTGTGATCCAAAGGACGAGTCTGGGAGTGACGTTGTAAGAAAGCAGTTTTTGAACAAGCAGGTGAGGTTGTATGGTGTTGAAAGCAGATGAAAAGTCTATAAATAGAATACGGACGAAGGAACCAGGTTTTTCTAAGTGACTATATGCTTGTTGCAGAAGTGTGAGTGTGGCGTCATCTGTACCTCTGTTTTTCTTGTAGGCAAACTGAAAAGGGTCCATGAAAGGTTGTGTGCAGTTGAGAAGACGAGGCAGAAGGATGCGTTCAAAGCATTTCATTACTACCGAAGTGAGGGCAACTGGACGATAGTCATTGAGCTGTTTGGGTCTACTGTTTTTAGGAACGGGACAGATGGTTGACTTTTTCCACACATCAGGAACAATACAGTCCCTGAGTGACCAAGTGAAAAGCTGACTGAAAACTACAGACAACTGTGCTGCACACAACTTGAATTTTTGCTTGTCTATAATATGTTCTGATCGTATGAATGATGCTGTGGTGTAGCTATTTTATCCTAGTGGCGTTATAGCGTCAGTGTCGTTGTTTCGCCGTTGAGACCCAGTTTTCCCGCGCTAGCCTAGTTCTTTGTTTTGTAAGAGGGTGTCCTGTGTTGCGGGCGCGTCACATCCTGTGTGACGTTATAGATAGCGTAGACAGCGTAGCGCCCCCTGTAGTAACTTGTGAAGTTATCGGTGCTTGTCAGTATGTCACGCTCCGATGGTTTAAGACCGTAAGGCGTGAAGCGTATCCTCAGTTACCTATTGTGTAGGGAGTTAGTCCCGTCTTTCCCATTATTTCTGGTGTACGTTAAACAAAAGTCACGTTATCGCAACCTCTGTCTTGGCGTCTCATTTATGCTTCCTGGCCTATTTTCCCCCTTCCACTCCACCCTATCACAATATAGCAGCTGTTGTCATATTTGAACACCCATGATTTGATCTCGCACTCTCAGTCCGCTTATCGCCCTTCTCATTGTACTGAGACAGCCCTACTTAAAGTAATCAGTGACATTCTGTCTGCTCTGGATGGTGGTGATGTGTCAGTGCTTACCCTACTTGACCTTTCTGCAGCGTTCGACACGATTGATCATGTCACGCTTCTCCATAGACTTCAGACTCTGTACGGCATCTCCGGTCCACCGCTGGCATGGCTCGAGTCCTATCTCATTGGCAGGACTCAGGCTGTGCTTGTCGATGGCCAGATGTCTGCTCCAGCCCCACTTTCTTTCGGCGTTCCTCAAGGTTCAGTACTCGGTCCCATCCTTTTCATCATGTACACTAAGCCCCTCTCCACACTGATTCAAAACCATTCTGTCTTAAATCAGTCTTTTGCTGATGACACCCAACTGTATAAACCCAGTCCCCCTGCAGGGACACATTCCGCCATCCAGACCATTCAGACATGCATCACTGATGTTAAATCTTGGATGATCGATAACAAACTTAAGCTGAATGATGATAAGACTGAAGTCTTACTGTGCAAAAAGAAGAACACTACATTTCCCTCTCCCCAACCCGTTTCTGTTCAAGTAGGCGACACCGACATTCTTTTCTCACCATCAGCTAGAAACCTTGGATTCACCCTTTCATCTGACATGACCCTTAACAAACATATATCTTTAGTCTGTAGAGCAGCTTATTTTGAGCTTCGTAAGATCAGCACCATTCGCCACACACTCTCCTCTCAAACAACTAACACTCTTGTTTGTGCCTTTGTTCTTTCTAAACTCGACTACTGCAACTCTCTTCTCTCTGACTGTCCTCTGTATCTCCTGCATAAACTACAAAAAGTCCAAAACTCGGCAGCACGCCTCATTCTGAAAGCACGAAAACGAGATCACGCAACACCACTTCTTCACACACTGCACTGGTTACCTATTCAAGCCCGCATTGACTACAAACTGTCCACCCTCTGCTTTAACTTCTTTTCTGGCTCGTCTCCTGCTTACTTCTCTGAACTCCTCACCGTCTATTCTCCAGCAAGACAACTCCGTGCCTCTTCTGACTGTCGCATCCTCACCATTCCACACACCAAAACCAAAACATACGGACAGCGCACTTTTACTTTCTGCGCACCCACACACTGGAATTCTCTCCCCTTTCACATCCGCCACTCTCAGTCACCCCAAGCATTCAAACGAGCACTTAAAACGCACCTCTTCAAGAAATACAACCCCTGATTTTGTTTTCTCAGTCCATCAGTAGGCTACATGTAGTGTATTTGTTGTTTTAGTGATAATGTGATAATGTGTATACACATTTAGGGCTGTTTTTCAGTATTAATAACATGTTCTGTTTGATTAAGGGTATTCAGCTGGTATTTCCTTGTTTTTACTACCTATTTTATTCATGTTTTTATTACTTAATTAGTGGAAGAATCTGTTGTAATGTATGTTTGATGGTGTATGCTTTTAATCAAGCGTTGCTGACTATGAATGTAGATGTAAATGCTTGTATAACTGTGTTTGAATTTTAAATGTGTCAAGCGCAAAGAGCATAATTGTAAAGTTATGATGTTGCGCTATATAAATGCTCATTTATTATTATTATTATTATTATTATTATTATTATTATTATATAATTACGCCTCCGCACAAACACACACACGCGCACACATTCTCTCTCTCTCTCTCTCTCTCTCTCTCTCTCTCTCTCTCTCTCTCTAAATTGATAGTGTTTGTCCGTGTGTGGGTGTGTTTGTCCCAAGGACAGATTGTAAGAAACTGAGGCCCAGCCTTAGATTCTAATCCTTGTAAAACTGACAAAGTTCTATTCTGATCTCTCTCTCTCTCTCTCTCTCTCTCTCTCTCTCTCTTTTCTCTCTCTTCTCTCTCTCTCTCTCTCTCTCTCTCTCTCTCTCTCTCTCTCTCTCTCTCTCTCTCTCTCTCTCTCTCTCCAAATATTCACAGTTCTGAAACAGAAAATGTACACATTGTGTAAATTGTACACCCCAAACGTACACTTGATTGGATAAACATACGCCGATATTGGATGTAGGACAAACTCTAACAAGTCGCGGGAAGAAAAACTATAAGATTTAGTTAATCTCTTTATTTTCTTATATCACGAAAGATTTGTTACTGAAAGTTTAATTCTGTGAAGAAATCAAAAATGTTCCACAAGTCTGTCGATTGAAACATATCAGTAACTCCATTTTTACCAATAATATTAGAGCGATATTTCCAAGCCGAATATTTTGTCTGTGCATGTCAGAAAATGACAAATCACATCAATCTACTTTTCGATGTAAAACTATGAATTGACAACTCGACCATGAGCTAGATTGGAAAGAATGTTTAAAGTACAACAAGACCTTTTATTATATGCAAAACATGAGTAATGAAAGTGCAGTTAGTTTGTTGTCTATTTGACCTCACTTTATCAGACTGACCCTGTTTCTTCTTATTGTTCTGACAAAGAACAGTAAATAAAAAGGGGTTACGCTTTCTACAAAGACTGGATTACGAGAACGAGCTTTCCTCTCCGAGTCTTCGATATTCGTTGTATCTCCTTGTCAGTCCTCAACTGTTGTCAATTGTTTTCTTTCGCAATATACTTCGGCATTGAAACTTCAAATCAAACTTGATGGGTAAACAACAGATACAATGTAAACACATATCTCAGACTGGAATCGTGGACTTTCGTGCTGTAATTCATTGTTCGTAGGAAGCGTAACTTTCCTACTTCCTCTCTTGTGAGTAATCTGATACTGGGTGAAAGTCGTGTCAGAAACAAAGAACGCTTCTTTTGTCCACGCTTTGTAGATAATGAAAGGACAGAAACGTGTTGGATACTATTTTTTTTAAATATTATTCTCTTTATTTATATAGCGCCTTATCCGAAGTTCAAAGCGCTAAAGGAAGAAAAATGAGCTAAGTTTTCATTTTTGTTTAATTTTTCATTTGTGTGTCCGTCTATTTCAAAGACCACTTGGTCAAAGTTCTAGTCAATATTTCGTTCAGTCAATGATTGAACGATCCATACATTAACTGTTTATAGAGTATAGCAACACGTTTCTGCTTTTGAAGTAGGCCCACTTTTACCGTCAGATCAGACCACAGGGCAGATTTTCTCCAGTGCTGTGAATTGAGTGTAAAATCGGACGATGACGCTGTCGGTGGCTCACTGCCTGTTGCTGGTGTTGGTAGCACTGACCAGAGGCGAGCTGATTCAGAACGGGGGTCTGGAGTCCCCTGACCACTGGGACTGCTGGGGCTTCCAGTGTCAGACCACCACTGACCGCCACTCCGGTAGCCACGCTCTGCGGACCTCTGGACGGTGAGTTTGCAGTGGTCACTGTGTGTTTTGTAGAGCACTGACGCGCCCGGTGTCTTGTTAACGCTACAGTTGTTATGTAGAATGGTAGCAAACTTGGTATTTCGTACGCCGGATACCCGCTAGGTATTACAATGATACTTGAGCACAGGTGGAAAGCTAAGAAACAAGTGTTTGATCCCGGATTTAATTACTCCGACAGAACAAACAAATTGACGAATCAAAAACCAAAAACTAACAAAACAACTGTGACGGACAGCTTGTGTAGGAAATAAGTGAGTATGTATCGATAGAACATTGGGCGTCAGAGTTCGATTTAAACTCATATTTAGGCGGCTGACCAAGACTACAAAATAGTGCATGTTTGTGTGCGTTCAATCGTAACAAAATAATAATAAAAGGAATTCTAATTAAATTCATCGACACATAAATGACACAGATCTTGACAGTCATGGTTACTATAGATCTCAATCTGTGTAAAACGCCATAATAAGTCAAAAATGCAAGTAACTTATTATGTTCATGGGTCACGTCATACCGTCTATGGCACTTCGCTTTCCTAACTCAGAAAGCAATCCTAATAGTTCTATGTAGAAGACCTCACAGCAAGATCTGTGCTACAACTTCATCTAAACACTCAGTCGCTACAGCTGGCAGAAGTGTGTAATCTTGCTGTGCTCTGTTTTCCCCCCACCAGGACTCAGTACTTCATGGGCCCCTCACAGTTCGTCCCGGTCAAGACTGGACATATCTACACGTTCAGCGCGTGGGTCAAGCTGCTCAATGACCATGACGGACAGTCCCTCGACGTGGAGGCGGCATACACTTATCCTGGTCAGTAAGGGGTCATTCTGAATCACATTTAATGAGATACGACTTCGATTGAACACACTAAGAACTCTCTTCTTCACCCTCCCCATCTGGAAAAAAAACCTTGCGCCAAAAGCCAAGCAAACTTCGAGAAAGCGTGGTAAATGCAAATAATGGTGACACGTTACATTTTGTTCTTCTTCTTCTTCGTCGTTCACTAGATGGAGTTACATTTTGTCTCTACTTATGTATTTCGGCCGAGGAAATGACAAAGAATTTCCAGAATGAAGTTTGTCTTGATGACTTCATTATATCAGCAGAATGATGAAACATGCTCGTGAGGTCACCGCAAGACCGTGCATGTGTCGCTACCGGAGGTCATTAACGGGACTTTCCCGCTCCAGCAAAAACAAACAAACCTGTCTCAAATCACCCCAAGTATTCATAACATGTTTTCGTGTTGTTTTGCTTTGTTTTCGGAATTATGACATTCCACGCGAAAGATACTTAAGACGCTTGGGAGAATGGTCAATTATTCAAAAATCAAGCGGCTGTAAGTGTAATATGCGATTATCGGCGTGTCACATCTGTAACTCTGCTTGCTCCCCTTTCTTTGACCCTGATAGCAATATTTCTTCTTCTTCTTCTACGTTCGTGGGCTAAAACTCCCACGTACACTCGTGTTTTTGCACGAATGGGTTTTACGTGTATGACCGTTTTTACCCTGCCATTTAGGCAGCCATACGCCGCTTTCGGAGGAAGCATGCTGGGTATATTCGTGTTTCTATAACCCACCGAACTCTGACATGGATTAGAGGATCTTTTCCGTGCGCACTTGGTCGTGTGCATGCATTAGCACTAGCAGGTATGCACATAAGTTGACCTGGGAGATCGGAAAAATCTCCACCTTAAACCCACCAGGCGCGGCCGGTATTCGAACCCACGACCTTACGCTTTGGAGGCCGGCGTCTTACCACCAAGCCATTGCGCCCGTCTGCTTGATTCTGAAAAAAACCCGTTATTGTCTTGTGTATTCGTTCCCAACAGCACTGGAAACAAATGAAGATGAACAATCAAGACGGTTGATAAATCGACAATTGATAAACCAGCAAGATGCTAGCAAGCAAATTAGAAAATATACCAAAAAACAACCTTATCAGCTTTTGGGGGTAGGTTTTGTTGGTGAATCGACCACTGATAAACCAGCAAGATGCTAGCAAACAAATGAGAAAATATACCCAAAAAAACCCTTATCAGCCTTTTTTTGGGTGGGCGTTGTTGGTGAATCGACAACTGATAAACCAGCAAGATGCTAGCAAACAAGTTAGACAATATACATAAAAACAACCTTATCAGCTATTTGGGATAGGTTTTGTTGGTTAAATATCAAACATCATAGCATAAAGAAGGATTGATTTTGTGAAAGATGAGTGTTCTGGTTACACATATCTTGCAGGCAACGTGATTGAATACGAGAGCATCGCGACACGGAACAACGCCAAGACATCCGATGGGTGGATCCACCTTCAAGGCAGTTTCGTTGTGCCCAGAAGTACGTCATCATTCTTGACTTCATCGTTGATGTCGTCATGATTGTCAACATCGTCATTGTTTGTCACTCACTGTCTCACACCCAGTCATTTTGTTGTTTAAATTTTTACTCTCATTTGATTAATAATTTTTGTTTGGAACTGCCACGTTTAATGTGTCATATAAATGGCATGGCAACATAATAAGAAAGAAGATTTGTATTTATTCCCATATATGCAAATGCTAACAAGTTCAGCATCATAGGACATCACATCCTGACTTCAGGTCAAAATGAGTTCGGCTCATTCTATCCCTGACAGGATGCCTTGGTTTTCCTTGTCTGGCGAGGAAATCGATTTTTTACATATTTAGATCTTTTCGTAATGTGTTATGGATATAAGCAGATTCGCGATCGTCGATAATGATTTTTCATGGTGTTGTGTATCTTTTAAATAACAAAGGAATTGATATGTAAGACAGTTTCAAGCGAGCTATTTTTCGCGACTGTATTTACTGTGCAAACAACTCTAAATATGGCAAAAGTGTCACGTGATAATCAACCGTTTGGTTTCGGCGCTCGCTGGAGCAGACGATTATTTCTGACAGTGATGCAACCATATTATTACGGTCTCCTTCCGGCAGCAGTCCCAAAATTTCGACTTGTTTTGACCTTAGAACGATGTCTTTATCCCCGAGTACGCTAGT
Organism: Littorina saxatilis; assembly: GCF_037325665.1. Classification (NCBI taxonomy): domain Eukaryota; kingdom Metazoa; phylum Mollusca; class Gastropoda; order Littorinimorpha; family Littorinidae; genus Littorina; species Littorina saxatilis. Next base: position 66,992,547 of record NC_090261.1, read on the forward strand.
ACTTGGGTCCAGCAGACTTTAATTGTGTGTCTGTGTGTGTATCTGTGTGTGTGTCTGTCTCGACTTAACAGCTTATTGCTGGGAAACTACTGGGCGCAGTTCGTTCAAAAGTTGATACACTAACTTGATAATAGGTCCGATTGATCGTATTAAAACTTCATAATGTTACCTGGGACCTAAATGCCCCAAAAAACACAAAAGTTCTTGACGGTTGGACGAATTCAATCGGAGCGACAGCCAGCCATTGAGCTGATAGAACAGCCGAACGCGTGCGTCATGAAAAGCATGCTTATCGCATGCGAGACGAGCAAGCCAGCCAGCGGGTGGGGATTAATTTGGTCTCGGCAAAGAAACTACAGTGCAGGTTTGGTCTCGGTGAGACTGAAAGAGAGACAGAGAGCGCGAGAGAGAGCGACAGGGACAATACAATACAATACAATACAATACAATACAATACAATAAACTTTATTAATCTCTAAAAGAGAAATTGCATTGCTGAGCTTTTGTGTCCGTAATAAAACATACATAAAACATTCAAAAATAAACATTTGTTCTTTGTCATTCATACATTCTTGTGTTCTTATACATTTCTTCAATTCATACATCATTATTCTATCATAATTATGTACATACATTTATTCTCTTTTAACAGTCTGTCTTCAAACGCATCTCAGAGAGGAAGGCTAGAGATTTGTGTTGTGCCATAGGTAAAATCATGTGCTTAGCTATGAAGTAATGTTATCACATGTTATTTGAGGAAAATGAGTAAATATATGTACCAAGCGTATAACATCAGCAAAACTGAGAAAATACAGCACATTGGTTATCACATAAGAAAGTATATTAAAAATAAATTAGCATGCACTGTGTCAGTGATTCAAGGTGGTGGCTTGGTGGCCAAAGGGATCCGGGTTCGATTCCCGGCATGGGCGGTCTATTTTTTTTATTTTTAATTCTTGTTTACTATTGTTTATTATGAACGTTTTAATGTTTTATTTTACTCTAATAATTTTTTTAATTGTGTAAAATAATTTTTTTTTAAATTTAATTCACGTGCACAAGACAAAAAACTTTCATACTGTGCCAAAGTGATCCGAGTTCGATTCCCGGCATGGGCGGTCTATTTTTTAATTTTTAAAAATTTTTTTTAATTCTTGTTTACTTTTGTTTATTATGAACGTTTTAATGTTTTATTTTACTCTAATAATTTTTTTAATTGTGTTAATAAATATTTTTTTTTTTAAATCCACGTGCACAAGACAAAAACTTTCATACTGGGGGAGCGAGCCAGTCTGAAGAGTACTCGGGTCCAGCGCCAGCGTTTTTTATCATAACTGTGAAGAACAGAACGGAGATCACTGTCGAAGTCGGCCAATCTGCAATCATTTTCGTCTCGCGAACAACATATGGGAGATAATTTGATAGATTCGCGTTGGACTTTAGCGTCCGGTCAGAGAGATAACTGGCGATAGCCGTGGAGCGATGATGATCAGAATGAGGACATCAGTGCACTGGTATATTCAAGCTTTACTGTGCATGTGTCTGCTTGCGTTTGCATCTTTGTCCATGTTTCTGTTTCGGGTTATTTCTCTGTCCACGCGGCAGTATGCATAAGCTTATATATGTTTGTACCTATGGCGCAGCACTGACCAACATGAGAGTGTATTTCCAAAGCGGCCCGTCAACCTCCGCTAACTTTGCTGTGGACGACGTCTCCCTAACGGAAGTGACCAATCACGTGACAACATCCAGCTTAAACGGCGTCATCGACAAAGTGCGCAAGAGTGACATAAACCTGCAGTAAGTGTGTCACTAAGCTGTCACTTGTTTGGCATTCGGATCACCAACGTGGGCAGTTTTACGTTACCAGCTTTATTTTATTTCCCAGCATCTTGTTAATTAAAATGGTAAAGTGAATCATTTTGCGTTTCGCTGTGTTGAAGCCTTTTCCAGGTTTGTTGTGTCTGGCTGAAATGTGAACAGGCTATAGGTGTATTTGGTGTTGTTGCCATTCTTCTCGTGGTGGTAACTTGTTTCCTGGATGTAATGTGAACAGGCTAGGTGTATTTAGTGTTGTTGCCATTCTCCTCGTGGTGGTAACTTGTTTCCTGGATGTAATGTGAACAGGCTAGGTGTATTTAGTGTTGTTGCCATTCTTCTCGTGGTGGTAACTTGTTTCCTGGATGTAATGTGAACAGGCTAGGTGTATTTAGTGTTGTTGCCATTTTTCTCGTGGTGGTAACTTGTTTCCTGGATGTAATATGAACAGGCTAGGTGTATTTAGTGTTGTTGCCATTCTCCTCGTGGTGGTAACTTGTTTCCTGGATGTAATGTGAATAGGCTAGGTGTATTTAGTGTTGTTGCCATTCTCCTCGTGGTGCTAACTTGTTTCCTGGATGTAATGTGAACAGGCTGGGTGTATTTAGTGTTGTTAATAATAATAATAATTATAATAAATGAGCATTTATATAGCGCAACATCATAACTTTACAATTATGCTCTTTGCGCTTGACACATTTAAAATTAAAACACAGTTATACAAGCATTTACATCTACATTCATAGTCAGCAACGCTTAATAAAAAGCATACACCATCAAACATACATTACAAAAGATTCTTCCACTAACTAAGTAATAAAAACATGAATAAAATAGGTTATGAAAACAAGGAAATCAGCTGAATACCCTTAATCAAACAGAACATGTTATTAACAATACTGAAAACAGCCCTAGATGTTTATATACATTATCACATTATCACTAAAACAACAAATACACTACATGTAGCCTACTGATGGACTGAGAAAACAAAATCAGGGGTTGTATTTCTTGAAGAGGTGCGTTTTAAGTGCTCGTTTGAATGCTTGGGGTGACTGAGAGTGGCGGATGTGAAAGGGGAGAGAATTCCATTGTGTGGGTGCGCAGAAAGTAAAAGTGCGTTGTCCGTATGTTTTGGTTTTGGTGTGTGGTATGGTGAGGATGCGACAGTCAGAAGAGGCACGGAGTTGTCTTGCTGGAGAATAGACGACGAGGAGTTCAGAGAAGTAAGCAGGAGACGAGCCAGAAAAGAAGTTAAAGCAGAGGGTGAACAGTTTGTAGTCAATGCGGGCTTGAATAGGTAACCAGTGCAGTGTGTGAAGAAGTGGTGTTGCGTGATCTCGTTTTCGTGCTTTCAGAATGAGGCGTGCTGCCGAGTTTTGGACTTTTTGTAGTTTATGCAGGAGATACAGAGGACAGCCAGAGAGAAGAGAGTTGCAGTAGTCAAGTTTAGAAAGAACAAAGGCACAGACAAGATTGTTAGTTGTTTGAGAGGAGAGTGTGTGGCGAATGGTGCTGATCTTACGAAGCTCAAAATAAGCTGCTCTACAGACTAAAGATATATGTTTGTTAAGGGTCATGTCAGATGAAAGGGTGAATCCAAGGTTTCTAGCTGATGGTGAGAAAACAATGTCGGTGTTGCCTATTTGAACAGAAACAGGTTGGGGAGAGGGAAATGTAGTGTTCTTTTCTTTGCAGAGTAAAACTTCAGTCTTATCATCATTCAGCTTAAGTTTGTTATTGACCATCCAAGATTTAACATCAGTGTTGCATGTCTGAATGGTCTGGATGGCGGAATGTGTCTCTGCAGGTGTCACGTTTCAATATCACAATAAGGTGATTATGAACGGTTAGTTACTTCTAACTAACTAACCACACCACGATCCACTCTCGCAGTCATACAAATAGATAGAATCAACAAAAGTATAAGTTTCAGACGCCTGTTTATGTAATATCACGCCACCTCCCTCGAGACTTCACTCCAAATATGTTCTTTTACGTTCAAAACGTAAAATACCAAGAGGTCACTGACAACAAATGCCAGTTAAGTGTAGAAAATTATAGTAACACGCTGATCCCGTGTAAAGTTAAGAAATATATAGCTGATCTGCCAAAAGAGCTAATTTATGCAGGTGTCACAAACCCCACGCTGTCACCACTCGAGTATAATCATAAATATCACAGATGACTAGGTGGTAATAAGGGTGCATAAGACATGGTGCACTTAGCTTTGTTGTGCCACTGAGTGGGCGGCCTGTAATTAGTTCATAGTCTCCACAACTGCTCCGTAGAATGTAGTGCCGTCTGGCGTGGCTACGAAGCAGGGAAAAGTGGAGACATCAGGCGCCTCACTCAGTCGCTGGTTAACCGGTTAGCTGGTTACAACACCCCGCGGACGATCCGGTTACAGCATCCCGCAGATTAACAGCGTCCCGCAGATAGGCAGCAGAAAACAGCCAGCAACAGTAGCAGGTAGAAATGAAGAAAGGCTGCAACAAAAAGCCTCGGTGCACTAGACATGTCATGCTACCCCTCACACCCCACCTTTAAACATGTCACCCTGACGTATTTCATCGAGCACGTGGGCCTGCACAAACGGACTTTTACAACAACAAATCAGCTATTTTCCTTCCTTCTCTCCATATCTGCAAAAACCATATACAGATTAGTATTTTAGCGTCACAAAGAGCAAATTATGCGCTAACCTGGAAAGAACAACAGAGAGTATTTCATTCCACAAACACAGACTCGTCAACGGCGTTAAATAATGATTTATTACCTCAAAAGCCTATGTAGGTAGCACTCTCATTGAAGCGAAAACCGCTTCCTCCTTTGAATGGCACCTGTTCGTCAACAGCGATACCTCATTCACCCTCTTGCCGAAGCCTTTATGCGGTGAAATGTCTTTCCCGCACAGCGAAGAGAAATTGACGACCCGTTACGTCAGACCGCATGTGAACAGAGAGAAAGTGATCTCAAACTGAAGTTTTCCTGAAGCCCTCCTGTACATGCAGAGCGGCGCGTTGAATATCAATGCAGAAATCAAAGCGATGAAGTCCATCAAACTCGCAGGAAATATAAGACACCGACCGTTCTCCCCAGCGCTGAGTTTTCGAGTGTCCAGTTAACATGTCTCAGACAGACAACCTTGACGAAATCACGTGACTAACCCTGTCACATACCCCAGTTCAGTTATCGACAATTCTGCCTCGACAGCAGAAATCACCCCCGTGAAATCCGTGCAACACAAAATACCCGTGTTCGTTTTGCGCTGTCAGCAAAACCCACAACCCTTGACAGAAAGAACAGGCGCTTTCTATCGCAATTGACCAAGAGAAGGCACCCCACCGAGTGACACTTTCTTGATCCATGTCACTAATCGTGACACACCTCCCCTCTTCAAGACGAAACCTCGGTTTCGCTCCCAGTCATGTTCTCCTCTACAGCCCGAGAGAGAAAATCAGCTCCAACATTGTTGGCGCCCGGAATGACGCGTACCGTGAATTGGTACGGTTGGAGGATCAACGTCCAGCGCATAAGTCTGGCGTTTGCCAACCTTGTAACCTGAAGGTATTGCAGAGGTTGATGGTCCGTCTCCAGACAGAAAGGTCGTCCGTACAGGTACGCCTCGAACTTCTGGATGCCCCAGACAATGGCGAGACACTCGCGTTCAACCGTTGCATATGCTGCCTCGGCCGAGGTCAGCTTACGGCTGGCGAAGCAAACAGGGTGCAAAAACCCCTCTGTCTCCTGAAGCAACACTGCCCCAAGTCCTTTCCCTGAAGCGTCTGCCCTCAGCACGAAGTCTTTGTTCAGGTCTGGTAGCCGGAGTATAGGCTGACTGGTGAGTCGCCTCTTCAAGGTGTTGAATGCGGAGCTGCATTCCTCAGTCCACACTACAACGGTCGGTTGTAGTTTCTTGGTAAGGTTGGTCAGTGGTAGTGCGATTTCGGCGAAGTGCGGGATGAAGCGTCTGTGGAAGCTGGCAAGGCCCAGGAAAGACCTGACTTCTTTCTTCGTGCGTGGTGGCTCCGCCTCCCGAATCTTCTGGATCTTGTCGTCCTCTGGAACGAGCAATCCCTCGCCGACAACATGACCCAGGAAAGACAATTCCCGAAATCCCAAGTAGCACTTGGACGGTTTAGCTCCCAGATTTCCGTCCTTCAACCTTCCGAACACGTCGCGCAGGGCATCAAGATGTTCAGACCATGTCTCAGTCGCGATCAGCACATCGTCGATGCAACTGCTTTTGTATTCGCGCTTCAATGGTTCCAAAAGTTTCCTCATCATGCGAGTGAAGACGGCTCCCGCATTCTGTAGTCCAAACGGCATGACTGTCCACTGGAACTGGCTGAAAAGCAGTGCTGGGATGTACCTATCCCACGTGCGTGGTTTCTGCTGAGCTAGCTTCCTCAGCATGGTTTTCAAGGTACCATTGAACCTTTCCACCAGTCCGTTGCACTGAGCATGGTAAGGAGTTGTGAAATGCTGCTCAAGCGATAGCAGTCGTGCTGCCTCTGCCATCACTCCTCCCGTGAACTGAGTGCCTCTGTCGGTGAGAACTTCCGATGGAATTCCCAGCCGGGACCACATGGTGACCAGTGCTTCAGCTACTCGCGTAGCTTCGATCGATTTCAGAGGAATGGCCTCTGGGTATCGGGTGGCGTAGTCCACCATGGTCAAGATGTACCTGTTTCCGTCCTCAGACGCAGGCAAGATGGGCCCGATGATGTCAACTGGCACCCGACGAAAGGGTTCGTCGATGAGCGGCATCTTTTCTAAGGGGACCTTCCTCACTGCACCCTTCCCTTGGCAACCACCTTCTGGCATTTGTCGCATGACGCACAGAACCGTCGGACATCTGTACATATGCCTGGCCAATAGAAGTGGCGCCACACACGGTCCGTGGTTTTCTTGGTGCCTAAATGACCTCCAAGAATCGAATCGTGTGCTGTTGCCATGACACCCTCGCGAAACTCGCGAGGCACGACAACCTGTTTGAAAGTTCCTTCCCTGTTGCTGAACTCGCGGTAAAGCAACTTCTTCTCCCTGAGAAACTTTGACCGCCCATGCTTCCCGCTTAGCTTCATCTTCCCCGACTTCGCGTGCTCCCGAGGATTTGCTAGTGTCGGGTCAGATTCCTGTGCCTTCGCGAGAAGCGCGGGGGTCACGTTCCCCAGGGCAGCTCGTGCGGCAGGTAGGGGTTTGAGAGGTTTGTTTTCTCGCTCCGCCTGTGCCCGCGTGAGCACTGAAATGACGTCGGGAGACCGATAAACGGGAACCTCCCTGATGACGCCGTCCACAAACTGAACACGGTTCCCAATGAGCAGGTCGCATGGAGGATCGTCCATGACGACGGCCACAATGGTCCCCGTGAACAACGGCGTTACGACCTTGATCACGGCTGTGTTCAAGTCGCAAGCGTGAGATGCCTCGGCCATTCTCACCCTTATACTGTCTCCTGTGTAGGCCATAGCCGGAACTAGACTCGCCCGGACCACTATCATGTCTGCTCCGGTGTCCCGCAGACCTTCGCCCTTCACCCCGTTGACGTAAACTTGGCAATACGGCTGGAAATGTTTCCTGGAGCATGGAACGCAGAGTTGCGGAATCCCACGGGTGCTCGTGACGTCCCGGAACTCCTCACTGCCAACAAAATGCACGCCCTTCTGGTCCGATTGTCGTTTAATGCAGTCCTTTTTCACTTGGCCCCGCTTGCCACAGTAGAAACAAAGGATGTCGCTACTGGAACTTGATCCCTTGTGTCCCTGATCGTCCTTCCCGTCCTTGGGTCCTGAAGAACCTGAGTTTCCTGATTTGCCCGGCCGTGGGCCTGAAGATTTCCCGGTGATCGCCTGGGCGTCCTCGTGAACCCTGATCCAGTTTGCCGCCTCCTGAGTAGTTTTTGGCTGGTGCTCCTGCACGAAGGTCACCACCTCAGGTCGCAGGCTGGACATCAACTGTTCCATTACAATCAGGTCGGCAAGGTCATCGACGGTCCAATTCTTATCGGCCATTTCCACCCAGCGCCGCAGGTAGAGATTAAGACATGCCACAAATTGATGACTCAGCTCGCCGCTCAGTCTTTTGCAGTTCCGTAGTCGCCGTCGGTACGCTTCGGCTGTCAAGTTGAAACGTTGGAGTAACGCCTTCTTCAGAGCTTGATAGTTCCTCGCCTCGTCGTCATCCAAAGCGTTGTACAGTTGCAAAGCGCGTCCCTTCAAACAGGTGCTGAGACGACTGGCCCACGTATCCTCGCGAGGATTTCCCCACTGTGTTTTATAAAATAATCATATTATGAAAGCACATACATTCTTATCTTAGTTATTATGTATTCATTGTTAGCAAACATCGGCATTATTCATGTTTTACTTTAAACGCAATCATTGTTATTTATAGATCACAGGCACTTGATGTAAGTAGGTCACACACGTGTAAATGTTGTGCCCAGTCCTTGTTTTTGTTTCTGTTATTATTTTAGTTAGCAGGTCTAGTTGAGCACGTATTAAGTATCATGTACCCACTACTAGTCATTGTGCATTTTAGTTAATGGACTGATGATGTCATTTGTATGGAGTCGACGCACGTGCGAGGATATGTATGTGTGGGAGGGGGGGGGGGGGGGGCGCGGGAGATGGAAGCTTGCTGTATGTTATGTAATGTATATATTGTGTGTGATACGTGGAAATGTGATACTATTTATTTGCATGTATGATACAGGTACAAATGTGATAATTGTAGGCTTATACTAGTGATTACTGTGTGTGATACATGAAATGTGATATGAATGCTGTTTTTATATGTTATACTCTTATTTTCTCCCAAGCGCAAGACAAATTCTTCTATGAAAATTGAAGCCAATAAAATTTGAGTTGAGTTGAGTTGAGTTGAGTCTTCCCATCGCTGCTCAGAGGCAATACGTTCAAATCTGCGTAGAAAGTCGTCGAGCTCGTCTTTGTCATCGTCGAACGTCGGAAGTCTCGTCCGGTCAGTAACAAACGTCGGCGCGCTAGTCTGAGTAGGTGTACCCTTCTCGGCCTGTAGCCTAGCTAGCTCTAGCTGGTGCTCGCGATCCGCCTGCTCTTTCCGGTCTAGTCTGTCACGTTCGTCTCTCTTTTCCTGTCTATCACGTTCGGCCTGTCGTTCCCTTTCTTGTCTGTCAAGTTCGTCTTTCTCTTTCTTTTCTTGTCTGTCACGTTCATCTTTCTCTTTCCGTTCTTGTCTGTCACGTTCGTCTTGCCGTTCCTGTCTCTCACGTTCGTCTTTCTCTTTCTTGTCCTGTCTGTCACGTTCGGCCTGTCGTTCCTGTCTGTCATTTTCTTCTTTTCTCGTCTGTCGCTCTATGTCTTCCTTACGTTCCAACTCCTTGCGTTTAAGGATACTTTGCGCTCTAACGCGTGCGTCTCGCTCAGTCTGCTCCTCACTGCCAGGAGTCTCAAAAGTTAGTCTCCTCGTAGGAGAACCCTCTGCAGCCATGGTTAGTTAGGAAGAAAAGCTTTATCACAAAGGTAAGTCTAACGCAGCCATCGCTAGAACCCGCGAAGATGAAACAATGGATATAAAAATCCAGCAACCAGAAAACGCGGAAGAAAAATTCAAACGGTGTGGAACAAAACGCGTAGCCTATTTTATGGCTGCTTTTTGCGGTGAAACAGAGTGTTTCCCACAGCCGTGGTTAGGACAGAAGTCCTAGGATCCTTCCCCCCCAAATTCCAACAAAGTCAAAAATATGGAGAAAAATCCAAGTAAAACAAGATGGTAGAAATGTAACCTGTTACAGAATGCAAACAACAAAGTAGAGAACACTGAGTACAACGAATAACCAATCCGCTAACCCCGCTCAGCTCTCTGCAACGGAAAACTCTGAACGTACAACAACAAAGATTCACAAACAAAGGAAAGGGAAGTAATCACAGTTAGCGCATGCAGTAGCTCACAAATTACAATTTACATTTCCTGCAAGATGTGAATCGCTTAAGGTGTGGTATATGATCAAAACTATACAAAAAAGGGTAGTTCCAAGCAGAAATAAGTCGAGCACTGACGAGGTTATCTGCTCTTAGTTATCCTTAATTGGTGGGTCTTTATCAGTTGGAAATTAACTGAGTAAATCCCGGCTTGGCCCCCATGTGTCACGTTTCAATATCACAATAAGGTGATTATGAACGGTTAGTTACTTCTAACTAACTAACCACACCACGATCCACTCTCGCAGTCATACAAATAGATAGAATCAACAAAAGTATAAGTTTCAGACGCCTGTTTATGTAATATCACGCCACCTCCCTCGAGACTTCACTCCAAATATGTTCTTTTACGTTCAAAACGTAAAATACCAAGAGGTCACTGACAACAAATGCCAGTTAAGTGTAGAAAATTATAGTAACACGCTGATCCCGTGTAAAGTTAAGAAATATATAGCTGATCTGCCAAAAGAGCTAATTTATGCAGGTGTCACAAACCCCACGCTGTCACCACTCGAGTATAATCATAAATATCACAGATGACTAGGTGGTAATAAGGGTGCATAAGACATGGTGCACTTAGCTTTGTTGTGCCACTGAGTGGGCGGCCTGTAATTAGTTCATAGTCTCCACAACTGCTCCGTAGAATGTAGTGCCGTCTGGCGTGGCTACGAAGCAGGGAAAAGTGGAGACATCAGGCGCCTCACTCAGTCGCTGGTTAACCGGTTAGCTGGTTACAACACCCCGCGGACGATCCGGTTACAGCATCCCGCAGATTAACAGCGTCCCGCAGATAGGCAGCAGAAAACAGCCAGCAACAGTAGCAGGTAGAAATGAAGAAAGGCTGCAACAAAAAGCCTCGGTGCACTAGACATGTCATGCTACCCCTCACACCCCACCTTTAAACATGTCACCCTGACATATTTCATCGAGCACGTGGGCCTGCACAAACGGACTTTTACAACAACAAATCAGCTATTTTCCTTCCTTCTCTCCATATCTGCAAAAACCATATACAGATTAGTATTTTAGCGTCACAAAGAGCAAATTATGCGCTAACCTGGAAAGAACAACAGAGAGTATTTCATTCCACAAACACAGACTCGTCAACGGCGTTAAATAATGATTTATTACCTCAAAAGCCTATGTAGGTAGCACTCTCATTGAAGCGAAAACCGCTTCCTCCTTTGAATGGCACCTGTTCGTCAACAGCGATACCCCATTCACCCTCTTGCCGAAGCCTTTATGCGGTGAAATTTCTTTCCCGCACAGCGAAGAGAAATTGACGACCCGTTACGTCAGACCGCATGTGAACGGAGAGAAAGTGGTCTCAAACTGAAGTTTTCCTGAAGCCCTCCTGTACATGCAGAGTGGCGCGTTGAATATCAATGCAGAAATCAAAGCGATGAAGTCCATCAAACTCGCAGGAAATATAAGACACCGACCGTTCTCCCCAGCGCTGAGTTTTCGAGTGTCCAGTTAACATGTCTCAGACAGACAACCTTGACGAAATCACGTGACTAACCCTGTCACATACCCCAGTTCAGTTATCGACAATTCTGCCTCGACAGCAGAAATCACCCCCGTGAAATCCGTGCAACACAAAATACCCGTGTTCGTTTTGCGCTGTCAGCAAAACCCACAACCGTTGACAGAAAGCACAGGCGCTTTCTATCGCAATTGACCAAGAGAAGGCACCCCACCGAGTGACACTTTCTTGATCCATGTCACTAATCGTGACAGCAGGGGGACTTGGTTTATACAGCTGGGTGTCATCAGCAAAAGACTGATTTAAAATAGAATGGTTTTGAATCAGTGTGGATAGGGGCTTAGTGTACATGATGAAAAGGATGGGACCGAGTACTGAACCTTGAGGAACGCCGAAAGAAAGTGGGGCTGGAGCAGACATCTGGCCATCGACAAGCACAGCCTGAGTCCTGCCAATGAGATAGGACTCAAGCCATGCTAGCGGTGGACCGGAGATGCCGTACAGAGTCTGAAGTCTATGGAGAAGCGTGACATGGTCAATCGTGTCGAACGCTGCAGAAAGGTCAAGTAGGGTAAGCACTGACACATCACCACCATCCAGAGCAGACAGAATGTCACTGATTACTTTAAGTAGGGCTGTTTCAGTACAGTGAGAAGGGCGATAAGCGGACTGAGAGTGCGAGATCAAATCATGGGTGTTCAAATATGACAACAGCTGCTTCAAAACTACCTTTTCAAAAACTTTGGACAAGAATGATAAATTAGATACAGGACGATAGTTCTTCAAAATATTGACATCAAGACTAGGTTTTTTGAGAAGTGGTTTGACAAGTGCAGTTTTGAACAATGATGGAAAAACACCAGATAACAGGCTATCATTGACAATTTGAGTAAGAGTTGGCAACAACACATCAAGATTCTCAAAAAGCAGTGGTGTGGGTATGGCATCAAGTGGACAAGTTGTTGGTTTGGACTTTAGAATAATGGATCTAAGGTCTTTTTCACTGATTGGCTGAAATGATGGAAAAGAACAATCAGTGGGAACATCAACATGACTGGAGGAAGCAGAATGTGCACCCATCTGATCAAGTTCAGAACGATTATCTGAAACCTTCTTGATAAAATAATCACTGAATACATCTGGCAGCTGACTAGCGGGGAACACAGTGGGAAGTGGGGATACCTTACTGCGGCCGGTCAACCGGCTACAAATATCGAACAGTTTTTTGCTTGAATCGCAAGCAATAATCTGGGTTTGGAGGAAGGTTGTCTTTGCTGCGTGTACTAACTTAGTTACAATGTCCTTTGCTCCTTGAAATATTTGTTTATGGACAGTAAGACCAGTCTTGTGATACCTGCGCTCAGCACGCCTACGGTCACATTTGGCATCACGCAGTTCGACACAGATATCGGAGTACCACGGTGCGGACTTGGACGGACGGACAGGGCGACGTGAAATGGGGGCATGGACGTCAAGAGCAGCACGAAGTGTGGCATCAAGTTGGTCAGCGGAGGGGGGAGGGGGGGGGGCAGCGCGTTCTGCAGCTCGTCCCTAAAAGCGTCTTTATCCATCGTACGGAGACAGCGGACAGACTTAAACATGAGTGGAAGAGGAGGACACTGGGTCATCAGATCAAACAAAACACAAAAATTATCTGAGGCTAAGGCGTGTGTAACAGACACAGATTGAACAATATGATCATCAGGCCTATGCATAACCCAATCCAGTATGTGATTCTTCTTGTGCGTTGGATGACACTGACTGACTGTGTGAATTGAAAAACATCTAAAATATCTAACATCTTGACAGTGGAAGGGTGGTTGCAATCATCAAAATGAACATTGATATCACCAAGCAAAACAGGAGTTCCAGACAAAGTGTTACAATGGTCAACAAGGTCATGAAATTCAGAGAAAAACATGGCATCAGTCAATTTGTTTTTTGAGTTTGGAGGAGGCCTATAGATGCAAAACAACTGAACTGGTTTCTGATGAAGGGCTAGTTGCCATTCTCCTCGTGGTGGTAACTTGTTTCCTGGATGTAATGTGAACAGGCTAGGTGTATTTAGTGTTGTTGCCATTCTCCTCGTGGTGGTAACTTGTTTCCTGGATGTAATGTGAACAGGCTAGGTGTATTTAGTGTTGTTGCCATTCTCCTCGTGGTGGTAACTTGTTTCCTGGATGTAATGTGAATAGGCTAGGTGTATTTAGTGTTGTTGCCATTCTTCTCGTGGTGGTAACTTGTTTCCTGGATGTAATGTGAACAAGCTAGGTGTATTTAGTGTTGTTGCCATTCTCCTCGTGGTGGTAACTTGTTTTTTGGATGTAATTCACGTTGTGCACTTTCTGATACTGATCATGATTTTGCAGGACTGGGAAAACTTCTTTGTGCTAGAAAAGCACTTATTTGATGTACGACCTACATTCTTCAAATGAATAATCTACAATTGCAAGTATCATGAGATAATTTAAATATCATCAAGGTCTTCTTTTAACTATATTTAAGAACAAGTAAACAATTATACTCTTTTAAAGCGTCTCAAAGGCCTGTGCGATTCAACGATAGAATTGATGTGTATCATGTTGATTTCAGCGTTACGACAGCATCGGGAATCAACAAAGCTGACCTGAAGATCCGTGTGAGTTAACAAGAACTTGATAGATTTAATTTGACCTATCACGTTAACAAAACATGGCAGCAAAAATAAGGAAAGCATCTCGCAAACCGAATTCGCGAAACAAATAGAAAAGCATAAAAGTCGTTTGGTTGTCAGCAGTCAGTAAAACGGAGAAACGTCTTTCAAATCTCATAACTTAACCGTCGTTTCCACAGAATTGCCAAAAAATATTCGCGGGAAAGAAAAGATGTGACGTCATAACTCTTCTTTAAAGGCCATTTCGGCAACTTTGTCGGGTAAAATCAATCCTTTATCAACCGTGTCTGGGAATTGAAATGACTAAAAACCTGTGATACACATTTTCTTCGTGAAAGAGAAAACTGTGACTTTGTTTCTTAGATCTTTTAAGGATAAAATTATGTTAGTAGCATAAACGGAACACCGGGTCAAAACTTTGTAAAGTGTATAAGTATATTTCGATGTGTATTATTATTTGATATGGAATTGTGCACAGAATAATGCATTTATGTCTGTTTTTCAGAGGCGCTTAGAACTATTTTCGCCATACCAATATCCTCATTATTATTCATCTTTGCTTTCCTTTTTAATGACAGGTGGTGCAGACGAAAAAGTCGTTTCCATTCGGCACGGCAGTGGCCGCAGGGAAGTACAACTCTAACGCTGGTGGGGGCAAGTACCGAGACTTTATCCACAAACACTTCAACTGGGCTGTGCCGGAGAACGCCCTCAAGTGGAACGTCTTTGAAGCCCAAAGAGTAAGGCCAAACAAAATTAGATGTTGGTTTAGGGTAACGTGACCAAAAAGATAGGGTCGGTAGGTCGGTTTTTTTTAAACGATTTTAAAGGAGGTATGGTTCGCAAAATGTGCCAAAAGTTTAGGTTTTTTTTATAAATGAAAAAAAAGTTTAAGGGTCGGCGGGAAAAAATAGGGTCGGTCGGGTTACCTAAACCAACATATATTTTTGTTTGGCCTGAGATGGGCTATATACCGCCCTAACATATTTTTTTCTAAATCATCACCTGTATGTCATTTCCCTTGACCGGAGCCGTCTTCTTCGTCTTACTTGGACATGCGTGAATACTTAACAGGCTGGCAAACGGTAAGCCTATATGCAGAATGCGGTTAGCAAAGACAAACTGGATACATTGCACGATGACAAGTTCACAAAAACAGTGCGCGAAAGCATTTACCACAGCTCTCTTGGCACAGAACTATTGTCCAACCCCTTGTTTCCAGGGTCACAAGAACTACCAGCCAGCTCTCGATATGATCCACGGCCTGAAGAGTCACGGGTAAGCCGAGTATGTTTGATGTCTTCAAAGTTCAAATATTTAGTAAGTTCGAACTGTATGAGATCCAGAACAAGCCGCTATGCTCTGACGTCAATGAAAAAGTACAGGTTACCATACTGGTCCATGGCTTTAATGTGTCCCACCTGTGAAGCAGTAGTACCACAAGACTATTCTAAAGTGTAATTGCGCTAGGACATGTTACCTACAAGGACACACAACACCCGCTGTAAAGCCAGTATATCCTTCTTCTTCCACAGTATCGACCGTACCAAAGTTTAGCAGAGTAATCAAAGTCAGATTCAGCATTGAACTAAACACCGCTATTTTGATAGAATTATTCGTTCTGCGGCATACACATCATATTCATTCCTGTACAAGGAAAGATAAAACTGACAATGATGGAGTCTTCAGATAAAAAAAACAAACCCAGAGGGATTGAGAGGATCAAAGACGACCATCCTATTTTGCTTTCAATGTACACATTCTCACCTGGAGGTAATTGCTCAAGCAACATGTTAATTTCTCCCAGGATCAAAGACGGCCATCCTATTTTGCTTTGAATGTACACATTCTCATCTGGAGGTAACTGCTCAAGCAACGTTAATTTCTCTCAGGATCAAAGTGCGTGGTCACAACCTGGTGTGGTCAGTGCCGATCCAGGTCCAGGGCTGGCTCAAGGCGCTGTCCGGCAACGAGCTGAGGACAGAGGTCAAGCAACACATAGAAGAGACCATGACCAAGACACGCGGGCTGTGAGTGTTCTTTTCGCTGCTAAGCTATAGGTATGCAAGCACATTGGGGGTGGGGAGGGGGGGGGGTTATTGGTGTCATAACTAAGCTCAGTATATTTGAGAAAGCTATGATTTGCGGGCACAACAGAAAAACTTCTTGGTAAATAGCTTTACTTTGCACGCTATATAATACAAGATGCGGATACAGGTAGGACCAAAGCACTGTTATTTTTTGCCTTTATTCAAGAAAAATGAGTGACTCTCAAATGCCTTCCCACAAGTGCCAAGACCCTTCAGTGTGCACAAAGGAAACCATTTTGCTTCATGTGAAAGTGACCACCAAAAATACTCACTTCTTAGTGATAGGGCTGTGCGAGTCGTGTACAACTTTGGTCGTATTCACGAGATTTGTCTGCCCTTTTTCAACAGCCTGGAGCACTGGGACGTGAACAACGAGAACCTGCACGGCACGTGGTACCAGGACACACTGCACGACCCTGACTATGACCTGGAACTGTTCCGCGAAGCTCACCATGCTGACCCCAACGTCAAGCTCTTCCTCAACGACTTCAACGTTGTGGCCATCGGAGCCTCGACTCACGTATGTTCACCGTTGACCGTGATCTCGTCCAGTTGTATGCACACCGAGCCAGTTAAGGGTTTTGACTCTGTCCAGAAAATGTCAGGGGGAAAACGTCTTCATTCATTGCAGAGCAGATACATGGCTTGCAATGCCGACTCATAGGCACGCCATCTTGAAAGCAAGCAAGATTCTGAACTTAAATGATTTTGCCAAAAAGAGGAAGTTATGGTTTTAAATAGAGAGATTGCACCAACGTGCCTATAAGCGTTTAGTGGAAACTTCGTTAACTTTGCTTAGAGAATGTACGTTAAACTGGGAGTGTGTTCATTCTCGGATATAATGTGCCTTTGTGTCTTAACAATACCCCCCCCCCCCCCCACCCTCCTTCCATCGTAAAGAAGCGTATTGGTTTTAGTGTCTATCTGTCTGTGTGTTTGTCTGACCTTTTGTCTAGACTCAGATCTCTTAATGTTTATGGGAAGATTGATTGAAATTTGGTGTGTAGCTTGGTAAGGGTAAACGCACGGTCGAGGGAACATTTTACGTTTCCGGTATTCGCCGAGGATAATTATTGTAGTAACTGTTTGTAGCAAGAGCTACAGCGAGTCCAAATTAAGTGCAATAACCTTCCTGTTTTGAGGGAATTGTGTCCCCTGAATAAAATGCAAATCAACAAAGCAATCTACGGAGGTTGTTCTAGACCGAGGTGCAGGAGAAAGTAACCAACCGGGTGGGAGTCAGCCGAGGTGTTGGATTGGTTGAAATTGAGATTTGGTGTGATTTCAACGAATCAGACCCCGCGGTTTGTTCTCTCCCGTGTGGGTGGCACCCACTTTCGGTCGTCCATCTCAGGCCTGACCTTTCTCTGTACCAGGACTACCTGGTGCAAGGCCAGAGGTTCAAGGCAGCCAACGTGGGGCTGTACGGAATGGGGGTGCAGTGTCACTTTAATAACGAAGTGGAACCTGTCGCCACGCTCATCAAGGTTAGATGACTGTCTGTCGGTCTGTCTGTCTGGCTGTCTGTCTGTCTGTCGGTCTGTCTATCTGTCTGTGCCTATGTCTATCTCCCTCTCTGTCTGTCTGTCTGAATGTCTCGCTCTCCGTCTCTGTCTCTCTCTCCACCCCTCTCTCTACCCCTCTCTCCCCCTCTCTCTGTCTCTCTCTCTGTCTCTCTGTCTCTGTCTCTGTCTCTGTCTCTCTCTTTCTCTCTCTCTCTCTCTCAAGATTCGTCCACTTTGCCAGACCCCTCCTCCTCCCACCCAAGTGTTCAGATCAATTGTATCCCTTTAACTTTTCCATCCTATCTACACAATCGTTTAGCCTACTCTTTGCTCGCTAATAGCAGTATGTACAGAGGGCACTTTGCCTTTTAACTCTTTTTCTGATGATAAATGTTTTAACGCCCTCACGGTTAAACCATTAAGGGCTCGTTCCCTTAACTCTTTCCTTTCCAGCAACGTCTGGACATACTGGCGCAGGTCGGGGTGCCCATCTGGGTGACAGAACTGGACGTCATGTCAGCGGACGAGAACAGGAGGGCGGACTTCTACGAGCACGCGCTGAGAGCTCTTTACGGGCACCCCGCTGTGGAGGGCATCTTGATGTGGGGATTCTGGGACCAGTCTCACTGGAGGGGAGAGAAGGCGGCTCTGGTCAAGGGAAATGACCTGCAGGTAATGGTTTAGAAAAGTCCGTAGTTACTGGCCTTGGCGTTGTTTTGGTAGAAATGTTCAACGGTATACGATGCATGCACGATGATGGAATACTGCTCTTAGTCTCATACGGTATACGATGCATGCACGATGATCGAATACTGCTCTTAGTCTCATACGGTATCACTGCCCGTAATAGTGTTACACGAAGGATGCCATCATGTGTCATTTTGTTGTGTTACGCGATCGTCTACAGTTACCACAAATTTGAAGTGAAGTATTACTTCGTAACTCTGTGTAATCAGTGGATGTGCCTGTGTCTGTGTCGGTGCTATTGCGTTTCTTCTTAGTCGTGAAAACAGCAAAGTATGAAATCTCAAAAGTAATGCCGTTGGTTTGCTCTCTGCCTGTTTCAATGCATAACTCTGAGCGTTTTACAATACAAAACGAGAAAACATTCAAACGTATACAAAACACGGAGTCAAACGGCGCGCGGCAGATGGAGTTCTAGTTTCTCGTGCTGGTAACGCTAAATTTAGTTCTGTGGCCTTCTACTATAACAAGGCTTGGTCTCCTCATAGACCAAATAGCCTGGACCGCCAACTCGTCACGTGACCCTTCGAGGTTACGACGCTCGACTTTCACAGGGGCGCTTAGCGTCCGGTTTGAAAGACAGTGAAAAGAAAGCACGCTCCAGTTATTTGTGACAATGGGAGGTGACAATGAACTGGATTTTCCAAAACTCCAAACTAAACTTAACAAAACTCATCGAAAAACATGTTCCATATGCACTTTAGCTGAGTTTATTTTAGCATTTTCAGAACTTACCTCGGCAACTTCGTCCATGTTTACAATCGACACCGGATATGACATCCCCCTGATTTCTGAAGGCCAAGAAGAGCGGGGTAGTAGTTGCGCTGAGAAGGATAGCACGCTTTTCTGTACCTCTCTTCGTTCCTAAATGCGAGGGGCCGCTACCTCGTAATAGAGAGAAAGAGCGGAGAGAGAGCGAGTTGGCGGTCCAGGATAAATGGTCTATGGTCTCCTGGAGAAGTATGTTCGGCTTTAAACAAAATAGCGCTAACCTTCATAAACAACATTCGTCCTTTCAGCTGACAGCGGCAGGGCGCCGTGTCCTTGACCTTTACGAGAACGAGTGGATGACGGACATGACGCACGTGGTGTCCCAGGGCGACACGTGGACTGTGCGTGGTTTCCATGGCGACTACGAAGTCCACGTCATCTACCAGGGGAGGGAACTCAGCAGCCTGAAGCAGACGTTCACTCTGGGAAAAGGGTCCCACGCCGTTAATATCAATGTACACACATGACGCAAAACGGTAGTGTAAGGAAATCGGCATTAAAGCCTTAAATACAGTTTTGTCTGGGTTTGAGTTCAGTTGCAATGAAACAGTGTGACGGATGTCTGGCTGTCTGTTGGTGGGTGGGCTGCTTGCCTGCTTGCTTGCTTGCTTGCTTGCTTGTTTGGTTCAGTTTCTGAGCTTCTGACTTATCCGTACCAGGTCAGATAGAGCCATATGAGTAGGTACGGATATATCTGTACCTGGGAGACGCAGAGGTCAGGATTTAATTGATGACTTTTTGTTTCGATTCTAAAAATCTCTTGTTTCTACAAATACAAGCCAAAACATACAATTCCTTCTCCTGTATGGACGGAAGTTGGCTATGCAGATCAAAACGGGTTTATTTTGTTTCAAATAACAACGATGTCTCCGTTCCATTGTCTACTGCCTTGCTTTGACCTGGTTTCCATATTCTTATCTGTAATCAAACAAAACAGCAATTTAAGTTCAGAAAAAGAAGAAAGAAAAAGAAATGTGGGCTACCACGCCTGCCCATTGTTCTTTCCAATTTAGGTGAACAAAGCATGACTTAATTTGCATTCATAATTGACATTTTCGAGCGCCTCGAACAAAGTTGAAAATGAGGAATTAAACATCGCTTAATTAGCTGCAGCAGAACTTTATGTTTATTTCCTGTCAGGTTGTATACTACAAAAACATACAGCAAATTGTTTACGAAACAAATTTCTAAGTTCTGATTGAAGGTTTGTTTTGTTTTATAGTTGTTTTTGTTTTGTTTGTTTGTTTGTTTAATAATTGTTTGCCTGTAAGTCCATTCACCCTTCCCACCACCCCTCTCACCAACCCTTTCCCGCTAGCATTTCCAAAATGGCCTTTCTGTATATCATGTGGGTTTTTTGCCAATAGAATACAGGGTACTAATCCAGGTATCATCTCAGTCATTGTATTAGGACGTTTCTTGATCAGAAGACGTTGTTGTTGTTGTTGTTGTTGTTGTTGTAGGATGTATGTCCCCGAGGAACTAAATGTATGAACGGATAGAGGCAAAAATAGGGTCAGTCAGGTTACGTCAAACACATAATTATTTAGTTTTGGGCAATTTACATATGAGCAAAGCAAAACACAAAATTGTTTGGGAAAAAAACCATTTCTTCTGTTTGACCATGAGGGCTTCGAAAGCTCCATCTAGGTTATCGGGCTAAACTTCCATTCACAGATGTGTATACATGCAGTTATAGCCAAGATTCCCGAAGCTCCAAGAAAAACAAGAGGCGAAGCCTTCAAGGCTCCCGTAAGAAATCAACAAACAGTAACATAACACAAACTCACTCACTCCGTAACACACACACACAAACACAAACACACACACACACACACACACACACACACACACACACACGCACACACACACACACACACAGTTAAAACTAACGCATCATATCAACTCCATGTATAATTTTCAAAAGAAGGCAAACAGATAAAATGACTAGGGTAATAGGTTAGGTATACCTGCCATGTGGGCACTTTTTCCACTGCTGTCCTCAGTCCTATACTTTTCATCAAGACTTGTCACCATGCCGAGTAGATCTAAATTCGGAAGTCTTCATGTGGCTGAGGCATATATCTGACATAGCGTCGATCTTGTTGTAGGTTAACCTCCTTTCTGAAACAAATGGCAAAATGCGATTAGTTATGATGACTACAACCTACACAAATATAAACAGTGTTTTGAAACAGAATAGTCAGGTTATACAAGCCACTTTACCTATGCAGCATGGTAACCCTACAATATGCGAAACATGTCGACTGCAGCAGCCTGGTTCTTAAAATAATTCTGACGGTCAACACAGCCAGAAATGCCAACAAAGACAAGAAAGCTGTGGCAAGGTAAGCTTACCAAACGTTACATAGCGAATCATATGATAGTGCGTAAACAGCAAACAGTAGATCTACAATCAAAGAGAGGATCGAGTCTGGAATGAAACGCGATACAGATCTAGCATTCAAAAACTGTCTTTCACGTTCAAGGAAGTTGTTGCAAAGTACTTAAGACTTACTAAATTGTACAGACAAAACCATGACAGTGCATGTTTTGAATCTGAGGAAAAAATCGTGATCATTTTGACTTTGAGAACAGATTCATTCCGTTTCCTTATATCTGCATGTTCAAGTAAATGGTGGACAGTTTTTTTCGGGCAGAGTAAACTTAACTTGAGACTCTACTGCAAGTCTTGAAATTCACATAAATCGAACCACGAGCAAAGACATCCAAACATTACAGGCACTTTAGATCAACTCATTTCACTAGAGGTGACTGCCTAGCACTGTGTTTGACATCCGTGTCTGCTGAAATAAAAAGAAATTAAAACAAAACGGATTAACAGTAGGTGACACGTTATCAGAGTGGGAGACACTAGATCTGTCTCTGAACTTACCGGGATACGGCTGCAAGATCGACACTGACTGCCGCGCTTTCGACAGCTCTTCCTCACGTGGACATTGGAAACACGCTGTGCAGATCAAATTGTAGGAAATCTCCCTTTGGTATCTTCTTTATTTACTTTTCTGGAGCTTAGAAACCGAACAACATGAAATCGTCTTCCCCGGCGAATCGGCGAGGTGAGAACTGGACCACAATCCTTCGCGCGACCCCTGACCTGATCTTGACACCTGACCTGCCGTCTACATGCCAAACACGACACAAATCAGTCAACTGCTTGTACCCCTTCAAAACCCCCCACCACCCGTTTTCTTTGGATACACGCTTTAACTACACACATGCCGACACAATGTTGATCATTGCTTCAATAATTTGAAGATGGTGCTTGAAAATTAACCACGTGAAATGAGTATTTCGGTGTTTAGCCAAAAATGTTAAAGTTTCTACCACAGACATACACACATACATACATACGCACGCACGCACGCACAGACAGACAAAGTTTACCATCGCATAGGCTACACTTACGTGAGCCAACTAGCCGTGTTTGTGAAGCATGCTGTTTACAGCTTGCTACCAACATTTGAAGGTCAACCTGGCAGCACAGGGATATTCCCTAGCTTTTGGTACTTTGACGATGTCTGAACCTTTATCGTTTATCTCAAAGGGATGATACCGAAAACAAACAAAAAGGCCCTCAGATCGCTTCCAAAACTTTTACCATAAGATTCCGCGTTACAAATAAGGTTATCGCGCAGGAGGGCAGCTTTTACTTTTGAAAAAGCTCAGTTAACTGTAGTAACTTACGCACAGACAGAGCACTCTTTGTTTGGTTACTTCCACCGAGTTACTTCCCTTGTTTGTGCACGTGATGCTGGTTACTAGGCCGCGGCGTCATAGACGGCGCTGGCCGTCTTGATGCCCGATGGCGCTTTGGACTACTTTTTGTTTCCAACGCGGAAAAGAAGCAGAGCCCTGGAGCGCGTTTAAACACTTTGATGTTATTAATAACTGCACTTGTGGTATGCTTTCGAGCAAATTGGATTGGATTGGATTGGATTGGATAAGATTTACAGTCCAGTGAGGTTACCCTCATGGAAATTCGGGCTGCTTTCTCCCCGGGGAAAGCGAGCTGCCATACATACGGCGCTACCCATATTTTTTTTCCTGCATGCGTGTATTCATGTTTCGTGCCGTGTGTGTCTTTACAGAATAAGATACAGCGGAATCCCCAGATTCGTCAAATTCGCCAGAAATTCCCCCAAACGGTCAGATAAATAGTATCCCTTTAATCTTTGCAGATACTCAACAAGGGCGTGCGTGACACTCAAACCAGGCCACCATCAAACAAAGAGAAAGAGAAATGGTAAAGCAGCGTAAAGACCGTGTGCACTTTTTGACGCACTAAAACAAAGTCGCTTGATCCAATCTGCATTTACCTCTCTCTGTCACTGTCTCTGTCCCCGTCCCTGTCCCTGTCTCTCTCTCTCTCTCTCTCTCTCTGAGTCTCTCTCTCTCTCTCTCTCTCCCTCTCTCTCTCTTTCTCTCTCTCTCTCTCTCTCTCTCTCTCTCTCTCTCTCTCTCTCTCTCTCTCTCTCTCTCTCTCTCCCTGACCTAGAACACAAAGACATTGAATGCATGTGGCTAGAGTTTAAACTAAAGGAAACAGCCCCTTCTACTCTTGTTTGTTTTCTTTACAGAAACCCTTCTGCCATTGGTGACTGGTACGATGACCTTATCGAGATGATAGATACAGTGTATAAATGTAAACCTCACGCAGACATCCTGTTACTCGGGGACTTTAATATTGACTTATTAAAACCTCAGCCTCGATGGGATGGGATTGTATCATCACTAGGTTTCAAGCAGCTTATAACTTTACCTACTACTGTACTAGAGTCACAGAAACTTCATCTACTTTGTTTGATCACATCTACTCAAACAACCACTCCTCAGTACTAAATGCTTCACTCGCAGATCTTAGCATTAGTGATCATTCTCCAATATTCTGTACTAAAACCACTAAAATGCCAAAATCAAATCATAAAGGTCACACAGTCATATCTTTTCGATCCTTTAAAAATTTTGATCGTGATTCCTTCCTATTCGATCTAAACGTAGCACGATTTGACCAAGTTTTCAACCACACGGTCCCTGATCAAGCATTAGAATGTTGGTATGACACCCTATTACATATAATAAACAAGCACGCACCTATAAAGAAAATGAGAGTAAAACATCCTAAACTTCCACCCTGGATGTCCAATAAAATAACTGAAGCCATGGATCAGCGTGACCTGTTAAAAAAAGCTAAACAATTCCAAGATTATAAAACAGCTAGAAATAGGTTAAAAAACATGGTTCGTGACTCAAAGAAAGCTTACTTTAATAAACTCGTTGAGAATAACCGGGATATCTTGCAGATCTGGCGTGCACTAAATTCACTCATCAGAGGTTCCACCTCTAACTCCACCAAGATCCCCCGTCACTTAACGCCAGACATCTTTAACTCTCACTTTTCGTCTGTAGCTACCTCTCTTAGCAACCCTGACAATGCCTCTCCCAACAACTCTGACAATCTATCCCTCTACTGCAAACAAAAGACGGCGAATAAAGCACCCTTTCAAATCCCACCCATTGCAGTGAACGAATTAGGACGACTGATTTCACAACTTCAGAACAAAAAATCTTCAGGACCTGATGAAATCAGCAACCACTTATTAAAACTCTCCCTTCCTTACACAGTTGACTCTCTCACATATATCTTCAATCTCTGCATACAGCGCAATACCTTTCCGCAAGCACTAAAGAAAGCTAAAGTTATTCCTCTCCCCAAATCCAAAAACACTTCTGATGTTAGCAACTACCGCCCTATTTCCTTACTCTCAGTACTATCAAAGCTTCTTGAAAGACATATTCACATTAATCTCACAGAATACATGGACCGTTTGGCCCTTTTCCACCCCTTGCAGTCTGGTTTCCGCAGTAACCACTCATGTTCTACTGCGCTCTCGCTTTTGACAGACAAATGTCTGTCAGCCATAAATTCCTCCGAGCTCTCTGGGGTCGTATACTTAGATTTTTCTAAGGCCTTTGACCTCGTTGATCATAAAATTCTCCTCAACAAATTATCACTATATCTCAACGGATCTGACTCTCTGTCTTTCTTTCAGTCTTTCCTTGAAAACCGATCGCAACAAGTCTATGTACATGGTGCGTACTCAAGAGAGGAGTCCGTGTTATATGGAGTACCCCAGGGCTCTGTCTTAGGTCCTATTCTTTTCTGCATTTACGTTAATGACCTTCCACTTCACTTCTCTGACAACTCAGTAGAATGCCACATGCTCGCTGATGACACAACACTACGGACACAAAATAGACGCCTTGACAATAATCAACAATCTCTTCAGCACACCCTTAGAGACATCTCACAATGGTGCTCTGAAAACAACATGGTCCTAAACCCTCTGAAATCTAAATCAATGGTAATTACAACACGCCAGAAGCATCAGTTGTTCCCCCTCTCACTAGATCTCACCATCAACGGAAACTCAATAGAAAAGGTTAGCGAACACAAACAGCTAGGCGTGATTATCGATGATAAGCTTAGGTGGCATTCCCACATTTAACATCTGTGTAAACGCGTTTCAAGAAATTTATTCCTACTTTCAAAACTTCAGTCAGTCATAACTTTAGACGCCCGAAAAATTTTCTACAACGCCCACATCAAACCTCACATTGATTATGCCTCTGTCATCTGGGATGGCGGTAGTGATGCATTATTCAAAACTATAAATTCTCGTCATCGAAGGTCAGCTAAACTCATTCTGCCTGACCCATCACTAACTACTGACGCAAAACTGACAGCCCTCAATATACCTCAACTTAAACAACAGCTTTTATTTAATAAATCAGTTTTCATGCACAATATCCTACGTGACCAAGCACCCGAACATCTAACTCACTTGTTTCAATCAACTCCTTCTCGGTATTCCACCTTCAAGCATAATCTGGCCTGCCCGAAGCCACGTATTGACATATTTAAAACTAGTCTTTCATACTCGGGAGCCTATGTCTGGAACTCCCTACCTACATGCTTAAAATCGATCAGTAACCTTAAAACATTCAAAACACATCTGCAAAAATACATTCAAACATCACTTTAATGTGATGTGCCTGGTTGCTCAAACGTATGTATTCCTTCTATCCTTCTGAAATGTGCATGTGTGTGTCTTGCGTCAACTTGGTGTGTGTTCTGATAATGTATGGTTGTATTGCCCGTATTGTGATATCTGTATATCACATGTCTGTAAATAATGATCTTATTCTTATATTACTATTATTGCGTGTGTCTGCGTTTTATCATAAAAAGTTTGTTCCTATGTATTCCCATTTCGATTATAACCATTTTGCTTAGATCAGGACTAGCTGTAAGAAAGGTCCTACGGACCTAATGCTATCTTTCCTGTAATAAAGTTCAAAAAGTTCAAAGTTCTCTCTCTCTCTCTCCTTCCCCCCTTTTCTATTTATCTCTCTCTCTCTCTCTCTCTCTCTCTCTCTCTCTCTCTCTCTCTCTCTCTCCTTCCCCCCTTTTCTATTTATCTCTCTCTCTCTCTCTCTCTCTCTCTCTCTCTCCTTCCCCCCTTTTCTATTTATCTCTCTCTCTCTCTCTCTCTCTCTCTCTCTCTCTCTCTCTCTCTCTCTCTCCTTCCCCCCTTTTCTATTTATCTCTCTCTCTCTCTCTCTCTCTCTCTCTCTCTCTCTCTCTCTCTCTCTCTCTCTCTGTCAATGTTTCCCTCATTCTTTTATTTTCTTATCTACTTGTGGTAAAAGAACTACTGCACTAACAAAGATTAATACTGCACAATAAAAAGACAATTGTGTGACATTAATTCCCGCCAGCCGTTTATCCGCTATTCGGACTCAAACATATAAACACAAAGAAAATAGCGAACAGGACAGCTTACGAAATATGACATCAACTGTAAGGTTGTGGTCAGTGGCCTGTCTGGTTATGCTGACCAGTGGTGAGCTGCTGCAGAACG
Organism: Littorina saxatilis; assembly: GCF_037325665.1. Lineage (NCBI taxonomy): Eukaryota > Metazoa > Mollusca > Gastropoda > Littorinimorpha > Littorinidae > Littorina > Littorina saxatilis. The sequence continues at coordinate 67,019,527 of NC_090261.1, forward strand.
GAGGGTTCGAATCCCTGGACCACTGGATCTGCTGGGGGGCGGGCATGCAGTGTGAAGTGACCACGTACAAACACGGCGGCTCTCACGCCTTTAAGGCGTCAGGAAGGTCAGTGTACTGATAGAACTACTTGTAAAGCAAATTCCCAAGCAGGTCAGTGTACTGATAGAACTACTTGTAAAGCAAATTCCCAAGCGGGTCAGTGTACTGATAGAACTACTTGTAAAACAAATTCCCAAGCAGGTCAGTGTACTGATAGAACTACTTGTAAAACAATTTCCCAAGCAGGTCAGTGTTGTACGCTGTTTGCTGGTAACGTTCGAAACTCAGCAATACAAATCTGAGAGGTTTTTTTCTGTTTCTTTAAAGTATCGTTCGGTTGTCAAATGATTCGTTTGTTGTTTAATTCAAGCCTCCGAAAGCTTTTACTTGAAGATTTCAGTCCTCACTTTCTTGACTTATGCCCAAATGATATTACTTCAAGTCTATAAAATTTGACTTGAGCCTTTACCAAATTTTATTTTTATTTGTAATTCAAAACATGATATTTGCATTGTCATTACGATCGTGATGGTTTTATTGTTCTCTTTTCAACAGGTCAGCTTCATGGATGGGGCCGTCACAGAACATCCAGTTTGTCCCTGGTCACACGTGAATAGCAGCGTATTATTGTTGTCTTTCCAACAGAACAGCGTCATGGATGGGACCGTCACAGAACATCCAGTTTGTCCCTGGTCACACGAGAATAGCAGCGTATTATTGTTGTCTTTCCAACAGAACAGCGTCATGGATGGGACCGTCACAGAACATCCAGTTTGTCCCTGGTCACACGTGAATAGCAGCGTATTATTGTTGTCTTTCCAACAGAACAGCGTCATGGATGGGACCGTCACAGAACATCCAGTTTGTCCCAGGTCACTCGTACCGGGTCAGCGCCTGGATGAAGGTGTTCGCTGACCACCCTGACCAGAGCGTCGACATCATGGTGGACATCACCTTCACAGGTCAGTGCCGTGTCTTGGGTTTGTCTCCGTACCGCATAATGTCTTTCGCACAGATCGAAAAGCAAAGGGAACTAAGGCCTCCACCACAGACAACAGTAAAGACATACCTTAATTCAGCCCGAAGTGAACATCGCGCGCGAAGTTGGTTTTTTTTTTTTTTTTTTGTTTTTTGTTTGTTTTGTATTTGCCAAGCACATCATTGTGGGGCTTTTAATCAGTAACATGCATCCGTCTACAATGTATCATCATTCATCCTTCAACATGTATCATAAATGGCAAGTATGAATATATATACAACATTAAGACATAACAGACAAACGAGAGAGAGTGAGAGAGAGAGAGAGAGAGAGAGAGAGAGAGAGAGAGAGAGAGAGAGAGAGAGAGAGAGAGAGAGAGAGAGAGAGAGAGAGAGAGAGAGAGAGAGGCGGGGGGTGGGGGTGGGTAATGATGGTGGTGGTATCATTTATGATGTATACTTTTTTTTTTTTTTTTTTTTTCTTTTTTTTCAAATTATCAAACGTTCCATGAACAAACTTCACCTCGTCTCGACTTATACAGTACTCACAATCTTCTAATGTCGCGAAGTTGTTTTATCCGAAATGTTAGTCCCGAAATTTCGTGCAGCGAGCTTCGTGAAGGAGACTTCGCGACATCGACTTCGCGACATCGACTTCGCCTTATTAATATCTTGCTTAAAGTGAGAGTTACGGAACCAACCTCATGCCACGTGAGAGAAGGAGAAACACTAAAATGAACACGAAAGTTTCATCCTCATGTTATGATATTCGTCTCCTTGTAGTTTCAGTTTTTATTTGATTATCCGTTGATAATTATAACATCTTTAAAAACGTGCTGGTATTGGGGATAGATGAAGAAGATAAACGTTTAAAGAATGCTTGACAACTGTTCTGTCGTGTAAGTGCCTATTTAATGTGGTTTTTTTGTTCTTGCCGATTCAAATACAAACGACGGGCGCGTAGCCTTGTGGTTATGACGTCGGCTCTCCGTGTAGAGGTTTCGGGGTTGGAATTCCGGCTGTGCCTGGTGGATAAAGGGTGGACATCTTTCTCTTAGGTCATCTTTTGTGCATACCTGCTAGTGCCTTGTTCCCCTTTGTACACTCAAGCACAAAGACAAGTACGCACGAAAAAATCATGTAATCCGTGTCTTTTCGTGCGTTCTTGGTCTTGTAATGTAAGCCATGTCTTTTCGTGCGTTCTTGGTCTTGTAATGTAATCCATGTCTTTTCGTGCGTTCTTGGTCTTGTAATGTAATCCATGTCTTTTCGTGCGTTCTTGGTCTTGTAATGTAAGCCATGTCTTTTCGTGCGTTCTTGGTCTTGTAATGTAAGCCATGTCTTTTCGTGCGTTCTTGGTCTTGTAATCATGTAATCCATGTCTTTTCGTGCGTTCTTGGTCTTATGATCATGTAATCCATATCAGAGTTTGGATGGTTATTAAAACACAAAAACGCCCACCATGAATCCTTAGCACACACATGGGTAGCGCCACTCTTGTTGCTGCTAGCTTTCAACTCGGAGGAAGCGACCCGAATTTTCCAGCAACAGGATTATAAAGTAAGCTCAGTTTAAATGAAAAATGAACAACAATTGCTTGTTTAATTGTTTGTTTGTTTGTTTCAGACGGCAGTCATCAGTACGAAGCGCTGGTCACTCACTACAACGTCAAGGCGTCAGATGGTTACGTTCACCTCTTTGGAGTCTACACCGCACCCACCAAACGTAACTTATGTAGTTTTGTTTTCATTTTCAACGATATGTTATATCATGGCGATCCTGTAGAAGGCAGCAACAGACTGACGAAAATTTGATGAAGAATTTACCAAAACTGGTTTTTGTTGTGTTTTCTTTTTGTTTCGATATGTACCATGTAGCCTAAGATGTTGCCGTCTTTCAATGTTAAAACGCAGTGATGAGTTCTATGGGGATAACGGTCATAGCACCAATAACAGGTTCCCCTCAGTCGGGAGTGCAAGGAAATATGTTTGAATCTACTATTCCGGCAGCAAGATTTTTAACGATTGTGTAGGCAATACGCCGCCAGAAAAAAAACATTTTGGAACCAAGAACTAATAACAATAATTAAATGTTTTCATTAACTACACTTTTTTCAAGCAAACTGTTCGTGTACAACCCGGAGACAGTCGTGGTATTTTCTGAGCTTTCTTTGAAAGGAATTACTTCAGTATAAACAATGTTCTTTCCAATTTTGATGAGTAGAAATATTTAACGAAACATCCAAGAACAACGTTCCAAATTATTTTTTCCCACAACAGTCCGTACGTTGTTATGCCCCCTTTAATATGGAGAGGAAAAAAACATACGGAATTAATTGAATTTCAACGTCGACTGTTTCGTTTTTAGCCACGATTTTCCTCAGTTTCAACACACTGCCACGATTTCGTCCGTCTGCAAAGTTTGGTACAGTCGAACCTGCCCTAGCGACCACCTTTTGATAACGACCACCTACTCATTACGACCACCCAAAGGGATCCCCGACGAGTTTTCCCTATTTAATACACCTTTCCAGAACGACCACCTGTCCATAAAGACCACTTTGGGGTAATCCCTTCGGTTATCGTTGAGACAGATTCGACTATATACTACCATAATTAGTTAACTTAATTAATGAATGAATGAATGAATTAATGGCATGACCCATGGTTTCTTTCCAGCCATCCAGAACACACGCCTGTACTTCCAAAGCGCTCCCGTTCCCATCGACTTTTTGGTGGATGACGCTTCTGTTACCGAGGAAACTGGCGGTCACGTGACGATTGCCGATCTCAACCACGTGATCGATCAGCAGAGAAAAAGCGACATCCATGTGCAGTGAGCTAACTTCAGTCATTTTACGGCTGCCTTTTACTTTATAAAGATAAATATCATATAACAAAGGGCTGTCCCTTTTGTCATCTTTCCTGTTCTCCAAACTCAGAAGCAATAATGTATGAAGTGAACATTGGATTTCCCTTCTTTCAGGCATGTGACGTCAGAGACCGACTAAAACTCATTTTGAGGCTCCTGGTCGAGACCACAAAAGAGTGCACGTTCGTGTGCGTTCAATCGTAAAGAATAAAAGGAATTCTAACCAAAAAAGGATCAATACATAAATGTCTTTGTATTGTTTACAAAAATATGACATTTGACACAGATCTAACACGGTCTCGTACAACAACGGCTGTCTCGATCTGTGAAGAATGTCATAGTTTGGTCAACAATACAGATGACGTATGTCTTGTGTGCCTTCCTCGGTGATGCCCTTCTTGTCTGTTTCAGTGTCTCTACAGCATCAGTCATCACCAAGGGAGACGTCAAGATACGTGTGAGTGCATGTTGTCCGTAATATCCCATGTATTCCTACCACAGTTCAAAGAAAATTACATGCAAACGAAGAAGTTGTATATATAGCAGTTACTTGAGCAACACGAACCTGTTTATAAAATTTCGCATTTTTGGTAAAGTGGCGCTTTTATCAATTGTTCTAGTAATTCTTCAAAACAGTCCATTAGAGTAAAACGATACATAAACGTCTGTTAAACGACAACCATCAGAGCCCAATTTTTCTTTGAGATGATATTGATATTGTATTGTATTGTATTGTATTGTATTGTATTGTATTGTATTGTATTGTATTGTATTGTATTGTTTTGCATTGCATTGCATTGTATTGCATTGCATTGTATTGCACTCACATGTATATTATCTACAAGTATTGTTCTGTTTTGTATTGTACTGTATTGTATTGCATTGCATTGCATTGCATTGCATTCACATGTATAGTATCTACAAGTATTGTATTGTATTGTATTGTATTGTATTGTATTGTATTGTATTGTATTGTATTGTTCTTTCTTTCTTTATTTGGTGTTTAACGTCGTTTTCAACCACGAAGGTTATATCGCGACGGGGAAAGGGGGGAGATGGGATAGAGCCACTTGTCAATTGTTTCTTGTTCACAAAAGCACTAATCAAAAATTTGCTCCAGGGGCTTGCAACGTAGTACAATGTATTACCTTACTGGGAGAATGCAAGTTTCCAGTACAAAGGACTTAACATTTCTTACAGTATTGTATTGTGTTGTATCGTATTTGTATTGAACTGCATCGACACGTTACATCATACACACGATTTCCTCGTGTTTTATCGAGGAGCTTCGATGCTGGCCTACACTTTACTATGAACAACAAAACACATGTTTGCCGTGAACAGGTCCTGCAAAAGAAGAAGTCGTTTCCGTTCGGCACAGCGGTGAACGCAGGCCGGTACAACGCCAACCTTGCAGGGGGCAAGTACAGGGACTTTATCCACAAACACTACAACTGGGCCGTGCCGGAAGGCTCGCTCAAATGGCCATTCGTCGAGCCACAAAGGGTAAGGGTAAATTACTCACTTTACTTTATCATTGGCAATACACGCTTACTTTATTATCCCATTGCTGGGAGATTCGGGTTCGCTTCCCCCAGTGAAAAGCGAGCAGCAGCAAGAGTCGCGCTACCCAGGCGTGTGCGCGTTTAGGTGTAATCAGCCACCTGCACTTATGGCAGCATGACAGACAAGGTCTTTGACGTGCCATTGTGGTGACACAGGGGTGGGACATTGATACCGTCTCATAGTCTGCACATAAAGTTGACCCGTGTCCGTCTCGGATTCGAACCCGTGACCCTGGGATCACAAGCCTATAGTGCTCTACCAACTGTTCTCCCCTGGGATCACAAGCCTATAGTGCTCTACCAACTGTTCTCCCCTGGGATCACAAGCCTATAGTGCTCTACCAACTGTTCTCCCCTGGGATCACAAGCCTATAGTGCTCTACCAACTGTTCTCCCCTGGGATCACAAGCCTATAGTGCTCTACCAACTGTTCTCCCCTGGGATCACAAGCCTATAGTGCTCTACCCACTGTTCTCCCCTGGGATCACAAGCCTATAGTGCTCTACCCACTGTTCTCCCCTGGGATCACAAGCCTATAGTGCTCTACCAACTGTTCTCCCCTGGGATCACAAGCCTATAGTGCTCTACCCACTGTTCTCCCCTGGGATCACAAGCCTATAGTGCTCTACCCACTGTTCTCCCCTGGGATCACAAGCCTATAGTGCTCTACCAACTGTTCTCCCCTGGGATCACAAGCCTATAGTGCTCTACCAACTGTTCTCCCCTGGGATCACAAGCCTATAGTGCTCTACCCACTGTTCTCCCCTGGGATCACAAGCCTATAGTGCTCTACCCACTGTTCTCCCCTGGGATCACAAGCCTATAGTGCTCTACCAACTGTTCTCCCCTGGGATCACAAGCCTATAGTGCTCTACCAACTGTTCTCCCCTGGGATCACAAGCCTATAGTGCTCTACCCACTGTTCTCCCCTGGGATCACAAGCCTATAGTGCTCTACCCACTGTTCTCCCCTGGGATCACAAGCCTATAGTGCTCTACCCACTGTTCTCCCCTGGGATCACAAGCCTATAGTGCTCTACCCACTGTTCTCCCCTGGGATCACAAGCCTATAGTGCTCTACCAACTGTTCTCCCCTGGGATCACAAGCCTATAGTGCTCTACCAACTGTTCTCCCCTGGGATCACAAGCCTATAGTGCTCTACCAACTGTTCTCCCCTGGGATCACAAGCCTATAGTGCTCTACCAACTGTTCTCCCCTGGGATCACAAGCCTATAGTGCTCTACCCACTGTTCTCCCCTGGGATCACAAGCCTATAGTGCTCTACCCACTGTTCTCCCCTGGGATCACAAGCCTATAGTGCTCTACCCACTGTTCTCCTCTGGGATCACAAGCCTATAGTGCTCTACCAACTGTTCTCCCCTGGGATCACAAGCCTATAGTACTCTACCAACTGTTCTCCCCTGGGATCACAAGCCTATAGTGCTCTACCCACTGTTCTCCCCTGGGATCACAAGCCTATAGTGCTCTACCAACTGTTCTCCCCTGGGATCACAAGCCTATAGTGCTCTACCCACTGTTCTCCCCTGGGATCACAAGCCTATAGTGCTCTACCCACTGTTCTCCCCTGGGATCACAAGCCTATAGTGCTCTACCCACTGTTCTCCCCTGGGATCACAAGCCTATAGTGCTCTACCCACTGTTCTCCCCTGGGATCACAAGCCTATAGTGCTCTACCAACTGTTCTCCCCGGTCAACTGGGACTATTTGAAACATACTTGTTCTTCTCCAGTCAAGCAATGGACTCAGTTTTAACACAGGCGAAGACAACAAATCTACGCAATCTAACCACCTGTCAAAAATGTTCCTTTCCCAACCCTTGATAGCTTAAAGGCACAGTAAGCCTCCCGTAAACCATCACAGATACTGTCAGGCTTTTACACACAGTACAAACACCCTTCCATTTGAACACTCACCAAACGGGAACATCCTAGGTGTTACGGAGGGTATTTACGTGAAAGAAATACGTGTGTATTAATTACTCTATCAGAAAAATGCGTGTTCTACTCTGTTTACTAACTCACTTCATCTCACACAAACACAACACTCAAACTAGGCACAAAGACTGAAACACGATTACTGCCCTTTGCCCTCGTACCTGTATTCAAAACATCACAACAAAAATACAAATATGATATCTCTCATACAATCAACAATCTCTTGCATTCACTATAATAATAATGATAATAGCTTATGTAGCACGTGGAAGAATAACCGTTTCTCGATGACGTCACTTGTTTCACACAATCCTTCTGTTAATCATGTTTCCTGTTAATCACAGTATCTTGTTACGCACATTTCACATGTTACGTATTCTCCAGTGGTAATTCACACTACAGTGACTACTCACAATTCAGCGGGTTCATTGCTGGATCCAATATCACGCCAATGACAGAATAATGCTCATGGTGATATGGGGTGGGGTTCCACCGGGTCCCAGAATTCCTGCGCTGCGTTACAACCTTGCGCCCACAATCAAACGATCCGTGGCGACAAGGAGGGGATGCCAGTCTTCTTCCATCTTCCCCACAGCCGAGAGCATCCTCTCTCCCACCGGGGTGCTGTGTAAAAAGTGTATGCTACCGTAAGTCTCAACCACTCAATTCTTAGATAAACTTCTCCACAAAATAATAATTCCACTCTTACTCAATACTATTCATTCATCCGTCAACTAGCTTACGCTGTTACAATATTACAACAGCTCATTTACAAATTACTCCCATTACAAAAGAACATACAACATTCCTTTCCAAAATGGCTGACAACAGCTCACACTTCTTCAACACAATTCACAACATTATTCTCACAGTCATTTCACAGGTCAAAATTACTGAGCAAAATACAATTCAATAAATACCTGTATATTCACAGCATTGAATCACACATGATTCATCCAAAACATGAGTCGTATAACATTCGACCTCAGTGTCACTTGAGCAACAGTCTGAAAACGTGGAGACACGAGCAAACACGTCTGCCTCCCGTAAATATCAGCACTGTTCTATTTAATCCATCCAATATGGCTACCTCCCTGTTAGCAATCTCTTCTCTCATTGGTCAATCCTAAAACCAGGCAACCAATGAAAATATAGTTTGCAAAAATCAGATCACCCCTTTTCAACAGGTGATACTATCGTCACGCAGTCAAGCCATGCGAATCAAAAGTATGGCAAGCTAATCTGTACATATTTGTTAAACAATTTTTAGACTGAACTATGTACAAATCCATTTGTCACACTAGGTGCCCTCCGCAAAGAGCGAGCAATTTTCAAAGAATGTATTTTTGCGTGGTTTATCTTACCCCTGAGCCATCGTGAACCCGTGTGATCAAGTTTCCCTTTTTCACAATGTAGTCGTCAGTTAGTAATTTGAATGCGACTCGCTGTGAGCTTATCTGCAATAGCACGTTATTACGTACCTCAGACTATGCACGAAACAAACGGCTGTGGTTCACAAGAACTCAAGCGATGGCTTTTGACTGTTCAGAGGAACTGGCGATTGGTATAAACCGTCGTCTGCTACGAGAACCACGACCTTGCGTGACCCTGCTTCCGGGCTTTTCTTTTTTCCAACTTTCAAAACTTCGAATTGTACTGATCTTGTCTTGATGAAAAAAGAATTCTTTTATGATTTAAGAATGTTTGTGTAACAAGCTGTCAATTTATTATTTAGATTTTAAAAGTTAGGTCTAGTGCCAAAACGCACCACGGTCCAATTGTGTGAGGAGACAATCCGCAAAATTAATTCTTTGAAAATTGCTCGCTCTTTACGTAGGGCACCTAGGATGTTCCCGTTTGGTGAGCGTTCAAATGGAAGGGTGTTTGTACTGTGTGTAAAAGCCTGACAGTATCTGTGATGGTTTACGGGAGGCTTACTGTGCCTTAAAATATGTGCAGGGACAATGTAATTCAGATACTAGCACATACCATTTTGGGGTTTATTTCAATCAACTGAGTTCATGTCATGAAATTATCCATGAAAGAAACGATTTTTGAATAAGGTCATGGTACAATGAACTTTTGATGACTGAATTTCAGGGGCAGCAAAACTACCAGCCGGCTCTCGATATGATCCACAGACTGCGTAGCCACGGGTGAGTGACGGATGAATACTCTACATTCCCTGTTTCTAGTAACAGTTGTTTAATTAAAGAAACAAACAAAAACAGTTATATCGATCTAATATGATTCCCAACATGTGATAAATAGAGAGAAAAAATGAAGAAAAAAAATGAGAGAGAAAATAATGAGAGAAAAAAATGAAAAAAGATGACGAAAAAAAAAACTGCCAAAATGGCGGGGGGAAACGGCCATCCAATGAAAATTTCCACACAAAAAATTGAGATCTGCGGAAAAGCAACCAGGTTGTTGAATTTGGTTTGTTCACTTGAAAAGGATCTCTTATCTCGAATAGAAGTCTGAACAGATCTGTGATGATCACACGTGTTTATACCGGAAGGAAAGTACGCCTTTGCTGTGCATGTCTCAAGGCAATAATAATCATTACACTTTTTTTCAATGCAACACCGTTTGAGTAATGTTACAAACATGTATTTGTTCCCAGCATCAAGGTGAGAGGTCACAACCTGGTGTGGTCACTGCCTCACTTTGTCCAGAACTGGGTCAAGGCGTTGTCCGGCAACGAGCTACGGACAGTGGTCAAGCAACACATACAGCAAACCATGAGTAAAACACACGGCCTGTGAGTTTCAAATTTGTTTTATCATATCGTTCTTTGGAGTATTGCATACTCCCTTGATTGAGCTAACGGCACGCAGAAACGACAGGTTCAATTTCAAATCATGCACACGCATTTCCAAAGTCTTAGATATGAGTTAGTGTGACATAAGTTTGGGTAATGTGGTTTAAAATTTTAAAAAAAATCACGGCTTCAAATCAACGCTTGTCCATAAAATAAATCCTGTTATCGGTGAGTCTCTGTATTGACCCACTAACAAAATAAATGCTCATAATTCATACGCCTAATGCAGAAGACTTTCAACGCCTCTGGCTTGTTCCTCGGTATTGTTCTAGTGTAGTTGCCAAAATATCACATCTAGGGGTGGGCGTTATCCATTTATTTCCCATGTGTATCTTGTCTTCAAACGGACAGCCTGGAGCACTGGGACGTGAACAACGAGAACCTGCACGGCACGTGGTTCCAGGACCGACTGCACGACCCTGACTATGACCTGGAGTTGTTCCGCATTGCGCATCAAGCTGATCCCAACGTCAAGCTCTTCCTCAACGATTTCAACGTCGTGGCTTCGGGTGCCTCCACAAACGTACGATTTTAATTAGTGGTACAGTTATTTTAGTTTAAAATCGTAGTGGTACATTTAATTTTTTTTTTTACATCGTTTTAATCAGTGGTACATTAGTTTTAGTTTAAAATCGTACGAACGATTTTAATCAGTGGCACATTATTTTAGTTTAAAATTGTTTTAATTAGTGGTACATTTATTTTAGTTTAAAATTGTTTTAAATCAGCGGTACATTAATTTTAGGTTAAAATCGTAATTTACCAGAACTTCTGTTTCTGTTGCATGGCGAGAACAGATCCAATTATTCTTGCTGATGTTCATAATTGTGCGAATGAGGTTTACTTCCGTTTAGTTCTCAGATGAACTTAAAGTGCTTTGCACTTGCTTGATCAAAGCCTTATTTTATTGACTCGTACACTTTTCTCACTCTTTCTTTTTCCATGTTGACGCTTCCTTTGCGCAAGAAGTTTGCTATTTGGACATTGCACGAGCGTATACTAACACAAGGCTGAGACGCTTGGAGTCAGTGCTCTTATCTATACAGCAAACGCCATCACAATGTAAAACCGGTCTCATATTTTCATGCAAATACTAAATATAAGTTCTTTTTATTTTTCTCCTTTAAAAGATAAAAGTTAGCCTGACACGTCACCATGTAATTGCAGGACTACCTGGAGCAGGCTCAGCAGGTGAAGAAGGCAGGTGTGGGTCTGTCCGCTATCGGCGTCCAGTGTCACTTTGGGGACGAGGTCGAGCCAGACATTTCGGCCATAAAGGTAACATATCTCTTAGAATGAGTTAAAACAACAAAGTCTACGAGTTTAGACACATTTTCGGGTTTGAGCTTGCTTCTTTGTGGAAATAAGATTTGTTTTTGAATGTCACCAAGTTCCTAAAAAAAACTTTTCGTGAAGCCAAACCGAGGCCTATAAATGAAGTGGTGTTGAGGTGGTCTCACATTTATATTGATGTGTGTGTGGTTTTTTGTTTTTTTTTAAGATTCTGGACTTATCTGTTCTGGCTTCTCTGTGAGTGCACTGACTTTCAGAACTATACTGTAAATGATTGATTAATGGTGCAGTACGCACGCATATAAAGCCGAACCGAATGTAACCGCCCCTAGGTAAAGAGACCTTACGATGCCATTTCACAAAAACATGTAAATGTCGACAAGTATCACTTCCTGGTTTTGATTCTATTATAAAACGTTTGGGTTGACGAATTATATGTTCGATAACACATAGAATCTCGCATCCTATTTCTTACTTCATCTATGTTTATTTTTGTTTACAATAGTCTTTGACGTGAACGGTTACGCACACATGGACTCGCACTTAATTATTATCTGACCTTCAAGGCGATGTCAACAAAATCGTTATCTCATCTTATTCCAGCGACGTCTGGACACACTAGCTGGAGCCGGACTGCCCATCTGGGTGACAGAACTGGACGTCATGTCAGCGGACGAGAACAGGAGGGCGGACTTCTACGAGCACGCGCTGAGAGCTCTTTACGGGCACCCCGCTGTGGAGGGCATCTTGATGTGGGGATTCTGGGACCAGTCTCACTGGAGGGGAGAGAAGGCTGCCCTTGTCAAGGGAGATAATTTGCAGGTACATGAGCGGGATAACAAAGCGGTAATGCTATTATTTTCCAATGTAACAGGAGACTTTTTCAGAACAGGTCTTGAAATAAAGTTTGCATCTTTGTTTCACTGAGAGAAAACGTGGCTTCACGAGGCACGTTGGGTTTTGACATGGTTGCTGATTGGTCTCTCTGTCTCTCGCTGTGTGTGTGTGTGTGTGTGTGTCTCTCTCTCTCTCTCTCTCTCTCTCTCTCTCTCTCTCTCTCTCTCTCTCTCTCTCTCTCTCTCTCTCTCCCTCTCGTCAATCTTCATCTTCTTTTTGTTCTTCTACTTCTCCCTATGCTTACATGCTATTTTGCATGACATTTATGTCTTGATCGTCATTGTGTTCTTGCTTCATAAACAGTTCTCAGCGCAATGTGCATTACTGGTGAAAGGTTGTAACGTGAGATAACTCGATCTGTTGTGATTCTTCTCTCAGATGACGGCGGCAGGACATCGTGTCCTTGACCTTTACGAGAACCAGTGGATGACGGACGAGACTCACACACTGCCGCACTCCGGAAACCAGGTCTCTGTGCGTGGTTTTCATGGCGACTACGAGGTGCACGTGATCTACCAAGGGACAGAACTGAGTAGTTTAAGACAGACGTTTACTTTGGGAAAGGGACCTCACTCTGTCAGTGTCCATGTTCAAAAGTAATCGAAATGAAAGAAATTTAGCTATCACTTTATGTTTTGTGTTATTGTCATATCGACAAGGTTGTGTGTTGTGTCGGTTTGTTTTGCCTCTTGACTTTTTCTTGAAGAGATTATACCATCTGGACATATCTACATAATTATGTTTCCTTGACTATGTTCGCAATGAGCTTTGGATAAAAATAAAGAATTTAGGAAGTAAGCATGTTTTCACCTTTCTTTTGTCGTCTCTATTCCTTTGTTGTTCTGGTTGATAATCTCAGGCCTCTCTCTCTCTCTCTCTCTAAGAAACAAAGGAATAAAGTGACAGAATTAACACGTCAAGCAAAAGCAAATTACTTTAATACATTAATCGAGGACAAGAAAGATATTGCAACTGTTTGGCGTGCTGTTAATAACATATTAGGTAAATCTAAACAGAACTCAAATCGGTCTGCCACAACCATCTCCCCTGAAGATTTTAATAACCATTTTTTGTCCCTTGCCAATAGGCTAAATGAATCTGCAAAATGCGACAGTCCTGATTCTGACCTTGAAGTCTCTCTCACAAAATTACATGATTTTTGCAATGACAAATGTAAACCGGACGATTTTTTTACTATTCCAGACATAGCAGTGCATGAGGTAGGTAAGGCGCTAGAAGGCCTTGAGAATAAAAAGTCCATGGGTCCTGACAAGATTCCTCCTTACTTGGCCAAATTAGCTCTACCATATATTGTGGAGCCACTCACCTATGCGTATAATCTCTGCATAAAGCAAAATACTGTACCTAGTTTACTAAAAAGAGCAAAAGTAATTCCACTCCATAAAGGCGGAAATTTATCCGACCCAAATAATTTTAGACCCATTTCCTTATTACCCATTTTATCCAAACCATTGGAAAAACATATTCACAAACATTTGCTCGCGTACATAGAAAGCAGAAACCTTTTCCATCAATTTCAATCTGGTTTTCGAACAAATCACTCTTGTCACAGCGCCCTTACCACGCTATGCGACACCTGGTTGTCTGCAACAAACCGATCTGAAATCAGTGGTGCTGTGTTTCTCGACTTTAAAAAAGCGTTTGATCTTGTTGATCATTCAATTTTACTGAAGAAATTACAGTTGTATCTCAGAAACAGTTCAGTGTGTAACTTTTTTGCTTCCTATTTACAGGACAGATCTCAATATACTGCCCTAAACTGTAAAATATCTACTGAGGAGACTGTGAAATGCGGGGTGCCTCAAGGGTCAGTGCTTGGGCCGATCTTGTTCTGTCTGTATATCAATGATCTGCCACTGCACATTTCTGACAGTAATGTAAGAAGTGATTTTTTTGCTGACGATTCTTCTCTTCACTCAAGTGGAAAGTCTGTTACAGTAATAGAGTCCTCCCTTCAAACAGCTTTAAACGATGTAAATAACTGGTGTAGTGCTAATGCTATGCTTGTCCATCCAATAAAAACTAAAAGTATGGTAATTGCAACCAGACAAAAACATCAGATTTCTCCACTCAAACTAAATCTTACTATTGGTACGCAATCAATTGAACAAGTTCAACAGCATCGCGTTTTAGGGGTAATTCTTGATTGTGAATTCAAGTGGCAGGCACAAATACAGCATATTTGCAAGAAAGTAGCCAAGAACGTTTTCCTCCTATCCAAGTTAAAGCTATATACCGACAGAAGGACTCTGGAAATGTTCCACCATGCTCATGTAATGCCTCACATTAATTATGTTTCGACGCTCTGGGATGGCAGCAGTGATGTCCACTTGAAAAAGTTAGACTCTCTCTATCGTCGCTCGGCCAAACTCATCGTAAAGGATAATGCCTCAACAGATATGAAATTAAAAATGCTTAACTTTCTTCCACTGGAAAAGCATCTCAAGTTAAACAAAGCCATTTTCATGCATAAATTGTATCACGGTAAAGTGCCGATTTACATTACATCATTATTTAATAAAGCTACCCACAGATATGGGTCGGTCAACTTGATCCCACCAATTCCACGAATTGACCTGTATAAGACCAGTCTTGCTTTTTCGGGTACTTCAGTTTGGAATTCACTTCCATCATCCTTTAAGCACCTAAAGTCATTAAAAAGTTTTAAAAAATGTGTAAAAAACCACTTAATGTCTGAGTAGTTTAACGCCTTTTGACTTACCAAACTTAGTATTACGTCAAAAATATGCTGTGCATTGTATATTCTGAACATATTTTTGTTACTCTATTGCTACATGTTCGATTGCCACCAGCTTGTATATATAATTACCTGCATAGTATGCATTTGATTTTATGAATAACCACATATGTATGATCTTCATGCCTCATCTTTATCATCATCATCATCATTATCATCATCATTATCGTCATCATCATCATCATCGTCATCTTTATTATCACGTTTTCCGACCTCCTATTGTTGGTTAACTTTTTAACTTTTTAATTTTTAATTTTTATTTTTTTATTTTTTATTTTTATTTTTATTTTTTTATTATATAATTGTGTGTCTATGCGTCCCAAGGACAGATTGTAAGAAAAGGCGTAGCCTTAAATCTAAATCCTTGTAAAATAAAGTTCAATTCAATTCAATTCAATTCTCTCTCTCTCTCTCTCTCTCTCTCTCTCTCTCTCTCTCTCTCTCTCTCTCTCTCTCTCTCTCTCTCTCTCTCTCTCTCTCTATCTCTCTCTCTCTCTCTCTCTTTCTTTCTCTCTCTCTTTCTTTCTCTCTCTGTCACTCTCTCTCTGTCACTCTCTCTCTGTCTCTCTCTCTTTCTCTCTCTCTCTCTCTCTCTCTCACTCTCTCTCTCTCTCTCTCTCTCTCTCTCTGTGTCTCTCTCTCTCTCTCTCACTCTGTCTCTCTCTCTTTCACTCTGTCTCTCTCTTTCACTATGTCTCTCTCTCTCTCTCTCTCTCTCTCTCTCCCTCTCCCTCTCTCTCTCTCTCTCTCTCCCTCTTCCTCTCCCTCTCTCTCTCTCTCTCTCTCTCTGTCACTCTCTCTCTCTCTCTCTCTCTCTGTCTCTCTCTCTCTCTCTCTCTCTCTCTCTCTCTGTCTCTCTCTCTCTCTCTCTCTCTCTCTCTCTCTGTCACTCTCTCTCTGTCACTCTCTCTCTCTCTCTCTCTCTCTGTCTCTCTCTCTCTCTCTCTCTCTCTCCCTCTCCCTCTCTCTCTCTCTCTCTCCCTCTCCCTCTCCCTCTCCCTCTCTCTCTCTCTCTCTCTCTCTGTCACTCTCTCTCTCTCTCTCTCTCTCTCTGTCTCTCTCTCTCTCTCTCTCTCTCTCTCTCTCTCTCTCTCTCTCTCTCTCTCTCTCTCTGT
Organism: Littorina saxatilis; assembly: GCF_037325665.1. Classification (NCBI taxonomy): domain Eukaryota; kingdom Metazoa; phylum Mollusca; class Gastropoda; order Littorinimorpha; family Littorinidae; genus Littorina; species Littorina saxatilis. Next base: position 67,035,844 of record NC_090261.1, read on the forward strand.
ACCATTCTGACCAAAACACTCTCTACTTCTTCCTTTTTGTCTTCAACAAATGTTGAACTTGCGAAGGAAACATCATTTCCTTACGATCTTGTCGAAGGCATTCCATTACAAACAAGAAGATTACAAAAAACCATCAATTTTCAGCCCGAATCATTGTCAGATTTATTTGTAAAAGAAGCTATAGCTGCTTATTAACACAGACGTACACAAAGTCAAGTATGGGGTGAATAGATATTCTGTCCACCACCTGACAGTCCAAATGAAATCCGGACCACCTGCGGTCACTTCACAGCCATGTCTTAGCGATGTAATCAGAGCTGGTAGATAAACTCTCTACCAGGCCGAATTCATTCGTTAAAAGACACCAACAGTGTTATGAGGCCTGACCGCCATGATCTCAGCGCAAACAATGTCCCACTACTCTTACACACCACGAGTTTATCTCCCTTTCTTCTCTGTCAATCAAGCTAACAATTCAGTCGCCTAATAGTACTGGGAGCGACAGCTTTCTGTTGTCTTTGACAACTCAGCTTAGTCTGGGGGGAAGTGACCCTTAGATGTCTTGGACACAGGTGCTTGAGGTCGAACGAAAATCACTGTGTGTGGTTAAAAAGAGTAATACATTCGTTTAGTTCACACACACACACACACACACACACACACACACACACACACACACACACACACATACACACACACACACACACACACACACACACACACACACACACACACACACACACACACACACACAACTTGACTTCATCAGTGGTTGAAACCCTCGTGTGTTGTTTCTGGTGGAGAAACGTTTTAATTTGGTTAGCCTAAGAAACTGAAAACCTGGATATTAAGATCGCTGACTTGTGGATAATTGACGTATCCTCTAAAAGATAACCTTCCCTTTTGAGATATAACATGATTAAAAACAAAATCAAAACAAACTTGGAAAGACTCATTTTAAGGAAAGAAAGTAATCATCGCATGTGTTGAAAGTGCCCAGGATATTTCAAATTGTTATGATTATAACTCTTGTTGCATTCCGATGTTTGCCTGAAACCACACAAACCCAATTCTACTGCACACCCAGTTCGATGTTTGTTCTGGCACCTGTGATTTTGAGATTCCAAGACGACCACTTTGACCTCTGTCTAGAGTTTCCTGTCCAAGTGTGTTTCAGGACCATCGCGAAGTGTTGCGCTAGAGTAGTTCTTCTATTGATTTTCTTTCAACATTATTGAATTCATTTTCATTTAGTATTTGTTATGCCAAAAGAATTATCACGAATTGGTGTTTTTTTTATGCATTTTCTTATGTTATGCATGAAATATGCGACGAGCATGTTAGAAATGGGTCTGACCACTGACACTGTCCGCACTGTCCTGGTAGTGCACCCTGACCACTCTCTGACCACTGACACTGTCCGCACTGTCCTGGTAGCGCACCCTGACCATTCTCTGACCGCTACGCCGAGACACGCGGCGTCGCTCACGGGGGTGTTTTCTGCACAGCGACTTGATGGACTGGGGAACAACACATAGTAAACAACACTGACAATATTAACACAGTGTGTGTGTGTGTGTGTGTGTGTGTGTGTGTGTGTGTGTGTATGTGTGTGAGTGTGTGTGTGTGTGTGAGAGTGTGTGTGTGTATGTATGTGTGTGTGTGTGTGTATGTGTGTGAGTGTGTGTGAGTGTGTGTGTGCGAGTGAGTGTGTGTGTGTGTGTGTGTGTGTGTGTGTGTGTGTGTAGACGTGCATGTTTTGGCCAAAACACGAGTACAATAGGGTTGTACGAGTCAAATGATCACGTTGTAATGTTTCCCTTTTGAGGCAGAAATCCCAAGACAGATAGACTGATAGAATCTTTATTATATGGCTCTGAGCATCTTGACAGAGACTGAAAAGTTGTCACCTCATTTATGTGTCTGTCTGTTCACCATAAAGACCATTGGTTCGATGTACTCGGGAATATCTTGTTTTATTCAAATTATCACGTTCCAGTAACTTACCGTTCTTTTTGTTTTTTTGTTTTTTGTTTTTTTTTGTTTTTACTTTTGAGGCATTTGATAAATGTACATTTCTTTCGTATGTTGGATTAAGAAAAATGTGCGCTTAGAGAATTATGTTCTGTGGTTTCAAAATGCGTCTTCCAACTTAGTTCAAAGAATTTTAAAGGTATGTCCAATAGTGTTAGGAAACGCTACCGTTGCTGAGCTTTGGTTCAGTTTTGTGTGTTGCATGTGGTTGACTTATTTGTACTTTGTGGGAGGGTGCCGATATTGTATTTTGTAGACACGGTATTTGTGCTTGGACGAGAATGCGGGTGAACTTTCTAGTCCTGTCAAAACAAGTTGTTTACCATGCTGTTTTAGTCGTGAGTTCGTGGCGTTCGTTCGGATTAAGTGTGTCGGCGCTTTTGATGTACGTCAGAGAGAATGTCGCTAGTTTAGTCCATGCACGGCTCGTATAATGTAGTTGTATCGTGTTCGGTCTGGAATATTCTCGAGATTGAGTATTTACTATATATGCCAGCGCGATTTGAATGTTAAAAAAAGCTTCTATTTGAGTTCTGCTACGTTGTGCAGTTGTATGTATTGAATGCTGAATAAATCCTCGAACTCAATTTGACGAGTTGTTTTCTGCTGCTGCGAAGACGGGCGACGTAGAATAAAAGAACACAACTATACGACATTTGAGAACTTGTGGCAATCTCAAGTGTCGTGTAACAATTGGGGGCCAAGCCAAGGATCTACGTTTAACGCCAAGGGTTTTCCAGCAACAAGGACCAGTGTCAAGACAGTCACAGGAGGTAGCCATCAATCGGGTGTATCCTGAGGGATCAGTATTGAGACTACAGAACCGTGGATTCGGTGTGACTGGTGAAGAGTTTGGTAATCGCCGCAGCTCGGTACGGTGAGCGACGCCGGAGTGTATCGGGATTACAGAGGTTAGCTGCCGTTTGGACGAGACGGACTTCGTCGCGGAGCTAGTGCATTAATACTACGAAATACGACTGAGGTACGTCGTGTACGTATCGTGAGCAGAGTGCGCCGTCACGTTAGACGAGGAGGGTGGCAGCCTGCGTCTACGAAGGTGAACAGCGACGAGAGAAGCATCGGAGGTGCAGTAGAGACTGTGTTCTTTTAGAAGACTACATTCGTCTACGTTCGTGGCTGTGAAATAATACAGACGAACGCACCGGAAAAGACCAGAATGGCTGAGTTCTGGGCAAAAGGAGTTGAACTGGGACTGAAAGGCAAGCAGCTGACGGAGTTCGTCGAGTCCCAGACACGACTGCAAGCGCAGCGTGAAGAAAGACAAGCGCAGCGTGAAGAAAGACAAGCGCAGCGTGAGCGAGAAGAAAAAGAAAGACAAGCGCAGCGTGAGCGTGAAGAAAGACAAGCGCAGCGTGAGCGTGAAGAAAGAGAAGCACAGCGTGAAGAAAGGAAAATGGAGCTGAAACGCTTAGAGCTCCAAATAAAAATGGAGATGAAGCGCTTAGAGCTTCAGACAGAAATGGTGCGTGTTCAAAATGAGCACGAGGCACCACGCCTAAGAGATAACCAGCAGCAAATGCTACACAGGGCATCGAAACTTCCAGCATTCACTGACGGGAAGGACCAGATCGATACTCCATACTTCACCGGAGAAGTTGAGGCCGTCTGCCTGAAGAAGCCCTTGTACGATCTATTAATTGGGAACATTGGGGGTGCGAGACGTCCTGATGACCCTGATGTCGAATGGAGAATGGGCGCAGCTCAGCCTGCTGTTGAGGAGGAAGACCCACTGCCATTCGCGAATGAAGATATCAGCGAACTGTTACGAGATGACAGAGCAACTGTGCATCGCCGCGACCAGCCGCAGGTTGTAAGCGCTGTGACGACCAGAGCCCAGGCGAAGAAGGACAAAACAACTACGCCACTCAGGGTCACCAACAGTTCTGCAACTGCTGTCGTGGACAGGGATCGGCTGATTCAGCTACAGGAAGCTGATTCGACCTTAACAAAGTACAGGAGTCGTCCTGTCAAGGAGATGACTAAGGGCGAAGGCACTGTGCAATTTGAAGTGAAGGCCAAGATCATGTACAGAGTGTTCCAGCACGCGAGAGTCAACGGTGGGAAGCCATTACGTCAAGTTCTGGTGCCTCAACCGCTTAGGCGCCAGGTGATGGAGGTGGCCCACGACTCTATTATGGGAGGTCACCTGGGTGTCAAGAAGACATCGGACAGAATCCAGGCTGCGTTTTACTGGCCAGGACTGCATGCAGATGTGACTCGATTCTGCCGATCGTGCGATATTTGCAAGAAAACCATACCTCGAGGAAGGGTCCCGAAAGTGCCGTTGCAGAAGATGCCTTTGATCGACCGACCTTTCAAGAGGGTGGCCATTGACCTCATCGGCGAGATAAAACCGCCAAGTGAAGAGGGTCATCGTTGGGTACTGACCCTGGTAGACTATGCAACCAGGTACCCAGAAGCCGTGCCTCTGAAGAAAATTGACACCGAGACTGTTGCCGAGGCACTTGTGGACATTTTCAGCAGAACTGGGGTTCCTGAAGAGATCCTCACAGACCTGGGGACACAGTTTGTCTCTGAATGCATGGAAGAGGTCAACAGGCTGCTGAGCATTCGTCACTTGACTACGACACCTTATCACCCGATGTGCAATGGGCTGGTCGAAAAATTCAATGCGACGCTGAAGTCCACGCTGAAGAAACTATGCAGTGAGCAGCCAAGGCAGTGGCATCGCTACATCAACGCCTTGCTATTTGCATACAGGGAGGTGCCACAAGAGTCCACTGGATTCTCCCCGTTCGAGCTGATGTACGGGCGGACCGTGAGAGGCCCGATGCAGATACTAAAGGAATTGTGGACGAAAGATGTGGACACACCTGAAGTGAAGAACAGTTACCAGTACGTGTTCGAGTTGCGAGAGAAACTGGAGGAGACTCTCGAGATTGCGAGAGAAAACTTGAGAAAGTCTCAGGATAGCGGAAAGCACTACTACGACCGCAAAGCCGTAAACAGGAAGTTTACACCAGGTAACAAAGTGCTGATACTGCTTCCCACTGATCACAACAAACTACTGATGCAGTGGAAAGGCCCATACGAGGTCGAGGCCGTGGTAGGGATCAACGACTACAAGGTGAATGTCGGCAAGAAGGCCAAGATCTACCACGCTAACCTCCTGAAACTGTACGTGGAGAGACCTCCGGAAGCAGTACAGCCCAGCTAGCAAGCTTTCGTCGGCCGACTGACGATTTCAGTCGGGTGACGTCGTCAAATGTCGTGTGTCGACGTCCGTTGTCGCGCCGATATCGTTTTGACTGTGTGTAAAACTCGGCAAATGTATGTAATAAACCCCGACATCGGCCCGACGCAATGTTGCTGTCGATAAAAATATGCAGAGTTACGGGAGATAACAACTTGAATTTATTATCATTATTTTAACATTTGTTACGTCCCCTGTTCAAGCGTCGGGAACGGCGTGACATGACTCTGCAAATGCGAAACTAAATTATTCATATTTGTTGACTTTTTCACATAGGAGTAGGATAATTAATTGTAAGTTTTGTTTGTATATTTGCAATCAAATACAGCATGAGCTCAAATCATGAGTTTTACATTTTAAAAATACGCCATCATATATACTTGAAATACTCTAATAGCTTTCCTTACGGTACAAACAAGATTGAGTGTGAACATGGCCGGCTAGCTGCTACTTTCCCGCGTGAGCGAAGTTTATTTGTTTTCTTAGTTCAAGTTAATATCGAAAGAAGAGACATTCGCAAGTTGGACAGCACATTGATGATATGTTATCCGAGACGAATGTCGCCTCGGGATCTCAATCTGAGTGCTGGTCCCAGTGCCACGTGGTGGCGGTGATAGTTGACAAGTTAAAATTGTGTAGCCAAGGACGGATGGAAACCTATATACAGGTGTGTTCAAGCTGTTAACGTCAACTCGAGGACAACCGACGGATCCAGCGAGTAAGTGATTTTGTTTTTTTTTGCTTTAATGTTAGTTTTGCTGTTATACAGTGGGGGGGGGGGGGGGGGGGGGAGTACATACTGCTGTATCTGTATATGTAGATGTAGGTGTTTTGTCCTGTTACAGTGGGGGGGGGGGGGGGGGGTGGAGTACATACTCATGATACTGCTGAATCTGTAGCTGTAAGTGTGGTTTGCACTGTTACACTTGGGGGGTGGGGTGTATGTATACTGATGTATCTGTAGCTGTAGGTGTGTGTATTGCATTGTAACACTTGGGGTGGGGGGGTACATACTGATCTATCTGTAGCTGGTGGTGTGTTTTGCACTGTTACACACTTGGGGGGGGGGGGGGTGTACATACTAACTGCTGAATCTGTAGCTGTATGTGTGTTCTGCACAGTGACACTGAGGGGGGGGGGGGGGGAGGGGGTTGTACATACTGCTGAATCTGTAGCTGTAGGTGTGTTTTGTACTGTTACACTTGGGGGGGGGGGGGGGTGAGCATACTGATGTATATGCTTGGCGCTGGTGGACAATATTCACTTTTTTGGCCAAAAACACACTTTTTTGGCCAAAAACGTACATTATTGGCCAAAAAGTGTGTTTTTGGCCAAAAACATGTTTTGGCCAAAACTTTTAAGTGCAAAGTTTTGGCAAAAAAAATATTTGGCCAAATCTAAAACATTTGGCCAAAAAAGTGTTTTGGCCAAATGTTTTAGATTTGGCCAAATATTTTTTTGGCCAAAACTTTTGCATTGAAAGTTTTGGCCCAAAAAATAGTTTTGGCCAAAACTTCATTTTTTGGCCAAATCTTTGAGTACCCCTTGGCGCTGATGGACAATATTCATTTTTTTGGCCAAAAACGCCAGTTTTGGCCGAAAAAGCAAAGTTTTGGCCAAAAAAGTATAGTTTTGGCCAAAAACGCCAGTTTTGGCCAAAAACGCAAGTTTTGGCCAAAAACGCCAGTTTTGGCCAAAAAATTATAGTTTTGGCCAAAAAAGTGAAAATTGTCCACCAGCGCCAAGCTGCTTGGCGCTGGTGGACAATATTCACTTTTTTGGCCCAAAACACACTTTTTTGGCCAAAACTGGCGGTTTTGGCCAAAAAAGCAAAGTTTTGGCCAAAAAAGTATAGTTTTGGCCAAAAACGCCAGTTTTGACCAAAACCGCCAGTTTTGGCCAAAACCACCAGTTTTGGCCAAAACCACCAGTTTTGGCCAAAAAGTGTGTTTTTGGCCAAAATAGTGAATATTGTCCACCAGCGCCAAGCTGCTTGGCGCTGGTGGACAATATTCACTTTTTTGGCCAAAAACACACTTTTTTGGCCAAAAACGTACATTTTTGGCCAAAAAAGCAAAGTTTTGGCCAAAAAAGTAAAGTTTTGGCCAAAAACGCCAGTTTTGGCCAAAAACGCCAGTTTTGGCCAAAACCGCCAGTTTTGGCCAAAAAGTGCGTTTTTGGCCAAAAAAGTGAATATTGTTCACCAGCGCCAAGCTGCTTGGCGCTGGTGGACAATATTCACTTATTTTGCCAAAAACACACTGTTTTGGCCAAAACTGGCGGTATTGGCCAAAAAAGCAAAGTTTTGGCCAAAAAGCAAAGTTTTGGCCAAAAAAGCAAAGCTTTGGCCAAAAAGAGATTTGGCCAAAAAAGTAATTATTGTCCACCAGCGCCAGCAAATACAAAAGATTTGGCCAAAAAAAGATTTGGCCAAACAAAAAAGATTTGGCCAAAAAAGTGAAGATTTGGCCAAATCTATTTTGTTTGGCCAAATCTTTTTTTGGCCAAATCTTTTTGTGGCAGAAGTTTGGCCAAATCTCCCGTTTTAGCTGACATAAACAGTTTTGGCCAAAACTTTTACATAGAAAGTTTTGGCCAAAAAAAAGTTATAGCCAAATCTATTTTATTTGGTCAAATGTGTGGGTTTTTTGGCCAAATCTTTGTCTTTTTTGGCCAAAACTGGCGGTTTTGGCCAAAAAAGTGAATATTGTCCACCAGCGCCAAGCATAGATGTAACTGTAGCTGTAGCTGTAGGTGTGTTATGTACTGTTACAGTAGGGGGGGGGGGGGGGGTTGAACATACTGCTGTTTTTGTAGCTGTAGGTGTGTTTTGCACACAGGGGAGGGGGGGGGGGGATTGGGGTTGTGTATACTGCTGTATCTGTAGCTCTAGGTGTGTTTTGCACTCTGCACGAGGGAAGGGGGTGGAGTGTTATATGTTTTGTACTGTTACAGTGGTGGCAGCGGGGGGAGGGGGTGTACATAATTCTGAATCTGTAGCTGTAAATGAGTTTTGTACTGTTACAGTGGGGGCGGGGGGGGGGGGGTTTGGGGGTTGTACATATTAATGCTGTAGCTGTAGGTGTGTTTTGCACTGTTACACTGGGGGGGGGGGGGGGTGTACACACTGCTGTATCTATAGCAGTAGGTGCGATTTGTGCCGTTACAGTTGGGGGGGGGGGGGGTACATACTGCTGTAGCTGTAGGTGTTTTTTGCACTGTTACACTTGGGTTGGGGGAGGGGGGGTTGTACATACTGCTGAATCTGTAGCTGTAAGTGTGTTTTGCACTGTTACATTGGGGGGGGGGGGGGGGGTATACATACTGCTGTATCTGTAGCTGTAGGTGTGTTTTGTACTGTTACTAAGGGGGAGGGGGTGTACATACGGCTGTAGCTGTAAGTAATTTTTGCACTATTACACTTGGGGGGGTTGTACATACTGCTGAATCTGTTGCTGTAGGTGTGTTTTATACTGTAATACTGAGGGGGGGGGGGGGGGGGGTTGTACATACGGCTGTATCTGTAGCTGTAGGTGTGTTTTGTACTGTTACAGTGAGGGCGGGGGGGGGGGGGGGGGGTGGGGGTCTACATACTGCTGTATCTGTAGCTGGTGTTGTGTTTTGCACTGTTACACTGGGGGGGGGGGGGGGGGTTGTACATACTGCTGTATCTGTATCTGTAGGTTTGTTTTCCACTGTAACACTGGGGGGAGGGGGGTTGTACTGCTGTAGCTGTAGCTTTAAGTGAATTTTGCACTGTTACACTTGGGGGGCGGGGGGGGGGGGGGGTACATACTGCTGTAGCTGCACCCAGCCAGCAAGACATTAGCGGCCGATAATCGGCCGAACACCCTTCAAAAAGTCGGGCCGGTGATGTCAAAAGATACGACGCGGGTGTTGGCCCGACTAACTTTTGCAAAGAGGCAAAGAGGCGGCCGACAGGCGGCCGAACACCTGTACTATGGCGGCACGCATCCGGTCCGATGTTAATCGGCCCGATGGCTTGTTGGACCTGCGGGCCGACATCGTCCCGATGTCTTCCCGCTGAAATCGATATCTTCCCGATGTCGGCATAAGGTGTCGGGCCGCAGGTCCAACAAGTCATCGGGCCGATTAACATCGGACCGGATGCGTGCCGCCATAGTACAGGTGTTCGGCCGCCTGTCGGCCGCCTCGTTGCCTCTTTGCAAAAGTTAGTCGGGCCAACACCCGCGTCGTATGTTTTGACGTCACCGGCCCGACTTTTTGAAGGGTGTTCGGCCGATTATCGGCCGCTAATGTCTTGCTGGCTGGGAGGTCGCAGCAAGTGTGGAAGAACCAGCCGAACTAGACGAGTTCGACGGTGAGGAACTACTGGAGTTGGGAGACCTCCACAAGAAAGAGGGAGTGGATGACGTCAAGCTAGGACCTGACCTGACAGAAGATCAGCAGAAGGAGCTGCATGATTTTATGGGCGACTTCACCCATAGGTTCTGTGATGTTCCAGGCTCTACGTCCTTGGTCGAACATGAAGTCCACCTCACATCTGACGTTCCTGTTCGCTCGAAACCATACCCTATCCCGTTTCAGGCTCGGGAATCCTTGAAGAAGGACATCGACAACATGTTGAAGATGGGGGTCATCCGTGAGTCATCATCCCCTTACTCATCTCCCGTTGTTGTTGTCAAGAAGAAAGACGGCACAAACAGGGTATGCATTGACTTTAGGAAAGTCAATAAGATCACCGTGTTTGACCCTGAACCAATGCCGACGGCAACTGATCTATTCCGACAGTTAACCGGCAGTAAGATCTTCTCAAAGATCGATCTCAGCAAGGGATATTGGCAAATTCCTGTGCGCGAAGAGGACATACCAAAGACCGCCTTTGCAACTCCAGACGGAACGTATGAGTGCCTGCGGATGCCTTTTGGCATGGTGAACAGTGGTGCTACCCTTACGAGGGGAATGCGAAAAATGCTCAAAGGAATGAAGAATGTTGTGTACTACTGGGATGATCTGCTAGTCCACACGGAGACCTTTGCGGAGCATCTGGAGACTTTGAGGGAACTGTTTTCCCGCCTGACAAAAGCCAATCTGACCGTGAGACCCAGCAAGTGCATTTTGGGGACCGACAACGTTGACTTCATAGGTCATTCACTGAAGGAAGGTCAAAAGGGGCTTTTGTTGGAAAACGTCACCAAGATCCTCAATGCGCCACGTCCTGAAACCAAGAAGCAGGTGCGATCCTTCCTTGGATTGGCTGGGTACTACAGAGAGTTCATTCCAAACTTCGCCGCCATAACGGCGCCTTTGTCGGACATGACCCGAAAAGGATGCCCCAACCAAATACTCTGGGGACCAGCTCAGGAGAAGGCATACCAGACCGTGCGCGACCTGATGTCACGAGACCCGGTGCTACGCCTTCCTGATACTGCCAAAGAGTTCATCTTGCGTACAGACGCATCGGACGAAGGGATCGGCGCCATGCTGATGCAAGAGCATGGAGGTAAACCGTTTCCGGTCAGCTATGCCAGCAAGAAGCTGTCAGGAGCCGAGAAGAACTACTCGACCATGGAGAAAGAGTGTTTAGCCATCGTGTGGGGAATCAAGAAATTTGAACTCTACCTCCAAGGGGTGAAATTCGTGCTTCAGACTGATCACAAACCCCTCACCTACCTGAACTCTGCGAAGTTTGTGAATAATCGTATCATGAGGTGGGTGATGTACTTGCAGAACTTTGATATGCGAGTGGAATCGATCAAGGGTTCAGACAATGTTGGAGCAGATTTTCTCAGCCGAGTATGTGAGTAAAACTGTGTTCATTCTCCAACAGACTAATGTACATACCTGGATTTCAATCTGTTATGTATACATAATATGTGTACAGGTAGCATTTCAATGATTGAAAGAAATTAGGTAAATTTCTTCTGGTGTTGGGGGTAATGTTAGGAAACGCTACCGTTGCTGAGCTTTGGTTCAGTTTTGTGTGTTGCATGTGGTTGACTTATTTGTACTTTGTGGGAGGGTGCCGATATTGTATTTTGTAGACACGGTATTTGTGCTTGGACGAGAATGCGGGTGAACTTTCTAGTCCTGTCAAAACAAGTTGTTTACCATGCTGTTTTAGTCGTGAGTTCGTGGCGTTCGTTCGGATTAAGTGTGTCGGCGCTTTTGATGTACGTCAGAGAGAATGTCGCTAGTTTAGTCCATGCACGGCTCGTATAATGTAGTTGTATCGTGTTCGGTCTGGAATATTCTCGAGATTGAGTATTTACTATATATGCCAGCGCGATTTGAATGTTAAAAAAAGCTTCTATTTGAGTTCTGCTACGTTGTGCAGTTGTATGTATTGAATGCTGAATAAATCCTCGAACTCAATTTGACGAGTTGTTTTCTGCTGCTGCGAAGACGGGCGACGTAGAATAAAAGAACACAACTATACGACATTTGAGAACTTGTGGCAATCTCAAGTGTCGTGTAACAAATAGTTTCCATGTTTTTCTTTGCTATTAATGTTCCAACCGTAAAATATTTACCTTGAAAGTATCACGCTGGATGTAACAATATGTACAAGAGCTGTGCGCCCAGTTTTGTTTCATTTGTTTTATTGTTCAATAATTTAACTGCAAACTTTTGATGGGTCACGTGTTTGGGTAGTCTTCAAAGCTACTACATTTGAAATAGACTCACGCTGGAGTCTTCGAGCTTCATTATTTTGACAATGTAAATCCTGTTCACGAGTTCCTCCACCAGTCTGTTATGGGTGATTCATTCACCCCTTCCCCGCTACCCTCCCTCTAGAATCATGTATAATTCCCCGCTACCCTCCCTCTAGAATCATGTATAATTCCCCGCTACCCTCCCTCTAGAATCATGTATAATTCCCCGCTACCCTCCCTCTAGAATCATGTATAATTCCCCGCTACCCTCCCTCTAGAATCATGTATAATTCCCCGCTACCCTCCCTCTAGAATCATGTATAATTCCCCGCTACCCACCCTCTAGAATCATGTATAATTCCCCGCTACCCTCCCTCTAGAATCATGTATAATTCACCGCTACCCTCCCTCTAGAATCATGTATAATTCACCGCTACCCTCCCTCTAGAATCATGTATAATTCCCCGCTACCCTCCCTCTAGAATCATGTATAATTCACCGCTACCCTCCCTCTAGAATCATGTATAATTCACCGCTACCCTCCCTCTAGAATCATGTATAATTCCCCGCTACCCTCCCTCTAGAATCATGTATAATTCCCCGCTACCCTCCCTCTAGAATCATGTATAATTCCCCGCTACCCTCCCTCTAAAATCATGTATAATTCCCCTCTACCCTCCCTCTAGAATCATGTATAATTCCCCGCTACCCTCCCTCTAGAATCATGTATAATTCCCCGCTACCCTCCCTCTAGAATCATGTATAATTCCCCGCTACCCTCCCTCTAGAATCATGTATAATTCACCGCTACCCTCCCTCTAGAATCATGTATAATTCCCCGCTACCCTCCCTCTAGAATCATGTATAATTCCCCGCTACCCTCCCTCTAGAATCATGTATAATTCACCGCTACCCTCCCTCTAGAATCATGTATAATTCCCCGCTACCCTCCCTCTAGAATCATGTATAATTCCCCGCTATCCTCCCTCTAGAATCATGTATAATTCCCCGCTATCCTCCCTCTAGAATCATGTATAATTCCCATTGTCGAGATTAAAGACGTAGACATATTCTTTAACACTTTTCCATGAACATCACTTTTAAAAGTTTACAAATAATGTACCCTCGTACTTACCATTGCTGAATTAGAGAGAGTTGCTTTTCCCTTTTGTAAAGCGGCAAAATGGCAGCAGCGGTAACTGGCGGTATGATCCTTCTCACTTCGTCCTCCTATGTCCACTTAGCTCAAATCGTGGTGAAACTTTCAGCAATTCACGTCAAACCTGTCCTTTCTCGTACTTTGAGACATTCGTCTTTTGAGATTTATTTCTAACATGCTCGTCGCATATTTCATGCATATCATAAGAGTTCAAATCGTCGTGAAACTTTCAGCAATTCACGTCAAATCTGGCCTTTCTCGTACTTTGAGACATTCATCTTTTGATATTTATTTCTAACATGCTCGTCGCATATTTCATGCATAACATAAGAAAATGCATAAAAAAACCACCAATTCGTGATAATTCTTTTGGCATAACAAATACTAAATGAAAATGAATTCAATAATGTTGAAAGAAAATCAATAGAAGAACTACTCTTGCGCAACACTTCGCGATGGTCCTGAAACACACTTGCACAGGAAACTCTACATTCGCGAGAACCAGGTCCTGTTCACTCTTCTGTGTGAGTATCCATGTCAGGTGAAATCATTGGAATGATCGACTGTCTGACCCTTACTCCTAGCTAGACAGAGGTCAAAGTGGTCGTCTTGGAATCTCAAAATCACAGGTGCCAGAACAAACATCGAACTGGGTGTGCAGTAGAATTGGGTTTGTGTGGTTTCAGGCAAACATCGGAATGCAACAAGAGTTATAATCATAACAATTTGAAATATCCTGGGTACTTTCAACACATGCGATGATTACTTTCTTTTCTTAAAATGAGTCTTTCCAAGTTTGTTTGTTTTTTTTAAATGTTCCATGTTTGTTTTGATTTTGTTTTTAATCATGTTATATCTCAAAAGGGAAGGTTATCTTTTAGAGGATACGTCAATTATCCACAAGTCAGCGATCTTAATATCCAGGTTTTCAGTTTCTTAGGCTAACCAAATTAAAACGTTTCTCCACCAGAAACAACACACGAGGGTTTCAACCACTGATGAAGTCAAGTTGTGTGTGTGTGTGTGTGTGTGTGTGTGTGTGTGTGTGTGTGTGTGTGTGTGTGTGTGTGTCCACTGTGTGTGTGTGTGTGTGTGTGTGTGTGTGTGTGTGTGTGTGTGTGTGAACTAAACGAATGTATTACTCTTTTTAACCACACACAGTGATTTTCGTTCGACCTCAAGCACCTGTGTCCAAGACATATAAGGGTCACTTCCCCCCAGACTAAGCTGAGTTGTCAAAGACAACCGAAAGCTGTCGCTCCCTGTACTATTAGGCGACTGAATTGTTAGCTTGATTGACAGAGAAGAAAGGGAGATAAACTCGTGGTGTGTAAGAGTAGTAAGACATTGTTTGCGCTGAGATCATGGCGGTCAGGCCTCATAACACTGTTGGTGTCTTTTAACGAATGAATGCGGCCTGGTAGAGAGTTTATCTACCAGCTCTGATTACATCGCTAAGACATGGCTGTGAAGTGACCGCAGGTGGTCCGCGTTTCATTTGGACTGTCAGGTGGTGGACAGAATATCTATTCACTCCATACTTGACTTTGTGTACGTCTGTGTTAATAAGCAGCTATAGCTTCTTTTACAAATAAATCTGACAATGATTCGGGCTGAAAATTGATGGTTTTTTGTAATCTTCTTGTTTGTAATGGAATGCCTTCGACAAGATCGTAAGGAAATGATGTTTTCTTCGCAAGTTCAACATTTGTTGAAGACAAAAAGGAAGAAGTAGAGAGTGTTTTGGTCAGAATGGTACAGAGAGAGAGAGAGAGAGAGAGAGAGAGAGAGAGAGAGAGAGAGAGAGAGAGAGAGAGAGAGAGAGAGAGAGAGAGAGAGAGAGAGAGAGAGAGAGAGAGAGAGAGAGAGAGAGAGAGAGAGATTATCAACCAGAACAACAAAGGAATAGAGACGACAAAAGAAAGGTGAAAACATGCTTACTTCCTAAATTCTTTATTTTTATCCAAAGCTCATTGCCAACACAGTCAAGGAAACATAATTATGTAGATCTGTCCAGATGATATAATCTCTTCAAGAAAAAGTCAAGAGGCAAAACAAACCGACACAACACACAACCTTGTCGATATGACAATAACACAAAACATAAAGCGATAGCTAAATTTCTTTCATTTCGATTACTTTTGAACATGGACACTGACAGAGTGAGGTCCCTTTCCCAAAGTAAACGTCTGTCTTAAACTACTCAGTTCTGTCCCTTGGTAGATCACGTGCACCTCGTAGTCGCCATGAAAACCACGCACAGAGACCTGGTTTCCGGAGTGCGGCAGTGTGTGAGTCTCGTCCGTCATCCACTGGTTCTCGTAAAGGTCAAGGACACGATGTCCTGCCGCCGTCATCTGAGAGAAGAATCACAACAGATCGAGTTATCTCACGTTACAACCTTTCACCAGTAATGCACATTGCGCTGAGAACTGTTTATGAAGCAAGAACACAATGACGATCAAGACCTAAATGTCATGCAAAATAGCATGTAAGCATAGGGAGAAGTAGAAGAACAAAAAGAAGATGAAGATTGACGAGAGAGAGAGAGAGAGAGAGAGAGAGAGAGAGAGAGAGAGAGAGAGAGAGAGAGAGAGAGAGAGACAATGACAATGACAATGACAATGACAATTCTTTATTTTACGAGGGTAACAGAATAAGCATTGGTATACTTTTTTGCATCTGGCCCTCGCCCTAAAGAGGGACTAAATCTACTATAAAAACTACTACTACTACTACTACAATACTTACATAATTAGTAAAACAGGATAAGTTTATGTACATACGTGCATTATATGAAACATTGTAGTTTATACATGTTCATGACAAGGTGCAAAGCAAAAATTTGCAAGTCAATTAGAGTAAGAATACTATGCAATAGTACATCAACTCTGCAAGACAATGGATATTATGCAGAACATCATAATTTCATAAACAAAACAATAAATCAAAAGTGAGTGACTGTGTCTCAAAGGACATAACAATCAAGAATATACTATTTTCATTAAATGGGATATATATTTGTTTTTGAAAGAATCTGTGCTGGTAGCTTCCCGTAAGGCATTTGGAAGAGCGTTCCAGAGACGGCCACCTGAATAAACTAGACTAGACTTAAATAAGTCTATCCTAGGAAGAGGAGTGTTAAATTTCATAAGGTGGTGTGAATTCTTCAAAGAGAACTTTGAACAAATGGTTTGGGGTAAAGTTTCGGATATAATTTTATGCATAAAGATTCCTTTGTTAAAAAGCAGTCTTGACTTTAGAGGTAAGATCCCTAAATGTATGTAGTCTAACTCTGTGAGGGTAGTGTGCTTTAGTAATACTACTTTTAGCGCTCTTTTATGTAATCTGCTAAGTGGTTTTAAGGAATTTTCACTTGCTGAGTCCCATAGAGTGGATGCGTAATCAATAACAGATTGAATATGAGCAATGAAGAATAATTTTCTGGTGTGGCAGTTCAGGAAGTGTTTAATTCTAGATAAGAGGTACACTTTCTTTGACACCACTTTACTAAGTTGCTCAATGTGGGTTGACCAAGACAAGTTGTTATCGATATTAACACCCAGCAGTTTGTGATGGTCGACTTTTTCCACTATTTCACCATCTATCATTAAAGCAGGACCAGCTGAATAAATATTCTGGCGTTTTTGTCTTGTTGTTATGACCATATATTTGGTTTTCTTTGGGTTAAGAGACATATGGTTTAGTTCAGTCCACGCTGTCAACTGGTTTAAACTTCTTTGAAGTGATTCTGATAAGCGAGTTAAATTTGTGTTGCTGGAGTGAATTGTGGTGTCATCTGCAAAAAGTTCACATACATTTTAAATATATAGGGGGAGGTCATTAATGTATATAGAGAAGAGGAGGGGTCCTAAAACCGATCCTTGTGGTACACCGTATTTTACTTCTTGCATGCTCGACGCCGAGGCGTTTGTTAGTACAGTTTGTTGTCTGCCGGTGAGAAATGAACTAATAAGTTTGACAGTTTCGATTCCGACGCCATACAATGCGAATTTTCTCAGTAATAACGTGTGATCAATAACGTCAAAGGCTTTAGCAAAATCAACAAAAATGGCACCACAGAATTCATTGTCGTTGATTTTCTCCAGCCATTGATCAACAAGAGAAACTAAGGCAGTATGGCAGGAATGGTTAGCTCTAAAACCCGATTGTTTAGGGTGAAGTAAATTGTTTTGGTTAAGATGCGTTAGAATATGTTTGTTAATGTGTTTTTCAAGTGGTTTTGATAAAACAGACAATATTGAAATTGGCCTATAGTTTGATGGGTCTTTTTTGTCACCTGATTTAAACAGAGGAATGACTTTAGCCTGTTTCAGGGAGACTGGGAAATAATTTTTTCCTAAACAAAGATTATAAAGGTAAGTGAGTGTTTCAGAAATTACAGGGGCTGACAATTTAAGAATCCTACCATCGAGGCCGTCGATTCCCCGGGAGCCTGTTTGCTTAAGGTGTGTAAGTGCGTAAAAAACTTCAGGTACTGTAAGTAGAGGAATATTCGCTTGACTTGAAACTTGTTTCGACTCACAATATTCTTCTAACACTTTCAAATTGTTCAACTTGGATTTGTCATTTGTAATAACTTTTTCAGCTATGTTAGAAAAATGCGTGTTTAAATCATCAGGGGATATGTCCTTAACACAACTTGAATGACTGGCAATCGTTTTATTTGTAAGTTCATTTATTGCTTTCCATATATTCTTTGAATTTTGCTTTGATGACGCTAGGTCATGAAAGTACTTGATCTTTTTTGTTCGTTTAAGTGAGTTTACTTTATTTCTCTGTTCTCTATACTCCGCTTCCTTGCCAACTGATTTTAAGAAATCACGATGGCCAATAGCATCTTGTAATTCAGTATCAAACCATTTAGGTTTTACTATTTGCTTGACTCTTTTAATTCTCCACGGGGCATGTTTATCGTATATTTCTGTGAAGACATTTATCCAGTGTGTTATTGCATCATCAGGATCCGTATAATTATAAACATCAGAGAGAGAAGAATTACTTAAGTCTACAAGAAAGGCGTTCTCGTTAAATTTAGTAAAGGAGCGGTACTTTACTGTCTTGTGACCAACTTTGGGGATTTTTACACCCTTTCTTGACCACGTGAGACAAACAGGAAAATGATCACTACAGCCGCTAGTTGGAACACAAACTTCTGCAACGTTACGGGTGTTAGAAACATAGACATGATCTATCAAAGTGCTTGTAGATGCAGTAACCCTAGTAGGGGTGTTCACGACTTGTTTGAGATCATAAAGGTTGAACATATCTAACCATGGTTTATTTTGTTTTAATAAATCAATATTAAAATCTCCTAAGAGAATAGTTTCTTTTGATTCTAACAAAGCAGCATCTAACATATGTGAACATTTGTCCGTCCAGTTTACACGTTCTGCTGGATTTCTATAGCAGAAACCAATAAGCATTGGAGGTGCCTTTTTTAATTTGACCTCGATCCAGACTGATTCCACAAACTGTTCTAAATGTGTCAAACTGTTCTAAATGTGTTAAACAGAGAGAGAGAGAGAGAGAGAGAGAGAGAGAGAGAGAGAGAGAGAGAGAGAGAGAGAGAGAGAGAGAGAGAGAGAGAGAGAGAGAGAGAGAGAGAGAGAGAGAGAGACCAATCAGCAACAATGTCAAAACCCAACGTGCCTCGTGAAGCCACGTTTTCTCTCAGTGAAACAAAGATGCAAACTTTATTTCAAGACCTGTTCTGAAAAAGTCTCCTGTTACATTGGAAAATAATAGCATTACCGCTTTGCTATCCCGCTCATGTACCTGCAAATTATCTCCCTTGACAAGGGCAGCCTTCTCTCCCCTCCAGTGAGACTGGTCCCAGAATCCCCACATCAAGATGCCCTCCACAGCGGGGTGCCCGTAAAGAGCTCTCAGCGCATGCTCGTAGAAGTCCGCCCTCCTGTTCTCGTCCGCTGACATGACGTCCAGTTCTGTCACCCAGATGGGCAGTCCGGCTCCAGCTAGTGTGTCCAGACGTCGCTGGAATAAGATGAGATAACGATTTTGTTGACATCGCCTTGAAGGTCAGATAATAGTTAAGTGCGAGTCCATGTGTGCGTAACCGTTCACGTCAAAGACTATTGTAAACAAAAATAAACATAGATGAAGTAAGAAATTGGATGCGAGATTCGACCATATAATCCGTCAACGCAAACGTTTTATAATAGAATCAAAACCAGGAAGTGATACTTGTCGACATTTACATGTTTTTGTGAAATGGCATCGTAAGGTCTCTTTACCTAGGGGCGGTTACATTCGGTTCGGCTTTATATGCGTGCTTCTAAACTGCACCATTAATCAATCATTTACAGTATAGTTCTGAAAGTCAGTGCACTCACAGAGAAGCCAGAACAGATAAGTCTAGAATCAAAAAAAACCCACACACATCAATATAAATGTGAGACCACCTCAATAGCGCTTCATTCATAGGCCTCTGTTTGGCTTCACGAACAGTTTTTTTTAGGAACTTGGTGACATTCAAAAACAAATCTTATTTCCACAAAGAAGCAAGCTCAAACCCGAAAATGTGTCTAAACCCGTAGACTTTGTTGTTTTTACTCATTCTAAGAGATATGTTACCTTTATGGCCGAAATGTCTGGCTCGACCTCGTCCCCAAAGTGACACTGGACGCCGATAGCGGACAGACCCACACCTGCCTTCTTCACCTGCTGGGCCTGCTCCAGGTAGTCCTGCAATTACATGGTGACGTGTCAGGCTAACTTTTATCTTTTAAAGGAGAAAAATAAAAAGAACTTATATTTAGTATTTGCATGAAAATATGAGACCGGTTTTACATTGTGATGGCGTTTGCTGTATAGATAAGAGCACTGACTCCAAGCGTCTCAGCCTTATGTTAGTATACGCTCGTGCAATGTCCAAAGCAAACTTCTTGCGCAAAGGAAGCGTCAACATGAAAAAAGAAAGAGTGAGAAAAAGTCTACGAGTCAATAAAATAAGGCTTTGATCAAGCAAGTGCAAAGCACTTTAAGTTCATCTGAGAACTAAACGGAAGTAAACCTCATTCGCACAATTATGAACATCAGCAAGAATAATTAGATCTGTTCTCGCCATGCAACAGAAACAGAAGTTCTGGTAAATTACGATTTTAACCTAAAATTAATGTACCGCTGATTTAAAACAATTTTAAACTAAAATAAATGTACCACTGATTAAAACAATTTTAAACTAAAATAATGTGCTACTGATTAAAATCGTTCGTACGATTTTAAACTAAAACTAATGTACCACTGATTAAAACGATGTAAAAAAACCCACAAGAAACAAGTCGCGTAAGGCGAAATTACTACATTTAGTCAAGCTGTGGAACTCACAGAATGAAACTGAACGTAGTCCGCCGCTTGTGCAAAAGGCAGTGAAAGTGACGAGCCTGTTTGGCGCGGTAGCGATTGCGCTGTGCTTCATAGCACGCTTTACTGTACCTCTCTTCGTTTTAACTTTCTGAGCGTGTTTTTAATCCAAACATATCATATCTATATGTTTATGGAATCAGGAACCGACAAGGAATAAGATGAAATAGTTTTTAAAACGATTTCGGAAATTTAATTTTGATCATAATTTTTATATTTTTAAATTTCAGAGCTTGTTTTTAATCCAAATATAACATATGCATATGTTTTTGGAATCAGAAAATGACGAAGAATAAGATGAAATTGTTTTTGGATCGTTTAATAAAAAAAAATTTTAATTACAAGTTTCCGATTTTTAATGACCAAACTCACTCATTAGTTTTTAAGCCACCAAGCTGAAATGCAATACCAAACCCCGGCCTTCGTCGAAGATTGCTTTGCCAAAATTTCAATCAATTTAATTGAAAAATGAGGGTGTGACAGTGCCGCCTCAACTTTTACAAAAAGCCGGATATGACGTCATCAAAGGTATTTATCGAAAAAAAGAAAAAAACGTCCGGGGATATCATACCCAGGAACTTTCATGTCAAATTTCATACAGATCGGCCCAGTAGTTTAGTCTGAATCGCTCTACACACACACACACAGACAGACAGACACACACACACACACACACACACACACACACACACACACACACACACACACACACATACACCACGACCCTCGTCTCGATTCCCCCCTCTATGTTAAAACATTTAGTCAAAACTTGACTAAATGTAAAAATAAATGTACCACTACGATTTTAAACTATAATAACTGTACCACTAATTAAAATCGTACGTTTGTGGAGGCCCCCGAAGCCACGACGTTGAAATCGTTGAGGAATAGCTTGACGTTGGGATCAGCTTGATGCGCAATGCGGAACAACTCCAGGTCATAGTCAGGGTCGTGCAGTCGGTCCTGGAACCACGTGCCGTGCAGGTTCTCGTTGTTCACGTCCCAGTGCTCCAGGCTGTCCGTTTGAAGACAAGATACACATGGGAAATAAATGGATAACGCCCACCCCTAGATGTGATATTTTGGCAACTACACCAGAACAATACAGAGGAACAAGTCAGAGGCGTTGAAAGTCTTCTGCATTAGGCGTATGAATTATGAGCATTTATTTTGTTAGTGGGTCAATACAGAGACTCACCGATAACAGGATTTATTCTATGGACAAGCGTTGATTTGAAGCCGTGATTTTTTAAAATTTTAAACCACATTACCCAAACTTATGTCACACTAACTCATATCGAAGACTTTGGAAATGCGTGGGCAAGGTTGGAAATTGAACCTGTCGTTTCTGCGTGCCGTTAGCTCAATCAAGGGAGTGTACAATACTCCAAAGAACGATATGATAAAACAAATTTGAAACTCACAGGCCGCGTGTTTTACTCATGGTTTGCTGTATGTGGTGCTTGACCACTGTCCGTAGCTCGTTGCCGGACAACGCCTTGACCCAGTTCTGGACAAAGTGAGGCAGTGACCACACCAGGTTGTGACCTCTCACCTTGATGCTGGGAACAAATACATGTTTGTCACATTACTCGAACGGTGTTGCATTGAAAAAAAGTGTAATGATTATTATTGCCTTGAGACATGCACAGCAAAGGCGTACTTTCCTTCCGGTATAAACACGTGTGATCATCACAGATCAGTTCAGACTTCTATTCGAGATAAGAGATCCTTTTCAAGTGAACAAACCAAATTCAACAACCTGGTTGCTTTTCCGCAGATCTCAATTTTTTGTGTGGAAATTTTTATTGGATAGCCGTTTCCCCCCGCCATTTTGGCAGTTTTTTTTTTCGTCATCTTTTTTCATTTTTTTCTCTCATTATTTTTCTTCATTTTTTCTCTCTATTTATCACATGTTGGGAATCATATTAGATCGATATAACTGTTTTTGTTTGTTTCTTTAAACAACTGTTACTAGAAACAGGGAATGTAGAGTATTCATCCGTCACTCACCCGTGGCTGCGCAGTCTGTGGATCATATCGAGAGCCGGCTGGTAGTTTTGCTGCCCCTGAAATTCAGTCATCAAAAGTTCCTTGTACCATGACCTTATTCAAAAATCGTTTCTTTCATGGATAATTTCATGACATGAACTGAGTTGATTGAAATAAACCCCAAAATGGTATGTGCGTATCTGAATTACATTAACCCTGCACATATTTAAAGGCACAGAAAGCCTCCCGTAAACCATCACAGATACTGTCAGGCTTTTACACACAGTACAAACACCCTTCCATTTGAACGCTCACCAAACGGGAACATCCTAGGTGCCCTACGTAAAGAGCGAGCAATTTTCAAAGAATTAATTTTGCGGATTGTCTCCTCACACAATTGGACCGTGGTGCGTTTTGGCACTAGACCTAACTGTTAAAATCTAAATAATACATTGACAGCTTGTTACACAAACATTCTTAAATAATAAAAGAATTCTTTTTTCATCAAGACAAGATCAGTACAATTCGAAGTTTTGAAAGTTGGAAAAAAGAAAAGCCCGGAAGCAGGGTCACGCAAGGTCGTGGTTCTCGTAGCAGACGACGGTTTATACCAATCGCCAGTTCCTCTGAACAGTCAAAAGCCATCGCTAGAGTTCTTGTGAACCACAGCCGTTTGTTTCGTGCATAGTCTGAGGTACGTAGTAACGTGCTATTGCAGATAAGCTCACAGCGAGTCGCATTCAAATTACTAACTGACGACTACATTGTGAAAAAGGGAAACTTGATCACACGGGTTCACGATGGCTCAGGGGTAAGATAAACCACGCAAAAATACATTCTTTGAAAATTGCTTGCTCTTTACGGAGGGCACCTAGGATGTTCCCGTTTGGTGAGCGTTCAAATGGAAGGGTGTTTGTACTGTGTGTAAAAGCCTGACAGTTTCTGTGATGGTTTACGGGAGGCTTACTGTGCCTTTAAGCTATCAAGGGTTGGGAAAGGAACATTTTTGACAGGTGGTTAGATTGCGTAGATTTGTTGTCTTCGCCTGTGTTAAAACTGAGTCCATTGCTTGACTGGAGAAGAACAAGTATGTTTCAAATAGTCCCAGTTGACCGGGGAGAACAGTTGGTAGAGCACTATAGGCTTGTGATCCTAGGGTCACGGGTTCGAATCCAAGACAGACACGGGTCAACTTTATGTACAGACTATGAGACGGTATCAATGTCCCACCCCTGTGTCACCACAATGGCACGTCAAAGACCTTGTCTGTCATTCTGCCATAAGTGCAGGTGGCTGATTACACCTAAACGCGCACACGCCTGGGTAGCGCGACTCTTGCTGCTGCTCGCTTTTCACTGGGGGAAGCGAACCCGAATCTCCCAGCAATGGGATAATAAAGTAAGCGTGTATTGCCAACGATAAAGTAAAGTGAGTAATTTACCCTTACCCTTTGTGGCTCGACGAATGGCCATTTGAGCGAGCCTTCCGGCACGGCCCAGTTGTAGTGTTTGTGGATAAAGTCCCTGTACTTGCCCCCTGCAAGGTTGGCGTTGTACCGGCCTGCGTTCACCGCTGTGCCGAACGGAAACGACTTCTTCTTTTGCAGGACCTGTTCACGGCAAACATGTGTTTTGTTGTTCACAGTAAAGTGTAGGCCAGCATCGAAGCTCCTCAATAAAACACGAGGAAATCGTGTGTATGATGTAACGTGTCGATGCAGTTCAATACAAATACGATACAACACAATACAATACTGTAAGAAATGTTAAGTCCTTTGTACTGGAAACTTGCATTCTCCCAGTAAGGTAATACATTGTACTACGTTGCAAGCCCCTGGAGCAAATTTTTGATTAGTGCTTTTGTGAACAAGAAACAATTGACAAGTGGCTCTATCCCATCTCCCCCCTTTCCCCGTCGCGATATAACCTTCGTGGTTGAAAACGACGTTAAACACCAAATAAAGAAAGAAAGAACAATACAATACAATACAATACAATAGGCCTACAATACAATACAATACAATACAATACAATACTTGTAGATACTATACATGTGAATGCAATGCAATGCAAGGCAAGGCAATGCAATGCAATGCAATACAATACAATACAATACAATACAAAACAGAACAATACTTGTAGATAATATACATGTGAGTGCAATACAATGCAATGCAATACAATGCAATGCAATGCAAAACAATACAATACAATACAATACAATACAATACAATTAATACAATACAATACAATACAATACAATACAATACAATACAATACAATATCATCTCAAAGAAAAATTGGGCTCTGATGGTTGTCGTTTAACAGACGTTTATGTATCGTTTTACTCTAATGAAGAATTACTAGAACAATTGATAAAAGCGCCACTTTACCAAAAATGCGAAATTTTATAAACAGGTTCTTGTTGCTCAAGTAACTGCTATATGGGTGTTTTTCAAAAATGTACGAAAAACGTGTCTTTGATTTTTAAATTAATTCAGAAAGAAACATGTCCTATCTATCTTAGTATAATACATATTTTTTTGTACAAAAATGAATAGACAACAACATGAACATTCATTAAAGTACATTCCTGACACTTGAAAGTTAGTTTTGCATGGTTTAAACATGTAGGGGTATCTAAAAATGCCTGTCTTTTTGAAGGCACTCAAAACTTCCACCACCTCTACAAAGAAGAAAAAAAATTGTAGACCATTAAAAAAATATCCAAAAAATCGCTTTCGGGAGCACCTTTAGATTATTGCAACAGATTTTGATTGTAAGGTTGACCCAGACTCTGAATGTGGACTTAAACTCTCAAAAATGAGTGTCTTTCACTTTTTTGTCAGTGGTGTTACCAGAACAGTTAAACAGACCTAAACAATGAGTACTCCAGTTTTTTTAAACCATTTTGGGCCTGTAGTTATCCCCCATCCTTCAGCAGCTTCCTGCAGCGGGAACATCTACGCGAGTTTGATCGCTTGTGTATGGTGGACCCGACAAGTGTAGAAAGGTAAGATGTGTTTTTTTAACGAATCAGTTGTGTTACTGTGTGTCTCTAGCGATCTGAAGGAATTTACATTCTTCTGTTACTTTTTTATTGTTTCATGTAAGGATCAAAACTACTGGGACACGTGTTTGTTCAGAACGCATGGCCTGGGGAGTGATCATTATTTTCTCAAATGAATTCTATCAGTCGTGTTACTTTCAGTCGTGTTACCTTGTGCCTGGTAACACTACTGACGAAGAGGTAACATGACTGATCTTAGATTCTTTCCTGGTTTTATTTTCATTCTTCTGCCTTCCACATACTTCTTTTGCGTGTATAATTGTTGATTATACGTGTGTCCCTGTGGGGAGGCAGAGAGAGAGTGAAAGAGGAGGGGGTTGGGGTTGGTGTGTAGGGGTGTGCCAGAGAGAGAATGCAAGACTTTTTACGGGATCATTTCTTATGAAAAGACAACTCTGTTATGATTATCAAATATTACTGTTTTTCAGGTAATCGTATGTCATGGCTCTTTCTGCTGCGGAAATACCCAATGCACAAACGTATCCTGTTGTTGTGAGAGCAGATGGTGATTGTCTACCAGCATGTGGCAGTGTCTACGCTTTTGGCCATGATCATGCAGCGACCAGCAGAACTTAGAGCCCGCATTGTCCATGAACTCGCGTGTCATTCTGAATACTATTATACATTTTATGTGGGCGCCCAGTCATATGGGCATACAAGGCAACGAAGCTGCTGACAAGGCAGCAAAGGATGCTCCGGAGATGGCGGTTCCACCTCTTCCTGAGCAATTTGTTTTTTTCACCGACCTTTGTCGGAAGACCCTTTTTTACAGTTTAAAACTCTGGCGTGACGTTCCTTATTTTGTTTAGTAACATTGGTTTATTTCAAATATTTGTAATGTTAAACTTGTGAGGTCCTGATTTGGCCGATATGGTCCGCTGGACCCAAAAAGCAACAACTAACTAACTAACTAACTAACTATTCTGAATACTACTTGAAAGAAGAAAACCTGAGGAAATGCTTCGAGACCAGCAAATAACGCAGAGGACACATCATCAAGAGCTTTGCAATGTATTAGGACGAATACCTTCCTGGAATGTCCCTGGAGGAGAACACCGTAAAACGAATATATAGGAAGCGGAAGGGATGAAGATAATAAAGCAAAAAACATTCATGGGTATATATGGACGTCTGCACGTGTTGACATGAACATGACGCACTGGATCCCAAACCACTTCACACCGGGTCTACCATATTCACCAACTGCTGACTGCACTCCTAATCAAGTTCCTGAGTAGTTGAATGTGCTAGAGTCCAGCTAGGTCACTATACTGTTCGTGCCAGAACGTTGGGGATTCCACTGCTGGTCTGTTTCAGAACGTTTTATTGTTTGTCGAAACATCTAAAGGCAATTTGGTGTCAGTGGTGTTACCATGCCTGTAATGTTACTGTTTAAAAAACTGTGCAGCTTTGGTTGTTTTAAAGATAATCCTGTTTATGCTTTGTCTTCACCGTTTGAGGAAAAGAATTGTATTTCTGTCAAACAGTAAGTAAACACTGCTGATCGTTTTTGTACGTGTAACTTCTGTCGAACCCAGCCAAGGCAATTTGGTCTCAGTGCTGTTACCATCTGTCAGTAATTTTGCTGTTAGAATCAATAATGTTACAGTGCAAAATGTTTGCAGTACATTTCTGTAGTAATGCTGAAAATAAATAAGATTTTGTTCTTTCTTTGAATCATATAAAATTGCGATTTTGCTAGGCCTGTGCAAATTCACGGTGCTATCATTACAGTTTATTTTGTGACAAGTTTGCATTTTTTTGGTCAAATTGTGGAGTTAGGCTTAAAAGGTGGAAATAAAGTAAAAATGTCTTACTATAAGCAAATTTGTTTGTTCCATTTAATTAACTTTACGTTTAAAGTTAAAATCAGTTCATAAATCAAAGTTAGCTAAGGGTGGTCAGTTGTGTTATGAGACGTCAGTCATGTTACTCAGTCGTGTTACTCACATGTCATTGGTGTTACTGAGGCTTCTGAATGCAGAATTTCCAGGAAGATATAATTCTTTTCAGTCTGTTTATCTTTTGCTCAATGCTCTTATAATACTTGATTCGAGAAAAATACAATTGCAAGAAATGTACAAGTTTCAAGCTGCTGGCGATGTTTGACATTTTTCAAAAATGAGTTTTATTCATTTGAGTGACAATTTCTTTAATTTTTATCGCTTTCTTTCACTTTAAGGTATATATTTTCCTTCAGAAAGTGAAAAGTGTATTGTTTTTGTCATACTGGAGGCAAACTAGTCACCTGTCAACATTTCTTTCAACCTAAAATAAAATTAAAGAAAGAGTAACACGACTGACCACTGCAACAAAATATTTTTTGTTTATTTATTTTTTTGGCAAAACCATTCTTTATTAAGAGTACATATCTTATGTTAACATGGCACTGGGTGTGCTGAATAATGTCAACGCATTTGTTAAGAGTTTGGAATAAATTCACTTTTAACCATTCACTAGTCTCATTTTTCGTTCTTTTTTGAAAAACACCCATATATACAACTTCTTCGTTTGCATGTAATTTTCTTTGAACTGTGGGAGGAATACATGGGATATTACGGACAACATGCACTCACACGTATCTTGACGTCTCCCTCGGTGATGACTGATGCTGTAGAGACACTGAAACAGACAAGAAGGGCATCACCGAGGAAGGCACACAAGACATACGTCATCTGTATTGTTGACCAAACTATGACATTCTTCACAGATCGAGACAGCCGTTGTTGTACGAGACCGTGTTAGATCTGTGTCAAATGTCATATTTTTGTGAACAATACAAAGACGTTTATGTATTGATCCTTTTTTGGTTAGAATTCCTTTTATTCTTTACGATTGAACGCACACGAACGTGCACTCTTTTGTGGTCTCGACCAGGAGCCTCACAATGAGTTTTAGTCGGTCTCTGACGTCACATGCCTGAAAGAAGGGAAATCCAATGTTCACTTCATACATTATTGCTTCTGAGTTTGGAGAACAGGTAAGATGACAAAAGGGACAGCCCTTTGTTATATGATATTTATCTTTATAAAGTAAAAGGCAGCCGTAAAATGACTGAAATTAGCTCACTGCACATGGATGTCGCTTTTTCTCTGCTGATCGATCACGTGGTTGAGATCGGCAATCGTCACGTGACCGCCAGTTTCCTCGGTAACAGAAGCGTCATCCACCAAAAAGTCGATGGGAACGGGAGCGCTTTGGAAGTACAGGCGTGTGTTCTGGATGGCTGGAAAGAAACCATGGGTCATGCCATTAATTCATTCATTCATTCATTAATTAAGTTAACTAATTATGGTAGTATATAGTCGAATCTGTCTACAACGAGAACCGAAGGGATTACCCCAAAGTGGTCTTTATGGACAGGTGGTCGTTCTGGAAAGGTGTATTAAATAGGGAAAACTCGCCGGGGATCCCTTTGGGTGGTCGTAATGGGTAGGTGGTCGTTATCAAAAGGTGATCGCTAGGGCAGGTTCGACTGTACCAAACTTTGCAGACGGACGAAATCGTGGCAGTGTGTTGAAACTGAGGAAAATCGTGGCTAAAAACGAAACAGTCGACGTTGAAATTTAATTAATTCCTTAATTAATTAATTGTTTTTTTCCTCTCCATATTAAAGGGGGCATAACAACGTACGGACTGTTGTGGGAAAAAATAATTTGGAACGTTGTTCTTGGATGTTTCGTTAATTATTTCTACTCATCAAAATCAAAATTGGAAAGAACATTGTTTATACTGAAGTAATTCCTTTCAGAGAAAGGGAGAATGTACGTTCTGGCTCACCGATTCCGACAGACCCTAAATATTAACGCAAAATAGGCTTCTGGACTAAACTTTTACTAAAATGAAACATGCGACAAAATCAGAAAAATACAGCATAAATCCATACAAAAAAAATACAGTAAAGTAAGGTTGTTTTGAACCAATGCCGGGTCTGTCGGAATCAGTAACCCAGAACGTACATTCTCCCTTTCTCTTATACAACATTCTTAAGCTCAATACGCTCTCTCATTTACAAACTTTACTTCATATGTTCTTTCACTGTTAGAATTATATCTGATACATGCAATGTGACTGTCTAAACGAATAGTTAACTCTTTACAAGTGATTCTATTTTTACTTTTTCTTCCCGTCCTATTTGAATCCCCTTTTTTAAAAACTGCTTTTTCAGATCTTCTATATCGAGTGGCTTGTTATATTCAGCTCGTGTTTTTGTTTGAATACTTGCTTTCTTACTTTTGTAGTCATCAAAGTCTGTTTGTATCTGTTTGAATTCTTCGTCAGAAACTTTTGAATCTTCAAGTGCTTTACTGATAGACAGTTTTAGGCTAGACAATTTTGATGATGCAAGAGTGGAAATGGATTCGTGTTTTTCAAGCTTTTTCACAATTTTTTTCATTATAGCTGATGCTATAAATGATAAACCACCAACTGCTGCTGCGACACCACCTAGGATTAGAGAAACTGGAGTCCCTACTCCGGTAGCTAACAGAATTGTTCCCGTTACACCTGCAGCTGATGCAAGGATAGTAGAACCAGTGCTGGCATTAGAAAGGCTGTTGTAAGTTGTTGAGTACTTACGTCTAGCGCGAGAATATTTTTCTAATTCATCTTCTAGTTGTTTTTGTATATTACTAATGTGTGCCAGTCTGAATTGTTGACTTTCTGCTGCACTTTCATCAATATTAGGATAAAGCTTCACACTGCTAGTCATCTTTTTAATGCAAAATATAAAATATTTATCTTAATTCTCACTGGCCAGTGTTTCTGCTAAGCTTTGAAGCTGTTCATTGCTTAACACCTTATCTGTATAGTAGAAAGCAATCAAATCAAGATAAGTAAGATTAATACTTCTTATTTCTGTTAAATTATTTATATCTGCGTTAACAACAACATTTTGGTTTGACGTCTGTTTCTTTATTGTGTTAGAATCCTTTTGAACAGCAATAAATACTCTGACTTCTTCAACATTTAATGGTCTCCAGTTGAGATTTATTCCTCTCATTAGAACAGTGTTTGTGGTTTCTTCCCTTTTCCTGACAACTATATCAAATATCATAGTTGCATTCTGCCCTATTGGAAGCTTGGGTATAAAATCGACAATGGTGTCAGCGTCCTTTTCAACACTTTGTTTTCTGTGAATGAGATAGTTGTTCTTATGGAAAGGTTTAACTGCAACTTCTCCCCTGCTGTTAAACGCAGGAACAAGGCTAACAATTAGTGGTTTAGCATTGATTGACTTACGGAATGTGTCGTCTTTTCCAACAAGAGTGTATGGACTCACAAATTCAAACTTCATTTCCCAGTCAATCTTTTTCATAACAGGACTAAGTACCCATTTTTTATTCTGATGTTTCCACATGTAGAATGTGTCATCGACAATTGGATCAGGTACATTAACATCACGGATTTGACCTAGTTTGAGGAATCTTGGTTTCTTTTCATCGTCGATTTCCTTTCTCTTGTAATGACCAGTGTCTGTAAACTCGAATGCATACACTGCACCGACTTCAGCATTGCTCTCAAAGTCGATAGCGTCTGCTAAATCTTTCAACTCTATAGTTGAACATGCAACAGGATAAGCTATTGTAGGTCCACTCGACATTTTAATACTCAATATTTTATGGAACTATTTCCAATGTAATGTTAAACAAACAATCAACTGGTTGTCCACTTTGATTTTTCAGATCAATGTGTAGGAATTCATGACACCCTTCCTCCAAGTCCTTGAACTGAAGTGTCTTAAATGTTGGCACGTGCATTTTACAAAAAGAGGCATCACTCGGTGGAAGAATCCTAAGCAGATCAGAACGCTGATCATTAAACAGATTATAGGATGTGTTAAGCTCTCTCATGTGAACAAACAGTACACTGTTAACATCCATGTCAATGGGACGTGTTCCCTTGTATATTTTTGTAATTCCAAGCATATCAAGGAGTTTGGTTGGAAACTCAACGTTTACTTCTCTAGTTTTGGGCATAGTAAGAGTAGCAATGAGACTTGCATGATTTAAACTCGCTGTAATACCTACTGGAGCAAACAATTCTTTCTCTAAAGTGCAGAAGTCATAGTAACCATCTTCTACAGAATGTGTTTTACCATTAATTCTAACCCAGTTGTTAGCCTTTTTTTTACTGATATTATACCAAGTAACCTTGTACATAATTTCATGCAGTGCAACTTTCATTCCTCCATTTTGATTGTTGATAGGGTTTGCAAGTTTAACTGGCACACTAGTCTTCACATTTGTTAGTGTGATAAACATTTTTTATTCAACAACAAAAATGATTCAGTATAAATTCAACAAAGACATTAAATACAAAACTGGACCATATTACAATCCAAAGACTATTTCTTTCCATGAGTTGGACTTTGCTGTAACAGAAACAGAATCCATTCGCGTTAAAGTGCCTGACCCATTCCATTCTTACCTAAATCCCCCAATCAAAAATGATAGTGTTCCAAAGATGTGGAACTCTCACCCAATTCAGTTCTATCAGAATCAGTTAAACTTTGCAATATTCTGTGCAACCACAGGATGTGGAGTGTCCTATGCAGACCACATGAATAATTCAAACTTACTGACAAAGTGTGTGTACACATTTCACGTTTACTATCAGTGCAGGAGAATCTTGTCTGAACTTCAGGCACCAATGCCGCATGAAAAGAGCTGGAACCCATTCAACAATAGGATAAACATGAAAGTGTATGAGCGTCTCTGCAATGAATTCAATATAGATTTTAAGACCGACTTTAGGCAAAAGCAAGACAAAAACCATGGCATGGGAACACTATATTTATGGGGTGTCCACAGGAGGTATAATTTTGATTACTGGCCAGGTCATACATCTTTTTCTTCAAATGTGCAGGTACAGTTAGGATCAATAGAACAACAGCACCACAATGCATGGACTACTTTTATATTAGACACCGGCAAAGGTTTCACTGGATCAGGTGTTGAAAGGATCAATGAATCTATCCGAACATATGCGTGGTGCTTGCTAGGCTCGCAGGCACAGACACGATCAAACATAATGAGAACAAGCACAGGGTTTGGTGCACAGAAACAGTTGTTATCAAATTTAGAAGATGTCATAAACTCTGCAGTTGATCTGCCTTCCAGCATCAAAAGGTATCAAGACTCTCTCCGTTATGCAAGATCAAAAGTTGACTTTGCTGTTGGTAACGGCCTTTACATGTTACCTTCTGATCTCCAGCTGCAGATTGGAACAATAACAAATTATAACAATGAAATCATTATTGCTAGTGACACCCAGCCGCTTGGAAAGGGTGAAGAACTGAATTCAGAAATCAGAACGATGTTACAGCCATATCACAATGAACAGAAACAAAGCGTGACAAGTGAAGATCACGCTGCAGGTGAAGATCATTCTGTCACTAGTGATGATCAAGCTGTTAGTATTAGTGATGATCATGAATCGCAGAAGACTGCTCTAGTAATTGGTGGAGTGGGTGTAGGCTTACTTTTGCTTTATTCTCGTTAGCAGAACACCTGCAATTAAAACTATTAGAGTCCAGAGATGTTCAGCCATGAAACCAACAACTTTACCTGCAAAAGATAACAGCCAGCTAACAATTGAACCAATGATTCCTGGAAGTGCATCCAAAGCTTTTGCTGCTAGTTTCTTTAATAGTTCTGCAATGTGTTTGAGTTGTTTCTTTACCCATCCCGGATCAGATGGAGGTGAAGGTGGAGGTGGAGGTGGAGGTGTGACAGTGCCACCTGTGAGTGTTAACACTAATGTGCTTATTGCAAATCCTAACGCAGTTAATATACTAGCTATTGTGATTCCCTGCTCTCTGAAAAGCGTTCTAATTCTTTCAGCAAGAGTTGTGTCTTCGTAAAGGATTCTTTGAATTGTATTTTTTATTCTGCTGACCTGTGTTCTCAGTTGTTCTCTATTGTTACTTAGAACTTCTAACCTTATGGCTTTCTCCTCCTGCAAATCTTTTAAACGCTTAGAAATTCTGTTTTTTACTTCTTGTTCTAGGTTCAAATCATCAGCATCAGCAAGTTTTTGTTTCTCTTTGTTTATATCTTCATCCAGCTGACCTAGTTTTGACAGATTATTTGCTATTTCACCTCTGATGGTTTGTAGTGATTGATTAAGGGCTTCTATTTCTCTCATAGGTAATAGTTCATGTGGAGTCTTCAGTGAAGTTTCCTCAGAAAAAGAAGTCTCTATCTCTTGTATAAGTTGATCAGCCTCATCTGCAAGTTTATTAAGATCTTGCAATGGAACAGATTCTATTTGAGTAGCAGTTGGTAGTCCTAGTTCTGCTTGTTGAAGTAAGGAAACAACATGGGAAGGTGATGACCGTGTGCTAGGCACAATATCTAATTGCCTAAGTCGATTAGCAGTAAGTTTTTGTTTTAGTGAAACTTTTGATAGAAACTTAGCAGGATTAGATTTATATGTAAGTTGGACTTTTTCTCCTTTATCGCTAGTTGTATATAAATGATTTGCTTCCATTTTGAACTGGTTTGGATCTAAAACATCAGGTTCTTCTCCTAAACTTTTGTAGAAATCTCTAACTTTACCTTCCAGAAGTTCATGTCGTGCCACCTCATAATGCAGTGAATGATGGTAGGGAACCAAAGGGATTGCTTCGCTCATGTCGTCCGCTGGCTCAAATAAATCTTCAAATCCACCTTCTGCCATTTGTAACTTATTTTTTATTTTGAAAATAAAAAAAGATGGCACAATCGTTCGGTTCTGTTCTTGATCCTTACAGAAGGCTGAAAGAACCTCTCGGGGTAAAAGGAATAAGGCAAACAGTTATAGTCACAAATAATCCTTCTACTATTGATCAGAATGAAATACTTACTGTTAGGTTTCCTAATCTAGGTAAGAACGATGTTATTGTACCAGGCACTGTAAGACTATCATTCAAATTAGAATTAGAATCTGGCTCAGATGCAAATAGGACTTTGGCTTATAATGTAGGAAGAGCAATTGTGAGGAAGATTACTGTCAAACTGGAAGGGCGGGAAGTGATGTCATTGAATAATGCAGATGTATTTTTAGTTTATGCAGATAATTGGTTAACTGACAATGAAAAGAAAAACAGAGTGTTTCAAGGGATTCAGTCAGACAATGGGATAAAAGTTAGAATAGGAGCAGGAGATAAAGCTGACAACAAAAAAGATAACGCTGTCAATGTTGCTTTTGGAAACAAATTTTGTATTCCACTTGACTTTGAACTCATAAATTCACATCCTCCCTTCTATCAAGGAGCATTGCGTGACAGGCTGTCATACGACCTGACTTTCAATAGTTATGATCGTGTTATGCTTTCACAAGACCCGGAAGCAAAGTATAAGGTGTCTGGAATTTCTTTAGAGTTTGATGTTGTAAACCATCCTGAACTGGCTAGACTTATAGAAAATCAGTACAGTTCTAAGCTGCCTATCTATTATGAAAGAGTGTTGAATCACAGTACACTTTCAAAAAGCCAGGCTGATCCAATCTGGAACATTAACTTGAATACACCAGCTAGGTCAATGAAGGGAATACTTATGTTGTTTGAGGAACCAAAAGATTCATATGAAAGGCAAATAGAAAAGTTTTACAATCCACTAATCAATAGAGTATATTGCACAATTGAAGGGCAGCCAAACCAAATATTTGCATCTGGCATGCTGCCATACCAACACTATGATGAAGCAAGAAAGTACTTTACTGGAGGAAGATTGAAAGACCCAACATCTGATCTTGTGGCTAAAGATCTACATTTACACGGTGTTGGCGTAGAAGATTTCTTGACAAATAAATATGCGTTATGGCTGGATCTCAGAACAACTGACGACAACAAACTGCATGGAAGTGGAAGGCGAATTGAAAACGGATCAGAAGGAATCACAATACAAATTGAAAAGGAAGTAGGGAGTAGTAGTAAATCAGTTAAGATCTACGTGTTTGTTGTGTCAGATGCGCAGTTAAACATCTCTGAAAGCAGATTACAGGATATTGTTTATTGAACGTGTTAAAATGAAGTATCTAGATTTTCTTCCAAAAGATCCACACTGTTCTTTGATTTGTGGGGCAACAGGTTGCGGCAAAACAAGATATGTTTTGGATTTATTACAGACTGTTTACATAAATCACTTTGAACACATAGTCATATTCTGTCCAACCATAAAGCATAACAGAACATACAAGGAGAGAAAATTCATATGGTCTGATCAAAATATATTTATTGTAAATCCTTCTGATCGTCTAAATGTTTGCTTGGAGCATTATTTCGATCTTTTTCAGAACACGCCAACACTGTTTATTATTGATGACTGTGCAGCAGAACGTGACATTGTTAGAAAGAAAAGTGCACTAGCAAAGCTTGCATTCAGTGGACGACATGCATTAATATCAGTTTGGATATTAACACAAAAATACAATGCAGTTCTGAAAGACTTTAGAGAGCAACTCAAAACAATAACATTGTTCTATTCAAAGGACCGTGACAGTTTTGAAGAGTGCCTTCGAGAAAATGATGTCATTGAAAACAAACAGGAGAGAGAAAGAATAAAGAATAATCTGAAATCTTCTAAGCACTCGAAACTGGTTTTAAAAACTGATCAACCAGTTCAGTATGTATGTTTGTAGAAATCCTTGCTAAGTTCTTGTCAAGTTCTTACTCAAGTTCTTGTCAAGTTCTTACTCAAGTTCTTGTCAAGTTCTTACTAAGTTCTTGTCAAGTTCTTACTCAAGTTCTTACCCAAGTTCTTACTAAGTTCTTGTCAAGTTCCTACCTAAGTTCTTACTCAAGTTCCTACCTAAGTTCTTGTTAAGTTCCTACCTAAGTTCTTACTCAAGTTTAATTACTAGATTTTAATTTTATTCTGCATCAAAATAAAATGAACTGTGATGAATTGCTGATGCAGACTGCTACAGATATTGAAATCTGTGACAGTAGGACTATACCTGATAAAAAAGAAAGATTGTATTCACTTGCTGTTTGTGGAAAAACAAAACACTACCTTGGGCAGCAGTTAACTGTGGAAGAAGTACAACATCTTTCCTCAGAAGATATAGAAAAGTATCATGGACGGTATGAATCAGTGCTTGGTTCTAAGATGGTTAGAAGTATTGGACAGACTGTTATAGGTTTGTACACAAAGATTTTTGGACATTTTACACCTCTCGACTCGGAGGAAGACTTAACACATGATCTAACTCATGACCCTGTTGTTTCCAAGTCCCTCGAATCTCTTGCCTGTGGCCTGTATTATCGATTTGGTGCTTTATTAGTACCATTTGTTGCTGGATTAATTACTTTCAAACACATTAATTTTCAGAATAAAAAAGATGACGGATCAGTTGAAGCAGACAGTGGAGCAGACGAAAATACCAGAAGTGAACACAGTGACAAAGAAACCTGGTAGAGTAGAAGCAGGAAAAAAACTAGCCGAATGGAACAGACAAAAAAAGTTAAATCAAAAGGCAAAGCAGAACATTATGTCTGAAGTTGAGCAGACATTAAACATTCCTGAAGTGACTAAGGTCACACAAACTGATCAAGAATTAAAATCTTCATTTCTATCATACAGAAAAGTAGCTGTAGCAGCTGTTGTTGGAGGAGGTGGATACTTGCTTTACAAACTTTGGCAAGGCAAATATAAAGTGTCAGAAAGACCAAAATCAGAAACACCAAAACCAGAAACACCAAAACCAACAAACAAAGCAGTACAAACAATAACAAAGCCCACAGTAGTACCTGCAGTGGATTCATTTCATATGGAATAATTTTAATATTTTAATTTTGATAACATAAAAATGAGTTCTGAAAAGACAATAGTTAATCTAGTTTATCACGCTGCAGTGATTGGAGGCTTGAGTGTAGGTTACACAATGCTGGGTAAAAGTCTCCTCAGAATGAAACCAGCCGACTTGGGAAAGTTAGACTTCGAAGACGGTGCTAAACTAATTGGTGTTGTGACAGCTTCCTTTGCAACAAAAGACTTCCTGGTGAAGCAAGGAATTATTCCAGAAAATATAAACATGTAAGACAATAAAATGGCTAGCTTGGTTATGATGGTGGGAGGTGCGATTGTAAATGCGCTTGCATTTTCTGGCAGCAACTATTTGTTTTCTAAACTGCAAAATGGTGAAGAGAGGGAAAGGCACAACAAAGCCATGGAACAACTGGCGAAAGCACAGGATGAATACGAGAAGAAACGAATTGCGCAGTTAGACTTTATGAATGATAAACTCAGGCAGCAAGGACATGCAAACAAAACCTTTGACAATGTTGATGCAGCCATTCAAGAATACTATCTTGTAACTGGAAAGAAAATGAAGACAAGTGCTCCTCCAAAACTGGGTGACTTTTATCAGCCTTCAGAAGAGCAGAAGGTGGGCGAGATTGTTTTCATTGTTATTGGTATGGCTGTTGTTTACTTTATTGCGCGTGCTGTCAAATCTTAATATTCTGTCATTTAAAAAACCATGAGTGATGCTTTGTTATCTAAAATATATTATTCCCCAAAAGGATACTGGAAAGGAAGAACTGCTATTGACAAGCTCAGTGACGCAGCAGGTGTTTCTCAAGATACAGCAAAGAAATGGTTGTCAAAGCAGGCAGTTTGGCAGATCTATTTACCTGCACCAAGAAAAATTACACGACCACACTTTGTTAACATTAAACCGAATGACACTCATCAAATAGACCTGCTGTATTTACCGCATGACACAGTCAGAAGGAAGAAATATAAGTATGCACTGACTGTAGTTGATGTTGCAACAAGATACAAAGATGCTGAACCGTTGACAGAGAAAAGTGCTATAGCTACAGCTGTTGCCCTGCAAGAAATTTACAGACGTGGACCACTAAAGTATCCCAGAATGATTCAGTGCGATGATGGTAAGGAGTTTAAAGGAGCTGTCAACCAGCTTCTGTTAAAACATCATGTTACAGTGAAGAGAGGTATTCCAGGAAACCACAGGTCACAGGCTATTGTTGAGAGCTTTAACAAACAGTTGGCAGAAAAACTGTTTTCATATCAGTACCATCAGGAATTTTTGGACACAGAAAGTAAATTGCGTAACACTGAATGGGTCAAAAGATTACCATCAGTACTTAGAGCAATGAATCTGGAGGTATTTAAAGCTACAGGGTTAAGACCAGTTGATGCAATCAAACAGAAAACAATACCTGTTGCTCCAAAGTCAACAACACCAGTGGCATTACTACCTTTCAATCAGAAAGTCAGATATTTATATGCACCCGGTGAAGCTGAGGGTGACAGCAGGAAGCGTGCAACGGATCCAATCTGGAGTATTGACATTCATGAAATCAAGAGAGTAGTAGAGACAAATCCACCTATATATTACTTGAGAGAACCAGCACCGCAAAGAGCCTTTGTAAAAGAGGAATTACAATTAGTTCCACGTGGTACAAATGTTAAATGATTTTTTATTTCAGATTTTATAGTGTTAACAAAAATGGAAGCTCTGAGAAAGAATTCTAAGCAACTTCATTTTTTTAATTTATATTTTTATTTTGAGTTATAAAATCAAACTCACAGCGATGGAAGACTCTGTATTAGAATCTTTATCGACAGTATTTGACACCGTTGAATTACAAGTAACGGATCCTCAAAATGTGCAGTCCAGTGTGCAAGACGCCATTGAACAAATTCCAAACAATTTGTTGATTGAACCTCCAGTAAAAGTGCAGATAGTCAGTTTAATAAAATACAAAACAGTCAGTGATGAGGTGCTAGAAGTTCATGTTTCAACCAGACAACTAGCACTTAATTCTATGGCAGAATTGAATGGAAACTGGGCAGATGAAATGATGAAACGGTTTGAGCAAGCTGCAGAGGATGCAAAGATGAAAGGATCCGGATGGTCAGAAGGTGAAATTATAAAAATAGAATTGAAGCTAAGTAAATTTGCCCCCATCAGAGGTAGAAGTTACATACCTTTACCTCCTGCTCTTGTCAAAAAACGTGCTGTGCTGAACATAAAGAATGATGATGACAAATGTTTTATGTGGTGTGTTCTGGCAAGACTGTACAGTGTAAAGAAAAATGCAGAAAGAGTGTCTAACTATCATGCATACAGAAATAAACTAAACTTTACTGGTATTGAATTTCCTGTCAGCATTACAAGCATTGACAAATTTGAACAGCAAAACAAACCCATCACCGTAAATGTTTACACGTGGGATGAGGAAGATGAACTGAAACCAGTCAGAATATCAAAGAACTCACCAACGATTGGTGATTGTGATACTAACCATGTTGACATGTTACTAATGACTGATGGTGTAAAATATCATTACACTTTGATTCGTACAATGAGTAGACTGATGGCGAGCACAAGCAATCACAATAGTAAACAAGACTTTTGTAGGCGATGTCTCTTGCGTATTCCATCAATTCATGCAGCACTTATACACAAGCAACATTGTAAGAGCGTTGATGATGCGGTTGTGAAGTTAACAACACCGCCGCCAGACAGCAAAGTGTATTTTAAGAATGTATGCAAACTACAGAAAAGTCCTTATGTTGTTTATGCTGACTTTGAATCTATCATTGTGCCATATGAAGGACCTTTACCAAAAGACCTACCTAAAACAGTAACTCTAAGTAATCATCAAGTCTGTTCATATGCATTTATTGTTGTTAGTTCAGATGGTAAACATTCTAAACCGCAATTGTACAGAGGACCTAATGCAGCAAAGAACTTCTTACAGCAAATGAACCAAGTGCGAAATGACTGCTCCAAACAACTGAATCTTTCAGACATTGTTATGAAACCGGAAGACCAAGAACAGTTTAACTCTACCACACAGTGTTGGATATGCGAACAAAGTCTAACACCAAACACAGACAATCCAATAGTAAGAGATCATGATCATGTAAGTGGGCAGTTCCGAGGAGCAGCACACAGCAAATGTAATCTACAATTAAAGTTTGATCCTAAGACTTGGAAGCTTCCAATCTTCTTCCATAACTTGCGCGGTTATGATTCACATCTGATCATGCAGGCAGTAACTGATGAATACAAAGCAAGATGCATTGCGCAGTCTTCAGAAAAGTACATGGCCTTTACTCTGAATAGTTTACACTTCTACGATTCTGCTCAACATCTGATGGGAACACTTGAGTCTTTATCTTCATCACTAACTGCTTTCCCAATCACATGTAAGTACTTTGACAGTGACTTAGTTAGAAAGGGAGTCTATCCATATGAATACATGGATTCGTGGGAGAGGTTTGATGAAGATGAGTTACCACCAAAGGATGCTTACTTCTCACGGCTGAAGGGTAAAGGTATAAGTGACGAAGACTATGAACACGCTAAGACTGCATGGAATAAATTAGGATGTAATACAATGGGTGATTATCATGATCAATATTTGTTGGCTGATGTTTGTTTACTTGCAGATATATTTGAGAATTACAGAAGAACATGTATGAAGCACTACAATCTAGATCCTTCACATTACATATCTGCACCAGGCATGAGCTGGGATGCATTTCTTAGATTTACAGGAGTAAAGATTGACTTGCTATCAGATCTACCTACACTTCAGATGATTGAAAATGGACTACGTGGAGGAATCAGTATGGCTTCACACAATTACTGCAAAGCCAACAACAAATACTTGGACGACTTTGATCCTATGAAACCTTCTAATTACATCATGTATCTAGATGCAAACAATTTGTATGGTTGGGCAATGTGTCAGACGCTTCCACTTCGGAACTTTAAGATCTATTCAGGGCCATTTTCACAATGTGTTGTGCTGACAATATTAAAAGCAGGCCCAGACAGTCGAAAGGGATGGATACTAGAAGTTGACTTAGACTATCCACTATCACTTCATGATCTACATAATGATTATCCTTTAGCGGCTGAGAGGTTAAAAGTAAACCCAAGAGAACCTCCAAAGCTGGTGCCCAATCTGTTTCACAAAAAGAAGTATGTGTGTCACTACAGACTGTTACAGTTTTACATTAGACATGGATTAATTTTGAAGGCTGTTCATCGTATAATTTTATTTGATCAAGAACAGTTTATGAAACCTTACATCATGAAAAACACAGAACTGAGAACCAAAGCCGCTGATGCATCAGAGAAAGACTTTTTTAAACTGATGAACAACAGTTGCTTTGGTAAGACAATGGAAAACCCACACAAGAGAAAGGATGTTAGACTTGTTACAAGAGAAAATGAGGCCATCAAGCTGACATCCAAACCACAGTATCAAGACTTTAAATACTTTCATGAACAGCTGTATGGTATCTTAATGAAAAAACTTGTAGTCAAGCTTGACAAACCAGTATTCATAGGCTTTACTGTGCTAGAGTTGTCAAAACTGTTGATGCTTGAGTTTTTGTATGATTATTTGAAACCAAGATATCCCAAATCGAGAGTACTTTACACAGACACAGATTCATTCTTACTTGACATTCCAGCGGATGACATTTACAAAGATCTAGAAGCTGAAAGTCCTGCAGTAAAAGGAAAAGATTCTTTTTATGACACTTGCGACTACCCTAAAGAATCACCATTGCACTCAAATGTTAACAAGAAGGTTATTGGAAAGATGAAAGATGAAATGAATGGGAAGATAATTAAGGAGTATGTTGGATTGCGTGCAAAGATGTACAGTGTTGCAAGTGAGAAAGGGGTGGTTAAAAAAGCAAAGGGTGTAAGCAAACAGGTTGTAAAGTCGAGCATATCGCATGATAACTACAAGGAAGCACTGTTTCAGAAGCGAGTGTTTCACCATGACAACCCTAAGATCAGTTCCGCGCTTCATCAGATCAACACAACTATTGTAAACAAGAAATCTTTAGATGCTAATGACACAAAGCGCGTTTATTCATCACCAGAATATTCTTATGCAATTGGACACTGGAGAACAAACGCGACTCCAAATAGTCTGAGTGTGTAATAAGAATTTTTGTCAATCGGGAAAACCCGCTATGACAGCTTTGTTTTGACTGCAGCGGGGAAAAGGACGTTGCTTGTGAAAGGGGAGTGTTTGTGAAAGGGGAGAAGGCTTTGTTGAGTTTCAAAGCAGCCACCAAGTACACTTATCAAAAGCTTGAATAAAATAAACAAGTCAATTGAATAAGTTAACACTCGGCGGCCGCCCGAAGGCAGCCTTTGAAGCGAAGCGAAGCGAAGCGAAGCAGGGTGTTGACCTATTTTGGCGCAACTGCCAGTTGCGTGACCTGATTGCAGTGTTAGCTCTAACTCTTTTTTCCTACTCTTGTGATTGCTGTTGATGTATATTTGGAACCATTGACGTCACTTTCTCAGCCCAATAAAGCCTGATATCCTCATTCTTTTCAAACATGGTTTTGAGTTCTTTTCTCATGTTGAAGACTTCATAAAAAGACATCCCAACTGTGCTGAATTTGGCTCTGTATGGAAATAGTAAACGGGCAATCTCCCTCAATCTCCGTGCATACGTAGAAGAAATTTTAACGTTTCTTTCCAACCAGCCATCCCAGGTCTCATTATGAATGCCTTGTTCTGCTTCATAAAACTTAAATGCGATTTCTAGAACCATTCCATATTGCAAATTGAAGCCCATTGAAGTTGCCTCCTGTCTTTGTATGTGTCTATATCCCTCAACTAACTTTTCAATGGCACTTGCTGATGATGTGATATCTTCCGGATTAAAAAAGAACACTTCCTTCCTAACTTTCATGCTTACATCAACAATTTTTGACTTTAAATATTCGTGGAGTTCATTGAACGTCATTGTTGTTTTGGTTTTCTTTGGTTTTCCTCCATACAAATCTGAAAGTTTCCGTTTTGGGCGTGAAGGAAATTTAGGTAGTTTTCCACTCTGAGATGGCCCTTCATTTTTCATTTGCGATAATACTTCAACAAAATTGTTGAGGTAACTGAGGTGCTCTTCAATAGTTAAAAACTGCTCAGAATTCCATTCACTCAATGATTCCGGTATATCCATAGTTGGTGAATGTAAAATTAAAGTTGATGACTGTGTTGAAAAATCTAATAGATTTTGATGAGCAACTTGTGATTCAAGAATTTCTCTCTCTAATTCTTCAGAAATGCTATCTTGAGACATAAATATTTAGCAAATATAGTGACAGTAAAAACACTTCTCTCACAGAAAACACAACTGCACGGCAGGCGAGTCCGGAATGAAATGGCAAAATCACCAGGCTATG
This sequence comes from Littorina saxatilis, assembly GCF_037325665.1. NCBI lineage: Eukaryota > Metazoa > Mollusca > Gastropoda > Littorinimorpha > Littorinidae > Littorina > Littorina saxatilis. Next base: position 67,079,563 of record NC_090261.1, read on the forward strand.
TTACTATCAACACCAAGTGTTGGGCGGACGTGACGTAACTGTTGCTATCACATGATTTAATCTTGTCTTGCCATTGGAGGAATATAGAAGACAGGCTTGCTGTTTGTTTTTACCAGATCAATACGGTAGTTATGGCTTGCCGACGAAGGGCAGATTGGATCAATACGCACGCTGGCTGCAACTAGTTAATATTTCAATGGAAACTAAATTTAGCGTTGCACAGAGAGAAAGGGGGAATGTACGTTCTGGGTTACTGATTCCGACAGACCCGGCATTGGTTCAAAACAACCTTACTTTACTGTATTTTTTTTGTATGGATTTATGCTGTATTTTTCTGATTTTGTCGCATGTTTCATTTTAGTAAAAGTTTAGTCCAGAAGCCTATTTTGCGTTAATATTTAGGGTCTGTCGGAATCGGTGAGCCAGAACGTACATTCTCCCTTTCTCTCTCTTTCAAAGAAAGCTCAGAAAATAAAACGACTGTCTCTGGGTTGTACACGAACAGTTTGCTTCAAAAAAGTGTAGTTAATGAAAACATTTAATTATTGTTATTAGTTCTTGGTTCCAAAATGTATTTTTTTTCTGGCGGCGTATTGCCTACACAATCGTTAAAAATCTTGCTGCCGGAATTGTAGATTCAAACATATTCCCTTGCCCTCCCGACTGAGGGGAACCTCTTATTGGTGCTATGACCGTTATCCCCATAGAACTCATCACTGCGTTTTAACATTGAAAGACGGCAACATCTTACATGGTACATATCGAAACAAAAAGAAAACACAACAAAAACCAGTTTTGGTAAATTCTTCATCAAATTTTCGTCAGTCTGTTGCTGCCTTCTACAGGATCGCCATGATATATACTGTTCAAAAAAAGAAACGCATAGTTGCTACTTGCCAAATTTGTTTTATTTTTCGAAAAAATTAACAGAAAATCCAATATTTAGATTATTTGTTTGAAATTTGGTATGGACACAGTTGAATGCACACACAGTTCATTTGCATCTTCAAATCAATCAGTCAATCAATACGATTGGGTGCCGAGGCTGTCAAGTCAGTAGGGGGTGTGACTGCCTTGAGCAGCAACAACTGCCCGGCACCTTCTGGGCATGGACTGGATCAGATGCCGGATATCTTGCTGTGGGATGGTGTCCCACTCCTCCTGAAGTGCCTGCAATAGATCGCGGTGATTTGTCTTTTCGTGCGTTCTTGGTCTTGTGATCATTAAATATCGTGGAAAACGAAAACAAAACTACATAAGTTACGTTTGGTGGGTGCAGTGTAGACTCCAAAGAGGTGAACGTAACCATCTGACGCCTTGACGTTGTAGTGAGTGACCAGCGCTTCGTACTGATGACTGCCGTCTGAAACAAACAAACAAACAAACAATTAAACAAGCAATTGTTGTTCATTTTTCATTTAAACTGAGCTTACTTTATAATCCTGTTGCTGGAAAATTCGGGTCGCTTCCTCCGAGTTGAAAGCTAGCAGAAACAAGAGTGGCGCTACCCAGGTGTGTGCTAAGGATTCATGGTGGGCGTTTTTGTGTTTTAATAACCATCCAAACTCTGATATGGATTACATGATCATAAGACCAAGAACGCACGAAAAGACATGGATTACATTACAAGACCAAGAACGCACGAAAAGACATGGCTTACATTACAAGACCAAGAACGCACGAAAAGACATGGCTTACATTACAAGACCAAGAACGCACGAAAGACATGGCTTACATTACAAGACCAAGAACGCACGAAAAGACACGGATTACATGATTTTTTCGTGCGTACTTGTCTTTGTGCTTGAGTGTACAAAGGGGAACAAGGCACTAGCAGGTATGCACAAAAGATGACCTAAGAGAAAGATGTCCACCCTTTATCCACCAGGCACAGCCGGAATTCCAACCCCGAAACCTCTACACGGAGAGCCGACGTCATAACCACAAGGCTACGCGCCCGTCGTTTGTATTTGAATCGGCAAGAACAAAAAAAACCACATTAAATAGGCACTTACACGACAGAACAGTTGTCAAGCATTCTTTAAACGTTTATCTTCTTCATCTATCCCCAATACCAGCACGTTTTTAAAGATGTTATAATTATCAAAGGATAATCAAATAAAAACTGAAACTACAAGGAGACGAATATCATAACATGAGGATGAAACTTTCGTGTTCATTTTAGTGTTTCTCCTTCTCTCACGTGGCATGAGGTTGGTTCCGTAACTCTCACTTTAAGCAAGATATTAATAAGGCGAAGTCGATGTCGCGAAGTCGATGTCGCGAAGTCTCCTTCACGAAGCTCGCTGCACGAAATTTCGGGACTAACATTTCGGATAAAACAACTTCGCGACATTAGAAGATTGTGAGTACTGTATAAGTCGAGACGAGGTAAAGTTTGTTCATGGAACGTTTGATAATTTGAAAAAAAAAAAAAAAAAAAAAAAAATATATACATCATAAATGATACCACCACCATCATTACCCACCCCCACCCCCCGCCTCTCTCTCTCTCTCTCTCTCTCTCTCTCTCTCTCTCTCTCTCTCTCTCTCTCTCTCTCTCTCTCTCTCTCTCTCTCTCTCTCCCTCTTTCTCTCGTCTGTCTGTTATGTCTTAATGTTGTATATATATTTATACTTGCCATTTATGATACATGTTGAAGGATGAATGATGATACATTGTAGACGGATGCATGTTACTGATTAAAAGCCCCACAATGATGTGCTTGGCAAATACAAAACAAAAAAAAAAAAAAAAAAAAAAAAACTTCGCGCGCGATGTTCACTTCGGGCTGAATTAAGGTATGTCTTTACTGTTGTCTGTGGTGGAGGCCTTAGTTCCCTTTGCTTTTCGATCTGTGCGAAAGACGTTATGCGGTACGGAGACAAACCCAAGACACGGCACTGACCTGTGAAGGTGATGTCCACCATGATGTCGACGCTCTGGTCAGGGTGGTCAGCGAACACCTTCATCCAGGCGCTGACCCGGTACGAGTGACCTGGGACAAACTGGATGTTCTGTGACGGTCCCATCCATGACGCTGTTCTGTTGGAAAGACAACAATAATACGCTGCTATTCACGTGTGACCAGGGACAAACTGGATGTTCTGTGACGGTCCCATCCATGACGCTGTTCTGTTGGAAAGACAACAATAATACGCTGCTATTCACGTGTGACCAGGGACAAACTGGATGTTCTGTGACGGTCCCATCCATGACGCTGTTCTGTTGGAAAGACAACAATAATACGCTGCTATTCACGTGTGACCAGGGACAAACTGGATGTTCTGTGACGGTCCCATCCATGACGCTGTTCTGTTGGAAAGACAACAATAATACGCTGCTATTCTCGTGTGACCAGGGACAAACTGGATGTTCTGTGACGGTCCCATCCATGACGCTGTTCTGTTGGAAAGACAACAATAATACGCTGCTATTCACGTGTGACCAGGGACAAACTGGATGTTCTGTGACGGCCCCATCCATGAAGCTGACCTGTTGAAAAGAGAACAATAAAACCATCACGATCGTAATGACAATGCAAATATCATGTTTTGAATTACAAATAAAAATAAAATTTGGTAAAGGCTCAAGTCAAATTTTATAGACTTGAAGTAATATCATTTGGGCATAAGTCAAGAAAGTGAGGACTGAAATCTTCAAGTAAAAGCTTTCGGAGGCTTGAATTAAACAACAAACGAATCATTTGACAACCGAACGATACTTTAAAGAAACAGAAAAAAAACTCTCAGATTTGTATTGCTGAGTTTCGAACGTTACCAGCAAACAGCGTACAACACTGACCTGCTTGGGAATTTGTTTTACAAGTAGTTCTTTCAGTACACTGACCTGCTTGGGAATTTGTTTTACAAGTAGTTCTATCAGTACACTGACCTGCTTGGGAATATGTTTTACAAGTAGTTCTTTCAGTACACTGACCTGCTTGGGAATTTGCTTTACAAGTAGTTCTATCAGTACACTGACCTGCTTGGGAATTTGCTTTACAAGTAGTTCTATCAGTACACTGACCTGCTTGGGAATTTGTTTTACAAGTAGTTCTATCAGTACACTGACCTTCCTGACGCCTTAAAGGCGTGAGAGCCGCCGTGTTTGTACGTGGTCACTTCACACTGCATGCCCGCCCCCCAGCAGATCCAGTGGTCCAGGGATTCGAACCCTCCGTTCTGCAGCAGCTCACCACTGGTCAGCATAACCAGACAGGCCACTGACCACAACCTTACAGTTGACGTCATATTTCGTAAGCTGTCCTGTTCGCTATTTTCTTTGTGTTTATATGTTTGAGTCCGAATAGCGGATAAACGGCTGGCGGGAATTAATGTCACACAATTGTCTTTTTATTGTGCAGTATTAATATTTGTTAGTGCAGTAGTTCTTTTACCACAAGTAGATAAGAACATAAAAGAATGAGGGAAACATTGACAGAGAGAGAGAGAGAGATAAATAGAAAAGGGGGGAAGGAGAGAGAGAGAGAGAGAGAGAGAACTTTGAACTTTTTGAACTTTATTACAGGAAAGATAGCATTAGGTCCGTAGGACCTTTCTTACAGCTAGTCCTGATCTAAGCAAAATGGTTATAATCGAAATGGGAATACATAGGAACAAACTTTTTATGATAAAACGCAGACACACGCAATAATAGTAATATAAGAATAAGATCATTATTTACAGACATGTGATATACAGATATCACAATACGGGCAATACAACCATACATTATCAGAACACACACCAAGTTGACGCAAGACACACACATGCACATTTCAGAAGGATAGAAGGCAGACATACGTTTGAGCAACCAGGCACATCACATTAAAGTGATGTTTGAATGTATTTTTGCAGATGTGTTTTGAATGTTTTAAGGTTACTGATCGATTTTAAGCATGTAGGTAGGGAGTTCCAGACATAGGCTCCCGAGTATGAAAGACTAGTTTTAAATATGTCAATACGTGGCTTCGGGCAGGCCAGATTATGCTTGAAGGTGGAATACCGAGAAGGAGTTGATTGAAACAAGTGAGTTAGATATTCGGGTGCTTGGTCACGTAGGATCTTGTGCATGAAAACTGATTTATTAAATAAAAGCTGTTGTTTAAGTTGAGGTATATTGAGGGCTGTCAGTTTTGCGTCAGTAGTTAGTGATGGGTCAGGCAGAATGAGTTTAGCTGACCTTCGATGACGAGAATTTATAGTTTTGAATAATGCATCACTACCGCCATCCCAAATGACAGAGGCATAATCAATGTGAGGTTTGATGTGGGCGTTGTAGAACATTTTTCGGGCGTCTAAAGTTATGACTGACTGAAGTTTTGAAAGTAGGAATAAATTTCTTGAAACGCGTTTACACAGATGTTCAATGTGGGAATGCCACCTAAGCTTATCATCGATAATCACGCCTAGCTGTTTGTGTTCGCTAACCTTTTCTATTGAGTTTCCGTTGATGGTGAGATCTAGTGAGAGGGGGAACAACTGATGCTTCTGGCGTGTTGTAATTACCATTGATTTAGATTTCAGAGGGTTTAGGACCATGTTGTTTTCAGAGCACCATTGTGAGATGTCTCTAAGGGTGTGCTGAAGAGATTGTTGAATATTGTCAAGGCGTCTATTTTGTGTCCGTAGTGTTGTGTCATCAGCGAGCATGTGGCATTCTACTGAGTTGTCAGAGAAGTGAAGTGGAAGGTCATTAACGTAAATGCAGAAAAGAATAGGACCTAAGACAGAGCCCTGGGGTACTCCATATAACACGGACTCCTCTCTTGAGTACGCACCATGTACATAGACTTGTTGCGATCGGTTTTCAAGAAAAGACTGAAAGAAAGACAGAGAGTCAGATCCGTTGAGATATAGTGATAATTTGTTGAGGAGAATTTTATGATCAACGAGGTCAAAGGCCTTAGAAAAATCTAAGTATACGACCCCAGAGAGCTCGGAGGAATTTATGGCTGACAGACATTTGTCTGTCAAAAGCGAGAGCGCAGTAGAACATGAGTGGTTACTGCGGAAACCAGACTGCAAGGGGTGGAAAAGGGCCAAACGGTCCATGTATTTTGTGAGATTAATGTGAATATGTCTTTCAAGAAGCTTTGATAGTACTGAGAGTAAGGAAATAGGGCGGTAGTTGCTAACATCAGAAGTGTTTTTGGATTTGGGGAGAGGAATAACTTTAGCTTTCTTTAGTGCTTGCGGAAAGGTATGGCGCTGTATGCAGAGATTGAAGATATATGTGAGAGAGTCAACTGTGTAAGGAAGGGAGAGTTTTAATAAGTGGTTGCTGATTTCATCAGGTCCTGAAGATTGTTTGTTCTGAAGTTGTGAAATCAGTCGTCCTAATTCGTTCACTGCAATGGGTGGGATTTGAAAGGGTGCTTTATTCGCCGTCTTTTGTTTGCAGTAGAGGGATAGATTGTCAGAGTTGTTGGGAGAGGCATTGTCAGGGTTGCTAAGAGAGGTAGCTACAGACGAAAAGTGAGAGTTAAAGATGTCTGGCGTTAAGTGACGGGGGATCTGGGTGGAGTTAGAGGTGGAACCTCTGATGAGTGAATTTAGTGCACGCCAGATCTGCGAGATATCCCGGTTATTCTCAACGAGTTTATTAAAGTAAGCTTTCTTTGAGTCACGAACCATGTTTTTTAACCTATTTCTAGCTGTTTTATAATCTTGGAATTGTTTAGCTTTTTTTAACAGGTCACGCTGATCCATGGCTTCAGTTATTTTATTGGACATCCAGGGTGGAAGTTTAGGATGTTTTACTCTCATTTTCTTTATAGGTGCGTGCTTGTTTATTATATGAAATAGGGTGTCATACCAACATTCTAATGCTTGATCAGGGACCGTGTGGTTGAAAACTTGGTCAAATCGTGCTACGTTTAGATCGGATAGGAAGGAATCACGATCAAAATTTTTAAAGGATCGAAAAGATATGACTGTGTGACCTTTATGATTTGATTTTGGCATTTTAGTGGTTTTAGTACAGAATATTGGAGAATGATCACTAATGCTAAGATCTGCGAGTGAAGCATTTAGTACTGAGGAGTGGTTGTTTGAGTAGATGTGATCAAAGTAGATGAAGTTTCTGTGACTCTAGTAGGTAAAGTTATAAGCTGCTTGAAACCTAGTGATGATACAATCCCATCCCATCGAGACTGAGGTTTTAATAAGTCAATATTAAAGTCCCCGAGTAACAGGATGTCTGCGTGAGGTTTACATTTATACACTGTATCTATCATCTCGATAAGGTCATCGTACCAGTCACCAATGGCAGAAGGGTTTCTGTAAAGAAAACAAACAAGAGTAGAAGGGGCTGTTTCCTTTAGTTTAAACTCTAGCCACATGCATTCAATGTCTTTGTGTTCTAGGTCAGGGAGAGAGAGAGAGAGAGAGAGAGAGAGAGAGAGAGAGAGAGAGAGAGAGAGAGAGAGAGAGAGAGAAAGAGAGACTCAGAGAGAGAGAGAGAGAGAGAGACAGGGACAGGGACGGGGACAGAGACAGTGACAGAGAGAGGTAAATGCAGATTGGATCAAGCGACTTTGTTTTAGTGCGTCAAAAAGTGCACACGGTCTTTACGCTGCTTTACCATTTCTCTTTCTCTTTGTTTGATGGTGGCCTGGTTTGAGTGTCACGCACGCCCTTGTTGAGTATCTGCAAAGATTAAAGGGATACTATCTATCTGACCGTTTGGGGGAATTTCTGGCGAATTTGACGAATCTGGGGATTCCGCTGTATCTTATTCTGTAAAGACACACACGGCACGATTTGCTCGAAAGCATACCACAAGTGCAGTTATTAATAACATCAAAGTGTTTAAACGCGCTCCAGGGCTCTGCTTCTTTTCCGCGTTGGAAACAAAAAGTAGTCCAAAGCGCCATCGGGCATCAAGACGGCCAGCGCCGTCTATGACGCCGCGGCCTAGTAACCAGCATCACGTGCACAAACAAGGGAAGTAACTCAGTGGAAGTAACCAAACAAAGAGTGCTCTGTCTGTGCATAAGTTACTACAGTTAATTGAGCTTTTTCAAAAGTAAAAGCTGCCCTCCTGCGCGATAACCTTATTTGTAACGCGGAATCTTATGGTAAAAGTTTTGGAAGCGATCTGAGGGCCTTTTTGTTTGTTTTCGGTATCATCCCTTTGAGATAAACGATAAAGGTTCAGACATCGTCAAAGTACCAAAAGCTAGGGAATATCCCTGTGCTGCCAGGTTGACCTTCAAATGTTGGTAGCAAGCTGTAAACAGCATGCTTCACAAACACGGCTAGTTTTTCTTGGAGCTTCGAGAATCTTGGCTATAACTGCATGTATACACATCTGTGAATGGAAGTTTAGCCCGATAACCTAGATGGAGCTTTCGAAGCCCTCATGGTCAAACAGAAGAAATGGTTTTTTTCCCAAACAATTTTGTGTTTTGCTTTGCTCATATGTAAATTGCCCAAAACTAAATAATTATGTGTTTGACGTAACCTGACTGACCCTATTTTTGCCTCTATCCGTTCATACATTTAGTTCCTCGGGGACATATATCCTACAACAACAACAACAACAACAACAACAACAACAACAACGTCTTCTGATCAAGAAACGTCCTAATACAATGACTGAGATGATACCTGGATTAGTACCCTGTATTCTATTGGCAAAAAACCCACATGATATACAGAAAGGCCATTTTGGAAATGCTAGCGGGAAAGGGTTGGTGAGAGGGGTGGTGGGAAGGGTGAATGGACTTACAGGCAAACAATTATTAAACAAACAAACAAACAAAACAAAAACAACTATAAAACAAAACAAACCTTCAATCAGAACTTAGAAATGTGTTTCGTAAACAATTTGCTGTATGTTTTTGTAGTATACAACCTGACAGGAAATAAACATAAAGTTCTGCTGCAGCCAATTAAGCGATGTTTAATTCCTCATTTTCAACTTTGTTCGAGGCGCTCGAAAATGTCAATTATGAATGCAAATTAAGTCATGCTTTGTTCACCTAAATTGGAAAGAACAATGGGCAGGCGTGGTAGCCCACATTTCTTTTTCTTTCTTCTTTTTCTGAACTTAAATTGCTGTTTTGTTTGATTACAGATAAGAATATGGAAACCAGGTCAAAGCAAGGCAGTAGACAATGGAACGGAGACATCGTTGTTATTTGAAACAAAATAAACCCGTTTTGATCTGCATAGCCAACTTCCGTCCATACAGGAGAAGGAATTGTATGTTTTGGCTTGTATTTGTAGAAACAAGAGATTTTTAGAATCGAAACAAAAAGTCATCAATTAAATCCTGACCTCTGCGTCTCCCAGTTACAGATATATCCGTACCTACTCATATGGCTCTATCTGACCTGGTACGGATAAGTCAGAAGCTCAGAAACTGAACCAAACAAGCAAGCAAGCAAGCAAGCAGGCAAGCAGCCCACCCACCAACAGACAGCCAGACATCCGTCACACTGTTTCATTGCAACTGAACTCAAACCCAGACAAAACTGTATTTAAGGCTTTAATTCCGATTTCCTTACACTACCGTTTTGCGTCATGTGTGTACATTGATATTAACGGCGTGGGACCCTTTTCCCAGAGTGAACGTCTGCTTCAGGCTGCTGAGTTCCCTCCCCTGGTAGATGACGTGGACTTCGTAGTCGCCATGGAAACCACGCACAGTCCACGTGTCGCCCTGGGACACCACGTGCGTCATGTCCGTCATCCACTCGTTCTCGTAAAGGTCAAGGACACGGCGCCCTGCCGCTGTCAGCTGAAAGGACGAATGTTGTTTATGAAGGTTAGCGCTATTTTGTTTAAAGCCGAACATACTTCTCCAGGAGACCAAGCCTTGTTATAGTAGAAGGCCACAGAACTAAATTTAGCGTTACCAGCACGAGAAACTAGAACTCCATCTGCCGCGCGCCGTTTGACTCCGTGTTTTGTATACGTTTGTATGTTTTCTCGTATTGTCTTGTAAAACGCTCAGAGTTATGCATTGAAACAGGCAGAGAGCAAACCAACGGCATTACTTTTTATTAGATTTGATACTCTGCTGTTTTCACGACTAAGAAGAAACGCAATAGCACCGACACAGACACATCCACTGATTACACAGAGTTACGAAGTAATACTTCACTTCAAATTTGTGATAACTGTAGACGATCGCGTAACACAACAAAATGACACATGATGGCATCCTTCGTGTAACACTATTACGTGCAGTGATACCGTATGAGACTAAGAGCAGTATTCGATCATCGTGCATGCATCGTATACCGTTGAACATTTCTACCAAAACAACGCCAAGGCCAGTAACTGCGGACTTTTCTAAACCATTACCTGCAGGTCATTTCCCTTGACCAGAGCCGCCTTCTCTCCCCTCCAGTGAGACTGGTCCCAGAATCCCCACATCAAGATGCCCTCCACAGCGGGGTGCCCGTAAAGAGCTCTCAGCGCGTGCTCGTAGAAGTCCGCCCTCCTGTTCTCGTCCGCTGACATGACGTCCAGTTCTGTCACCCAGATGGGCACCCCGACCTGCGCCAGTATGTCCAGACGTTGCTGGAAAGGAAAGAGTTAAGGGAACATGCCCTTAATGGTTTAACCGTGAGGGCGTTAAAACATTTATCATCAGAAAAAGAGTTAAAAGGCAAAGTGCCCTCTGTACATACTGCTATTAGCGAGGAAAGAGTAGGCTAAACGATTGTGTAGATAGGATGGAAAAGTTAAAGGGATACAATTGATCTGAACACTTGGGTGGGAGGAGGAGGGGTCTGGCAAAGTGGACGAATTTTGAGAGAGAGAGAGAGAGAGAGAGAGAGAGAGAGAGAGAGAGAGAGAGAGAGAGAGAGAGAGAGACAGAGACAGAGAGACAGAGAGGGAGATAGACATAGGCACAGACAGATAGACCGACAGACCGACAGACAGACAGACAGACAGACAGTCATCTAACCTTGATGAGCGTGGCGTCAGGGTCCACTTCGTTACCAAAGTGACACTGCACCCCCATTCCGTACAGCCCCACGTTGGCTGCTTTGAACCTCTGGCCTTGCACCAGGTAGTCCTGGTACAGAGAAAGGTCAGGCCTGAGATGGACGACCGAAAGTCGGTGCCACCCAAACGAAAGAGAACAAACCGCGGCGTCTGATTTGTTGAAATCACACCAAATCTCAGTTTCAACCAATCCAACACCTCGGCTGACTCCCACCCGGTTGGTTACTTTCTCCTGCATCTCGGTCTAGGACCACCTCCGTAGGTTGCTTTGTTGCTTTGCATTTTATTCAGGGGACACAATTCCCTCAAAACAGGAAGGTTATTGCACTTAATTTGGACTAAACAGTTACTACAATAATTATCCTCGGCGAATACCGGAAACGTAAAATGTTCCCTCGACCGTGCGTTTACCCTTACCAAGCTACACACCAAATTTCAATCAATCTTCCCATAAACATTAAGAGATCTGAGTGTAGACAAAAGGACAGACAAACAGACAGACAGATAGACACTAAAACCAATACGCTTCTTTACGATGGAAGGAGGGTGGGGGTGGGGTATTGTTAAGAGACAAAGCCACATTATATCCGAGAATGAACACACTCCCAGTTTAACGTACATTCTCTAAGCAAAGTTAACGAAGTTTCCACTAAACGCTTATAGGCACGTTGGTGCAATCTCTCTATTTAAAACCATAACTTCCTCTTTTTGGCAAAATCATTTAAGTTCAGAATCTTGCTTGCTTTCAAGATGGCGTACCTATGAGTCGGCATTGCAAGCCATGTATCTGCTCTGCAATGAATGAAGACGTTTTCCCCCTGACATTTTCTGGACAGAGTCAAAACCCTTAACTGGCTCGGTGTGCATACAACTGGACGAGATCACGGTCAACGGTGAACATACGTGAGTCGAGGCTTCGATGGCCACAACGCTGTAGTCGTTGAGGAAGAGCTTGACGTTGGGGTCAGCATGGTGAGCTTCGCGGAATAGTTCCAGGTCATAGTCAGGGTCGTGCAGTGTGTCCTGGTACCACGTGCCGTGCAGGTTCTCGTTGTTCACGTCCCAGTGCTCCAGGCTGTTGAAAAAGGGCAGACAAATCTCGTGAATACGACCAAAGTTGTACACGACTCGCACAGCCCTATCACTTAGAAGTGAGAGTATTTTTGGTGGTCACTTTCACATGAAGCAAAATGGTTTCCTTTGTGCACACTGAAGGGTCTTGGCACTTGTGGGAAGGCATTTGAGAGTCACTCATTTTTCTTGAATAAAGGCAAAAAATAACAGTGCTTTGGTCCTACCTGTATCCGCATCTTGTATTCCATTTCACGTAGTTTAGCCGAAACTACAGGAAATGTGAGAGAGCGCATGTCCGGAAGAGCCATATCCGTATTTCCGGCGCCATTAGCGCACGTCTGAAACCGATGCTCCGCTTTTTTCGGTTGTTTATCGTGATTCATCTTGGTTTACGATCGAATATTTCGGTCTCAAAGTACATCTTTCGATTCCGCGAACCTTGCTGCGTTGTTCTTTCAAAGAATTTGGAATGGAGAGCGAAGAAAACTTGCTCAAATCCGATTCCGAGGGTGAAGACTCTTCCCCTCCATGCTCACAGAGACCCCAGAAAAACATGGTTGAAATCACAAAAGTGAAACAAAAAGAAAAACCTCGACCCGAGGTAGTACAATTACCGACAAAGGATTGGGATGACATGAAAAAGCAGAATGAACGAATCCTGCGTGCACTAAAGAAATGGGATGCAGAAGAAGGGGAAATTGTGGAAAACGAAGATTCAGAATGTGTTCAACTTCGGAGTAGTTCCCCTTTGAAGAAGAAAAGACGCAGAGAAGAAGACAGTACCGTATCTTTTTTGGTGGACAATTCTGATGAAGATTTGGACTACCAAATTGAAAATCTTACTCGTGTGAGATCTTGTGGCGATCAGACAGAGAATCGCAGTGATGAAAATGCTGAAAGTGACACACTGACAGGGATTCAGCAAGATTATGAGGCTGATGAGGAGCTTGGCGATGATATTTCGGAACAGCTAGCCAAAATAGTCAACATGATGGCAAAAGGCAAAATGAACGAAGCAAAAATGAAAGACAAGATTTCGGAACACAAGCGCCCGAAAAACGTCGAACTAAAAGTTCCTCGAGTGAACCATGAAGTGTGGGACACAATGGACCATAACCAGAAAAGTGCAGATTTGCGTACTCAAAGAATCCAACACATTTTGCTTACAGCAGTGAACGCTCTTGTGTGTGCAGCGAACGAGTGTGTTGGGAAAACAAACATTGATGTGAAAAAACAAATGAAATCTCTGACCGATTCAATGGGGCTCATTCTCAAAGCGACTCACGAAATGTCAATGGACAGAAGAGTGTCGATTATGTCCGCACCGCAATTCAACAAGAAATACAAGAAACTCGTTTCTTCAGAAATCCCAGTGACAACAGAACTGATTGGGGATGATTTGCGATCTGTGTTCGCCTCCATTGATTCGTCGTCCAAGCTTGGCATGGCAATCACTCGGTCATCAAGGGGAGAGAAGTTTTTTCCATTCAGAGGAGGCAGGACAAAAAACTGGGACTACGACCAGAGAAGAGGCCGAGGCTGGACACGCGGCCGAGCAAGAGGTTACTATCCACGCTACCGGGGGAGAAGCTTCCGAGGGCAGAACAACACGGCATTCAAATCGGCATAAATGAGGATGCACAGCCAGACCTGACCGGTAAGGTACGCTATCCAATAAACAAAAGTGTTCAGATACCATTTATGGCGGGTAGAATACAATACTTTATTGAAGAATGGAGAAAGCTGACATCAGATCCGTTTATTTTGAAAATGGTGACAGGGGCTGAAATTCCACTGAGGGATTTATCAGAATTAGAAGTAGGAAAAGTGCCTACAACTCAAATCAAAGGTTATCAATTTTCTGAGATGGACAATGAAGTTCAGAAGTTACTGAAAATGAAAGTAATCGAAAAATGTGAAAGTGAAGATGGAGAAATAATATCCCCTGTATTCCTGGTGATGAAACCAGATGGAACATATCGAATGATTCTAAACCTGAAAGAGTTTAATCAGTCAGTGACGTATGAGCACTTCAAAATGGAAAATCTGACGTCAGCTGTACGGCTTATGAAAAAAGGGTGTTACATGGCTTCAGTTGACTTGAGGCATGCATATTATTCTGTCTCAATCAAGCCAGATTTCAGGAAATTTTTGAAATTCATTTGGAGAGAACAGTTGTATGAATACACCTGCTTCCCAAACGGGTTGTGTAACTGCCCAAGATATTTCACTAAGTTACTGAAACCAGTGTATGCTTGTCTGAGAAAAAGGGTCTTTTTGTCAGCATCATTCATTGATGATTGCTATCTTCAGGGACAAACTTATGAGAGTTGTCTGCAGAATGTTCAGGAAACAGTACACTTGTTTGAAGCCCTTGGATTTATCATCCATGAAGAAAAGTCAGAACTTACTCCACTCAAAAAGATAAAGTATCTGGGGTTTTGGCTAGATTCAGAAAATATGTCTGTCTGTCTGACTGAAGAGAAAATTCAGAAACTGAAAAATACTTGCAGAAGTGTAAAAAACAGGAAAAGGATTACCATTCGGGAGCTAGCGCAAGTAATTGGTCAGCTTGTTGCTTCATTCCCAGCTGTGCTTTGGGGTCAGTTGTTCTATAGACAACTCGATAAGGTTAAGGTTGAAGCATTGAAAGTGAAAAAAGGGGATTTTGATGCATTGGTAGTTATATCAAAAGAAGCTGAAGAAGAGCTAGACTGGTGGCTACAGAACATAGATTCAGCTTTTTTCCCCATAGAAAGATCTGAACCTGAAATGGTAATAACAACAGATGCCTCCACTTTGGGTTGGGGTGCAGTTTGCCACCCAAAGCAAACAGGTGGCCGTTGGTCTGTTTTAGAAAGAAACAACAATATCAATGTTCTAGAGCTGATGGCGATTGAGCATGCTCTGAAAAGCTTTAGTAAGGATATTGATGGTAAACATATCAAAGTGCTGACAGACAACTCATGTGCGGTGTCATACATTGAAAAAATGGGTGGTTCACATTCTGCAGATTGTAATGATGTAGCAAAACGAATCTGGATCTGGTGTAAAGACAGGAATATTTGGCTGACAGTAGCTCACATTCCTGGCAAGCTAAATACACAAGCTGATGCTCGGTCCAGAAAATTCAATGATAATACAGAATGGATGCTGGACAGACAGATTTTCAAAAGAATCTGTGAGCTAGTTGGAAAACCTGAAATTGATCTTTTTGCATCAAGACTAAATCGCCAGTTGGCAACTTTTGTGTCTTGGCAACCAGATCCAGAATCGTTTGCAGTGGATGCATTTAAGATGAGTTGGACTAACTGGTTCTTTTATGCTTTTCCGCCATTCAGCCTGATTCAGAGGGTCCTGGTCAAACTGGAGAAGGACAACGCAGAAGGGGTTGTCATAGTCCCAGACTGGCCTACAGCAACTTGGTATCCTCAACTATTGCGGCTCCTCGTCAGGAAACCTCTTCTGCTACCCAAGGGGAGGACTGTTCTACGTCTGGCCCACGCGCAGACACCACATCCTCTGCACAGCAAGCTTCAGTTGATGGCAGTGATGTTATCAGGGATGCAGTTGAAGCACAAGGAATTCATGGACAAGCTTGCAGCATCATCTGTGCATCATGGAGGGAAAGGACACACAGACAGTATTCCAGCTACTTGTCACGGTGGAAAGTTTTCTGTGTTGAACGGAACTGTGATCCATTTCATGCATCTGTAAAGCAAGTTTTGGAATTTTTGACTGGGCTGTTTAGCCTTGGATTAGGCTACAGTGCTATTAACACAGCCAGGAGTGCTATTTCTGCTGTAGTACAAACAGATGGCAACAAGAAAATGGGAGAACACCCATTGATATGTCGTTTTGTAAGAGGTGTGTTTCAGCTGAGAACACCATTGCCCCGCCAAAAGAACACTTGGGATGTGGCTGTGCTATTGGATTTTTTCAGAAATAGTGAGGACAATAGCAAACTCTCCTTGAAAGAAATAACATTAAAATTGTGTGCTTTACTTTTGATTGTTTCGGCACAGAGAGTGCAGACAATTCATTTATTGAAACTATCATGTGTTCAGTTTTTAAATCAGGGATCATGCAAGATTCATGTAGTTGATAAACTCAAGCATAGTAGACCTGGTTATCACCAAGCGCCAATACATCTCCAAAAGTATGAGGAGGAAAAACAACTGTGTGTTGTAAGCTGTTTAAAAGAATACATTGCAAGGACTGCAGTGGTGCGGGGAGACTGTGACAAACTTATTTTGTGTTATGGACGGCCACATGGGCCAGCATCGAAGGATTCGATAGCTCGTTGGATGAAAGAGGTTTTGGGGTCAGCTGGTGTCCAAGGGTTCACTGCTCATAGCTTTAGAAGTGCTTCCTCATCAGCTATGTTAAAAACTGGTGTATGTATTGATGACATATTAAAATCAGCAGGCTGGTCGAATGCTAAAACTTTCCAGCGATTTTACAATCGACCAATAGTCGATGATTCGCAAAGAGCAGAAAGCCAAAAAGTTCAGAGTACCATGTGGAAATTCATGGGCAGGTCAAGTTGTAAGAACTACAAGTAGGCACTTCACTGAAGAAGACAATGGTAGACTGCTAGGAAAGCAGTAAGACTATTATTATCACTGTGGCGAAAGTCTTCATAACTGAAACAATGCATAGATAATGCACTGTAACATGTTTTTGAATAATCAAAGATGCATAGATAATGCACTTAAAACCCAGGCATAGATAATGCACTGGAAAATGTTGAAAATAAAAAAGGCATAATGCACTAAAAACAAAGTTGATGGTGTGGTCTTAGGGATTTTGATGTGAAAGTGAGAAAATGAGGTATGACTGTGAGAAACGTTTGAAAAAACATACTTTGAAGTCTCACATTTCCTGTAGTTTCGGCTAAACTACGTGAAATGGAATTTGTAACTTAAACGAGTACTGACCTTGGGAAGACGAAGTTTGAGTGGGATTCCATGAATGTAGTTTACCGGAACGGAAGGATATGTGCCCTTCCCTAGCCTAAGTTACCCGCCCAAGAATATATGAAAATGTTTTTCCAAACTTGTTAATTTTCAGATCATCAGTTGTTTATTCTTTTTGACAACAAACTAGATGATCTGTGCGTTAAAATATGGCTCTTCCGGACATGCGCTCTCTCACATATCCTTCCGTTCCGGTAAACTACATTCATGGAATTCCACTCAAACTTCGTCTTCCCAAGGTCAGTACTCGTTTAAGTTACAAATTATATAGCGTGCAAAGTAAAGCTATTTACCAAGAAGTTTTTCTGTTGTGCCCGCAAATCATAGCTTTCTCAAATATACTGAGCTTAGTTATGACACCAATAACCCCCCCCCCCCCTCCCCACCCCCAATGTGCTTGCATACCTATAGCTTAGCAGCGAAAAGAACACTCACAGCCCGCGTGTCTTGGTCATGGTCTCTTCTATGTGTTGCTTGACCTCTGTCCTCAGCTCGTTGCCGGACAGCGCCTTGAGCCAGCCCTGGACCCGGATCGGCACTGACCACACCAGGTTGTGACCGCGCACTTTGATCCTGAGAGAAATTAACGTTGCTTGAGCAGTTACCTCCAGATGAGAATGTGTACATTCAAAGCAAAATAGGATGGCCGTCTTTGATCCTGGGAGAAATTAACATGTTGCTTGAGCAATTACCTCCAGGTGAGAATGTGTACATTGAAAGCAAAATAGGATGGTCGTCTTTGATCCTCTCGATCCCTCTGGGTTTTTTTTTATCTGAAGACTCCATCATTGTCCGTTTTATCTTTCCTTGTACAGGAATGAATATGATGTGTATGCCGCAGAACGAATAATTCTATCAAATGAGCGGTGTTTAGTTCAATGCTGAATCTGACTTTGATTACTCTGCTAAACTTTGGTACGGTCGATACTGTGGAAGAAGAAGGATATACTGGATTTACAGCGGGTGTTGTGTGTCCTTGTAGGTAACATGTCCCAGCGCAATTACACTTTAGAATAGTCTTGTGGTACTACTGCTTCACAGGTGGGACACATTAAAGCCATGGACCAGTATGGTAACCTGTACTTTTTCATTGACGTCAGAGCATAGCGGCTTGTTCTGGATCTCATACAGTTCGAACTTACTAAATATTTGAACTTTGAAGACATCAAACATACTCGGCTTACCCGTGACTCTTCAGGCCGTGGATCATATCGAGAGCTGGCTGGTAGTTCTTGTGACCCTGGAAACAAGGGGTTGGACAATAGTTCTGTGCCAAGAGAGCAGTGCAGCTGTGGTAAATGCTTTCGCGCTCTGTTTTTGTGAACTTGTCATCGTGCAATGTATCCAGTTTGTCTTTGCTAACCGCATTCTGCACATATGCTTACTGTTTGCCAGCTGCATGTTAAGTATTCACGCATGTCCAAGTAAGACGAAGAAGACGGCTCCGGTCAAGGGAAATGACATACAGGTGTTGATTTAGAAAAAAAATATGTTAGGGCGGTATATAGCCCATCTCAGGCCAAACAAAAATATATGTCACACGCATTCCTTCTTTGCCACTACTAAAGCAAACGTGTGCAAGATTGTATGTTACACGCTTTGATGTCGAAATCAATTATTTTGATTATGCATTTATTTCTGAAATGTTTTACCTTTACATACATTCAGTCACTACCTTAAACACTTATGTTTTCAGTATTCATTTCAAGTGATCACGAACGTAGAAAAATGGGTATCAAAGCGTTGTTACATTTTGTTGTGCATTCTGAATAGTGTGCCAACAGGCCTTGGTCAGTCAATCACGTTTTATCTGTGTACTAAGTGTTTGACGGTAAAAGAATAACACCAACCCCGTTCTAATGTATATAAGGCCTAAAAAAAAAATAGGTGTGGTTACGGTAACCCGACCTACCCTATTTTTAGGGGCCGATCCTATAACTTTTTATTACATTTGTCCAACAAAAAAAAAAAACGAGTGCAAAAAACGCAATGAAAGCGAAAGCGCCCGAGTCGCACACTTATTTCCCTGTCAAGTAGGTTTAATTTGTACACATTAGAAAAAAAAGTTAAAAAAAAAAAAAAGTGATTGCCTACCTACCTACCCTATTTTTTTTGGCTATGTTACCGTAACCACACCTATCATTTTTTTTGGCCTAACTGAAAGCCACATTTTCTTCTTCATTCTATTTCTGTTTTCAAAAGCTTCGTCAACTTTTCACTTACACGACAAGCTCTCTTTACCAAGCTTCAATGAAGAACCCTGAATACGAAAGGTCAAAACAAAACAATAGGTACTACTTTCACTATCGTCGTCTGCAACGAAAACCGAAAATGGTGAAACGCTTTCCTACGTACACAGAGGACGAAATTGCAAAGAAATGATAGACCTTACACCTGTGACTAGGAAAAGTTGCATAGACAGTTCCGTGCGGATCTTACCACGTATCAACGTACATCCGATGCTCAGAACCTACAGATGGGTGACGCTTTGGCGATTGAGGCTTCGTCTTCAGCTCTAACACGCACGCAGACAGTCAGGCAGGTCTAATCTGCACCAGCGGTGATGGAAGGTTTGGATTTAGAAACACTCGAATGTTACTTCGACAAGATAAACGAACCGAAAGACGAAAGTGTGCCCCAAATTCGGAAAATATTCTTTCAAAACTGCACAGTAAACAACATTAACATCACTGTGAGAAAAAGAACAATCCAAACACAACCAGTTCCCCTGTGGAACATTTCGGGTGGACTTTCCCACGACCTGACCTACAAAAATTCTCCGTGTTAGTTCGCGCTTTGCATTCAATCTGTGTTAGTGCGCGCGTGTGTTTGTGTGTTTAGCTTTCGTTGGGTTATGCTGTTTGGTTCAAAAAAAGTTTATTTTTTTCATTGAAAGTTTCAGAAACGTTGGTTGATACTTTCTTAAATGCATTCAACCAGAAAAAGACACGAAACGAATTGGATCTATCTTCTGCGCGCATGCGTGTGTACGGTATGTGTGAAAAGGCAATTGTGTTGTCAGTCTGGTTTTGTGCCTGTTATTTCGTCCCCATGTGAGACATAATCGCCATTACGAGCTAGTCGTGTGACAGAGAGTTTTCTTGCACACTCGACTGCTGCTGTTTCACTCCGGCTAAAGCCGTCGTGAAACATCTACAGTCTCGTGTGCAAGAAAACTCTCTGTCACACGACTAGCTCGTAATAGCGGGTAATGTTGGTTTAGGTAACCCGACCGACCCTATTTTTTCCCGCCGACCCTTAAACTTTTTTTTCATTTATAAAAAAAACCTAAACTTTTGGCACATTTTGCGAACCATACCTCCTTTAAAATCGTTTAAAAAAAAACCCGACCTACCGACCCTATCTTTTTGGTCACGTTACCCTAAACCAACATCTAATTTTGTTTGGCCTTACTCTTTGGGTTTCAATGACGGGCCACTTGAGGGCGTTCTCCGGCACAGCCCAGTTGAAGTGTTTGTGGATAAAGTCTCGGTACTTGCCCCCACCAGCGTTAGAGTTGTACTTCCCTGCGTTCACTGCCGTGCCGAATGGAAACGACTTTTTCGTCTGCACCACCTGTCATTAAAAAGGAAAGCAAAGATGAATAATAATGAGGATATTGGTATGGCCAAAATAAGCGCCTCTGAAAAACAGACATAAATGCATTATTCTGTGCACAATTCCATATCAAATAATAATACACATCGAAATATACTTATACACTTTACAAAGTTTTGACCCGGTGTTCCGTTTATGCTACTAACATAATTTTATCCTTAAAAGATCTAAGAAACAAAGTCACAGTTTTCTCTTTCACGAAGAAAATGTGTATCACACGTTTTTAGTCATTTCAATTCCCAGACACGGTTGAAAAAGGATTGATTTTCCCCGACAAAGTTGCCGAAATGGCCTTTAAAGAAGACAGTTATGGCGTCACATCTTTTCTTTCCCGCGAATATTTTTGGTAATTCTGTGGAAACGACGGTTAAGTTATGAGATAGGAAAGACGTTTCTCCGTTTTACTGACTGCTGACAACCAAACGACTTTTATGCTTTTCTATTTGTTTCGCGAATTCGGTTTGCGAGATGCTTTCCTGATTTTTGCTGTCATGTTTTGTTAACGTGATAGGTCAAATTAAATCTATCAAGTTCTTGTTAACTCACACGGATCTTCAGGTCAGCTTTGTTGATTCCCGATGCTGTCGTAACGCTGAAATCAACATGATACACATCAATTCTATCGTTGAATCGCACAGGCCTTTGAGACGCTTTAAAAGAGTATAATTGTTTACTTGTTCTTAAATATAGTTAAAAGTAGACCATGATGATATTTAAATTATCTCATGATACTTGCAATTGTAGATTATTCATTTGAAGAATGTAGGTCGTACATCAAATAAGTGCTTTTATAGCACAAAGAAGTTTTCCCAGTCCTGCGAGGAGAATGGCAACAACACTAAATGTTTTATTTATTTATTAGTGAGTATTTCTACGCACATACCCTCCCAGAGGGAGGCTCATGGCGTTTACAATATGCCGTGTGAGATGGAATTTTTTACACAATATATCACGCATTCACATCGGCCAGTAAATCTCAAGCGTGTTAGGCGAGTATATACTTTTCACGGCCTATTATTCCAAGTCACACGGGTATTTGGTGGACATTTTTTATATATGTCTATACTATTTTGCCAGGAAAGACCCTTTTGTCAATCGTGGGATCTTTAACGTGCACACCCCAATGTAGTGTACACGGGACCTCGGTTTTTCGTCTTATCCGAAAGACTAGCACTTGAACCCACCACCTAGGTTAGGAATGGGGGGAGAAAATAGCGGCCCGACCCAGGGTCGAACACGCAACCTCTCGATTCCGAGCGCAAGTGCGTTACCACTCGGCCACCCAGACACCTAGCCTGTTCACATTTCATCCAGGAAACAAGTTACCACCACGAGAAGAATGGCAACAACACTAAATACACCTATAGCCTGTTCATATTTCAGCCAGACACAACAAACCTGGAAAAGGCTTCAACACAGCGAAACGCAAAGTGATTCACTTTACCATTTTAATTAACAAGATGCTGGGAAATAAAATAAAGCTGGTAACGTAAGACTGCCCACGTTGGTGATCCGAATGCCAAACAAGTGACAGCTTACTGACACACTTACTGCAGCTTTATGTCACTCTTGCGCACTTTGTCGATCACGCCGTTTAAGCTGGATGTTGTCACGTGATTGGTCACTTCCGTTAGGGAGACGTCGTCCACAGCAAAGTTAGCGGAGGTTGACGGGCCGCTTTGGAAATACACTCTCATGTTGGTCAGTGCTGCGCCATAGGTACAAACATATATAAGCTTATGCATACTGCCGCGTGGACAGAGAAATAACCCGAAACAGAAACATGGACAAAGATGCAAACGCAAGCAGACACATGCACAGTAAAGCTTGAATGTACCAGTGCACTTATGTCCTCATTCTGATCATCATCGCTCCACGGCTATCGCCAGTTATCTCTCTGACCGGACGCTAAAGTCCAACGCGAATCTATCAAAATAATTATCTCCCATATGTTGTTCGCGAGACGAAAATGATTGCAGATTGGCCGACTTCGACAGTGATCTCCGTTCTGTTCTTCACAGTTATGATAAAGACATCGTTCTAAGGTCAAAACAAGTCGAAATTTTGGGACTGCTGCCGGAAGGAGACCGTAATAATATGGTTGCATCACTGTCAGAAAAAATCGTCTGCTCCAGCGAGCGCTGAAACCAAACGGTTGATTATCACGTGACACTTTTGCCATATTTAGAGTTGTTTGCACAGTAAATACAGTCGCGAAAAACAGCTCGCTTGAAACTGTCTTACATATCAATTCCTTTGTTATTTAAAAGATACACAACACCATGAAAAATCATTATCGACGATCGCGAATCTGCTTATATCCATAACACATTACGAAAAGATCTAAATATGTAAAAAATCGATTTCCTCGCCAGACAAGGAAAACCAAGGCATCCTGTCAGGGATAGAATGAGCCGAACTCATTTTGACCTGAAGTCAGGATGTGATGTCCTATGATGCTGAACTTGTTAGCATTTGCATATATGGGAATAAATACAATTGTCATCATTTTCACGAGTTTTCATTCACAGGCACCTGGGAAATAAATCTCATGTTCCCCGGGGAATAAATCCCCGGTTACCATGGTTGCAGGAAGCCCTATTACATGGATAATCAAAAGCAAACCCAATAGAAACGATCGAGGATTCTTCGGCTCTTTTCATTGGCGTTTCCCCAAACCTAAACAGACGACAAGACACTGCTTTGCAAAGTTCCAAAAACCAACTGGCAAACTGGCAAAAGTAAACAAAAAAACAAAACTACTTCAATAAATTCGTCACAAACAAATGAAACCTACCGATATGTTATGTCTTCTTACAAAGTCATGGAGTGCGTGTATCTGTGTTTCGATACACAGACGTTCGGAGAAACACGACCGTCAAGTTCAAGTAAAACGACACCTGGCACACACATTTTCACCGGTGCACAAGACGTTGTATCGATAAAAGAAGCACCAGTAAGAAATAATAATAAAAGCAAAGAAAATAGCAACACGATATGCAAACATCTAACTGAGCCGAGCAAGCAGAATGACAGGTCTAATGAAAAACGAAGAGGTACCGAGTCGGAAACAAGATCGCGATTCTTTCCTTCGCTGCACGACGCAAATCTTCTGTGACCTTTGACCAAACGTAGCTTCCACATTCGATCACCGTGCTCAGCTTAATATTTACAACAGAAAGCCGAGGGGGTGGAATACCGAGATGAACCTACAGAACTGTGCATCCTCAAACTCTCTCTCTCTCTATGTCCCTTCACGAGCACTCAGATCATCTGCTGACTCCCTCAAGCTCAACATCCCCCACACCAAACTCAAAACAGCAGGTCAACGCTCATTTTCTTTCCAAGCACCTAGCCAATGGAACACACTACCTCTCCCCCTCCGTCAACAACAGTCCCTCGAATCATTCAAATCTGCACTCAAGACATTCCTTTTTTCCAAATAATCCATGCATTCTACACTGCCCACCCCATCCCACCCTGAATAACTGTACATATTTTAATGGTTGATGATGTGTGTGTGCTAGTGACTTTAAGTCTCCGTGTGTGTGAATGAGTGTATGTGCGCCTTGAGTCGTCTGTTGGTGAGATATGTGCGCGTTATAAATATTCGTATTATTATTATTATTATTATATTCATCCCAACTCATTTAATGAACTCAAAAACACAGAAAGTTACTTTCACACGCCATCTTTGATTGCCAGTGGTTATCAGCACGGGACCCGTGTTTCAAAGCATGGCTCCCTGGGTTGATTGTGCACTTGTTTTCTCACTACCAAAATAATGACAAAAACGATGTTTGATGGTTTGTTGACAGACCAGCTTTTTTTGTCGGTCCTCGGGGGGCATATCGACTTTTGTTTCATATTTATTGACCGCGGCCTTCGGCCTTGGTCAATAAATATAAAACAAAAGACGATATGCTCCCCCTCGGACAGACAAAAAATTAAGCTGGTCTGTCAACAACCCATCAAACATCTTATAATCTTCTTTCTTATTATGTTGCCATGCCATTTATATGACACATTAAACGTGGCAGTTCCAAACAAAAATTATTAATCACATTAGAGTAAAAATTTAAACAACAAAATGACTGGGTGTGAGACAGTGAGTGACAAACAATGACGATGTTGACAATTATGACGACATCAACGATGAAGTCAAGAATGATGACGTACTTCTGGGCACAACGAAACTGCCTTGAAGGTGGATCCACCCATCGGATGTCTTGGCGTTGTTCCGTGTCGCGATGCTCTTGTATTCAATCACGTTGCCTGCAAGATATGTGTAACCAGAACACTCATCTTTCACAAAATCAATCCTTCTTTATGATGTTTGATATTTAACCAACAAAACCTATCCCAAATAGCTGATAAGGTTGTTTTTATGTATATTTTCTAACTTGTTTGCTAGCATCTTGTTGGTTTATCAGTTGTCGATTCACCAACAACGCCTACCCAAAAAAAAGCTGATAAGGGGTTTGTTTGGGTATATTTTCTCATTTGTTTGCTAGCATCTTGCTGGTTTATCAGTGGTCGATTCACCAACAAAACCTACCCCAAAAAGCTGATAAGGTTGTTTTTTGGTATATTTTCTAATTTGTTTGCTAGCATCTTGCTGGTTTATCAATTGTCGATTTATCAACCGTCTTGATTGTTCGTCTTCATTTGTTTCCAGTGCTGTTGGGAACGAATACACAAGACAATAGCGAAAGCGATGATGAAACAAGAAGAGCAAACGCTCGATCGAGTCACTTTCGCAGTTCTGAATATTATATGAGGCATCAGATGGACAGGAAGAAATTGCTATTCACAACACAATGAGTCACGTTCACATAAAATTTGAGCCCGGTCACTTTTATAGTTTCCGAGAAAAGCCCAACGTTAAGTTGTGTGTTGCCGAACAGAAAAGGCTAGTTATCTCCCTTGTTTTTCTGATAACGTTCGTAAAAGGCTACAGATGTAAATACTTTGATGTAAAGAATAATCCTACAAAGTTTCAATCACATCCGATGAACTTTGTCAAAGATATAAAATGTCTAATTTTTCCTTTGACGCTGACCTGTGACCTTGAAAAAGGTCAAAGGTCAACGAAACCATCGTTAAAGTGTAGAGGTCATTGGAGGTCACGACTTAACAAAATATGAGCCCGATCGCTTTGATAGTTTCCGAGAAAAGTCCAACGTTAAGGTGGTGTCTACGGACGGCCGGCCGGACGGCCGGCCGGCCGGCCGGACAGACTAACACTGACCGATTACATAGAGTCACTTTTTCTCAAGTGACTCAAAAACACATTCCAGAATCGAGCAGACGCCAGTTTGTATTACTATCATAGCAAACGCCAGCTCGATTCTGGAATCTGTGGGTTTTTTTTCAGAATCAAGCAGACGGGTGGTAAGACGCCGGCCTCCAAAGCGTAAGGTCGTGGGTTCGAATACCGGCCGCGCCTGGTGGGTTTAAGGTGGAGATTTTTCCGATCTCCCAGGTCAACTTATGTGCAGACCTGCTAGTGCTAGTGCATGCACACGACCAAGTGCGCACGGAAAAGATCCTCTAATCCATGTCAGAGTTCGGTGGGTTATAGAAACACGAATATACCCAGCATGCTTCCTCCGAAGCGGTGTATGGCTGCCTGAATGGCAGGGTAAAAACGCTCATACACGTAAAACCCATTCGTGCAAAAACACGAGTGTACGTGGGAGTTTCAGCCCATGAACACAGAAGAAGAAGAAGAAATATTGCTATCAGGGTCAAAGAAAGGGGAGCAAGCAGAGTTACAGATGTGACACGCCGATATAATCGCATATTACACTTACAGCCGCTTGATTTTTGAATAATTGACCATTCTCCCAAGCGTCTTAAGTATCTTTCGCGTGGAATGTCATAATTCCGAAAACAAAGCAAAACAACACGAAAACATGTTATGAATACTTGGGGTGATTTGAGACAGGTTTGTTTGTTTTTGCTGGAGCGGGAAAGTCCTGTTAATGACCTCCGGTAGCGACACATGCACGGTCTTGCGGTGACCTCACGAGCATGTTTCATCATTCTGCTGATATAATGAAGTCATCAAGACAAACTTCATTCTGGAAATTCTTTGTCATTTCCTCGGCCGAAATACATAAGTAGAGACAAAATGTAACGTGTCACCATTATTTGCATTTACCACGCTTTCTCGATGTTTGCTTGGCTTTTGGCGCAAGGTTTTTTTTCCAGATGGGGAGGGTGAAGAAGAGAGTTCTTAGTGTGTTCAATCGAAGTCGTATCTCATTAAATGTGATTCAGAATGACCCCTTACTGACCAGGATAAGTGTATGCCGCCTCCACCTCGAGGGACTGTCCGTCATGGTCATTGAGCAGCTTGACCCACGCGCTGAACGTGTAGATATGTCCAGTCTTGACCGGGACGATCTGTGAGGGGCCCATGAAGTACTGAGTCCTGGTGGGGGGAAAACAGAGCACAGCAAGATTACACACTTCTGCCAGCTGTAGCGACTGAGTGTTTAGATGAAGTTGTAGCACAGATCTTGCTGTGAGGTCTTCTACATAGAACTATTAGGATTGCTTTCTGAGTTAGGAAAGGGAAGTGCCATAGACGGTATGACGTGACCCATGAACATAATAAGTTACTTGCATTTTTGACTTATTATGGCGTTTTACACAGATTGAGATCTATAGTAACCATGACTGTCAAGATCTGTGTCATTTATGTGTCGATGAATTTAATTAGAATTCCTTTTATTATTATTTTGTTACGATTGAACGCACACAAACATGCACTATTTTGTAGTCTTGGTCAGCCGCCTAAATATGAGTTTAAATCGAACTCTGACGCCCAATGTTCTATCGATACATACTCACTTATTTCCTACACAAGCTGTCCGTCAGAGTTGTTTTGTTAGTTTTGGGTTTTTGATTCGTCAATTTGTTTGTTCTGTCGGAGTAATTAAATCCGGGATCAAACACTTGTTTCTTAGCTTTCCACCTGTGCTCAAGTATCATTGTAACACCTAGCGGGTATCCGGCGTACGAAATACCAAGTTTGCTACCATTCTACATAACAACTGTAGCGCGTCAGTGCTCTACAAAACACACAGTGACCACTGCAAACTCACCGTCCAGAGGTCCGCAGAGCGTGGCTACCGGAGTGGCGGTCAGTGGTGGTCTGACACTGGAAGCCCCAGCATTCCCAGTGGTCAGGGGACTCCATACCCCCGTTCTGAATCAGCTCGCCTCTGGTCAGTGCTACCAACACCAGCAACAGGCAGTGAGCCACCGACAGCGTCATCGTCCGATTTTACACTCAAGTCACAGCACTGGAGAAAATCTGCCCTGTGGTCTGATCTGACGGTAAAAGTGGGCCTACTTCAAAAGCAGAAACGTGTTGCTATACTCTATAAACAGTTAATGTATGGATCGTTCAATCATTGACTGAACGAAATATTGACTAGAACTTTGACCAAGTGGTCTTTGAAATAGACGGACACACAAATGAAAAATTAAACAAAAATGAAAACTTAGCTCATTTTTCTTCCTTTAGCGCTTTGAACTTCGGATAAGGCGCTATATAAATAAAGTGAATAATAAAAAAAATAAAAATAAAAAAAAATAGTATCCAACACGTTTCTGTCCTTTCATTATCTACAAAGCGTGGACAATAGAAGCGTTCTTTGTTTCTGACACGACTTTCACCCAGTATCAGATTACTCACAAGAGAGGAAGTAGGAAAGTTACGCTTCCTACGAACAATGAATTACAGCACGAAAGTCCACGATTCCAGTCTGAGATATGTGTTTACATTGTATCTGTTGTTTACCCATCAAGTTTGATTTGAAGTTTCAATGCCGAAGTATATTGCGAAAGAAAACAATTGACAACAGTTGAGGACTGACAAGGAGATACAACGAATATCGAAGACTCGGAGAGGAAAGCTCGTTCTCGTAATCCAGTCTTTGTAGAAAACGTAACCCCTTTTATTTACTGTTCTTTGTCAGAACAATAAGAAGAAACAGGGTCAGTCTGATAAAGTGAGGTCAAATAGACAACAAACTAACTGCACTTCCATTACCCACGTTTTGCATATAATAAAAGGTCTTGTTTTACTTTAAACATTCTTTCCAATCTAGCTCATGGTCGAGTTGTCAATTCATAGTTTTACATCGAAAAGTAGATTGACGTGATTTGTCATTTTCTGACATGCACGGCTTGGAAATATCGCTCTAATATTATTGGTAAAAATGGAGTTACTGATATGTTTCAATCGACAGACTTGTGGAGCATTTTTGATTTCTTCACAGAATTAAACTTTCAGTAAAAAAATCTTTCGTGATATAAGAAAATAAAGAGATTAACTAAATCTTATAGTTTTTCTTCCCGCGACTTGTTATAGTTTGTCCTGCATCCAATATCGGCGTATGTTTATCCAATCAAGTGTACGTTTGGGGTGTACAATTTACACAATGTGTACATTTTCTGATTCAGAACTCTGAATATTTGGAGAGAGAGAGAGAGAGAGAGAGAGAGAGAGAGAGAGAGAGAGAGAGAGAGAGAGAGAGAGAGAGAGAGAGAGAGAGAGAGAGAGAAAGAGAGAAAGAGATCAAATCAAATCAAATCAAATTTTATTTTACGAGGGTTGTGGCATAAGCAATATAAACGAGCTTCTTTTCAACCAGCCCTCGCCCAGAGAGGGACTATTCTAATCTTAAATACATATATATACAAACGTAAAACAATTACAAAAGATAAGCATGACAGTAAAACATTTTTAAAAAAGGCAGAAAAACTATTCACAGGACTATATACACGTTGTAGGCTATACAAGAGAGAGAGAGAGAGAGAGAGAGAGAGAGAGAGAGAGAGAGAGAGAGAGAGAGAGAGAGAGAGAGAGAGAGAGAGAGAGAGAGATGATGATAATTAGTTTTAACGTCCTCTTAGAACCAATTGGCCTATCTTGGGACAGGTAGAGTTGATATGCTTTAATGGGGGGACAGGACACTGGACAGACATGCAAACAGAGAACACCATATGATCGTGTTATGGATCTGGAAGTCTGTTGTTGCGATATTTCAAAAAGGGGATGGAAGTAAAGATTTTGTTGGGGTTGTTGCCATAGTGTACGCGAAATATAGTTGGAGTGGAGCGGTTTTGTAGGCTTATTTGCTTTTTATTTATGTAAAATATTTTTCAGACTTTTGGATAATGCCAAAATAATGTAATAAAGAACTGTCTGAATAAGTAAATAAATACGTAACTAGAAACATAAAAAAAAATAAAAAAAATTATTAGCCAAATAAGAATAATAAATATAACTTGCTAAAATAATATATCAGAATGGGGAACTTAAGTTCAGGTAGGAGGAGGGCGGTGTTTGTGATTTAGCCTTGTTTGAATAGAGCTATATGATAGGTGTTGTAGGCGCTTTGGTTGTTGGGCGTGGGGGGGGGGGGGGGGGGGGGAGAGAGGGTTTGAGGGGGGGGGGAGGGGGGAGAGGGGATGAAGTTTTCAAAACAGATGTCCTATTTCAGCCTTATGTATTGAGAGACACAGGGTGTATGCTGGCTTCCATTGAAGCGTGCAATGTTTATCTAAAAACTCATTGGGTTTCAGTTTGTGTTCGTTGACAAGGGTGTGTAGGTTGCGGAAATCTTGTTGGAGTAATTGGCAGCGGTCAAAGAGGTGTAAAAAAGATATTAGCTTTCCACATTCACAGAGACGGGGAAAGAACTTGTGAGCGCATCCATCCGTGCGAATTCTGCGAAGTATTTTAAGGAGGGGGGTGGGGAGTGTAGGCCTGTTTTGTTTTGTTTGTCGGGGCAGAATAAGCCAACCATGGGCATCGCCTTCTGTTTTTAATTCTGTTTCCCAGTGACGCCAGGCAACTTTGGCCATTTTGTGTTTTGCTTCCGTCTTTGTTAATTTGAGGTCATGAAATTCTGCTTGATCTGTGACAGACTCTTTTGCTGCTCTGTCAGCCATATCATTGCCTCTGATCCCTGTGTGTGAGGGGATGTACATAAGGGTCAGTTCTGTTCCAGAGGCAATGATCTGAATGACGGTACCCACCGTTAATTCAATTTTCATCTTCAGTTTCACAAAACAAAAAATGAAAAACGACTCAATTTTCAATATTTCGTTTTTCAATCTTCAATACGGTAAACAGAAAAACAGTTCACTTCCGTTTTTCAATATTTGATTTTCAATTCACAAATCAAAAAACGAAACAAGGTCTACTTCCGTTTTTCAATATTTTGTTTTTCATTCTTCAAAACGGTAAACAGCAAAACAGTCTACTTCCGTTTTTCAATGTTTGATTTTCAAAGCGATAATAGAAAAACAATCAACTTCCGTTTCTCAATAATGTAATATCTTTCATAGTTTTCTTGTGCAATGAACGCTCCCCGATTTCCCAACCAATCGAAGCTCGGTGTCATTTGTGTTTGTGGTTGGTGTCATGTTGTTTTGACTCATATGCAGTTTGATTATCTCCCCTGATGCACAATCTCACCCATTTAGATTGAATGGTGCAACAGACGGACAAAGGTTTAATCCTCTTACTGACATGTGTTGGTGGTTCTATGTGTGTCTCATGTGCTTGCAAGTACTTGTATAGAGTTACTGTATACGCTATATGTAATAATTGTTTATTTGTATGTAACTGCGCTTTTTCTTGCTTGTTTTGTGGTGCGGTATCTTTGACGCAGGTTTATTAAAACCCCGGTTCATCCCGTTCATGGCAAGTTTCACATAACCCGTGGTTAGGACATAACCGGAGGGTTACAATCTTGCGACGCAGATACCGCCCCAGTTACATTGCCATTTTACTATATTATTGTGTTTTTGAAAAAGATCCTGCTTGTAGAATGTGTGCATGAATGACAGAAACTGCAATAAAATAAATAAAGGGAAAGTCAGAAAGACGATGGAATTATGCCACACTAGAACACAATAAAAATCACAAAACCAAATTGTGTGTATGTTTGTTTTGAATGTTTTTTAATTACTCCTCTCTCGTCCATCCTCTCCACAATTTCTTTCTTGCACTCTACAATTTTTTGCATACACTCGCAAAACAATTGTAAAACAAAATATGGTGAGCATCAGGCAAACCACAGATAACATGGTCTCCATCAAACTGGCAAACGAGACAAAATGGTGAGCATCAGGCATCAAGACAAACAGCGGATAACATGGTCTGCATCAGGCAGACAAATCACATAACATTGTCAGCATTAGACAGGCAACCAAGATAACATGGTCAGCATCAGGCATCAGCAGAGACAGACAAACCAGAGATGACATAAATAACATTAAAATAGATGCAACAATATAGGCGGCACATGGTGTACGTATTTCAATAACGTAGTAGAAACTGAACAATCCAACTTAGTTTCTTAACTAGTTATCAATCAATCATGAAACTTGCATAGCATGTATCCCGTTGGTGACGGTTCTATGCACTGGTCGTTGAGTTGGAGACACAGTACATACAATCAATGTGACGACAAAAATGTTGAAAACAAACATGTCTGTGCAGAGCACGATAGTCACAACCAGCTACCACTGAAGCTGCATGTTATACACACAGTTCTTCATTTCTTTCCAACCTTTTTTCTTTAAAAAAAAAAATAGGGTCAAGAGCTGTGCTGTGAAGCGAGCTGTGGAAGTAATTTCACTGAAAAAGGGCGTGGCCCGAAAGACTTTGAATTTTTTGGGGTGTTTTGATTTTTTTTTTATCTTTGATTTTGATATTTGATTTTTTTATTTTCATTTTTGATAATTTTCGGGTTACACGAATGTGATATGCGGATTACTCTCCTCAGCGGAGAGCACGGCAGCCACAGTGCGGCGCCTACCAAGGGCTATTGTATTCCCAATTTTGTCGTGATGTTTTCTTCTTTTAATGACAATTTCAAACTTTAAAAAAAACCACCTCTACATCACAAAGAAAAACAATGAAATCATAGGAGCTGTACACGCATCAAATACAAGCAAGTACTTGGTTCAAAAGAGATTGTACTGAGTGATAGCCTAGGCCTACATTTTAGACAGAGTACTGTCGAACTGTTGCAATGAGAGTCTTCACAGCTGTCTGCAGTGGTACATAATCTCTGTTGACAGCTGAATCTAGCAGTGTCATTAAGTCTGGCACTGCCTGTGTAAAAGCAGCTTCACTGTTTTTCCGATGATCCTCGGAAGGAAATGGTGGTGCAGCAAATGGAGCAGGGGCAGTTAGCTGTCCACCAGTCTCCAGATGATACAGAGCAGCAGCTTCTTCTGCATGCGGAAGATTCTCATGGGCCACAAGTGGGTTCTGTTTGTGTGTTTTCAATTCATCGGGAATGCCACGTCCTTTAAATAAATAAAAATACATAAGAACAAGTAAATGAATTTGTATTCACTGTTACTGGCACATACACAGCTATATATCTCCCTTGTTCTCCACGTCGTAAATAAATTGATACAACGCAAACAATAAAAAAAATAAAGGTCCACAATAAACATTCTTTATGCTTGCAGGAGAATTTTTTTTTATTAAAGTCATAGGTCCTCCTGAGCAGCAATAATTAATTCACACAAGAGGTTGTGTTGATCAAAATCAACCTCGCGGGGAAAGTATGTAATGCTGTTAGTTACAATGTTACGAAGGAAACTGTAAGCCATTTGTTCGTTGTGGTATCTGCATACTTGTGAATGATTGATGTTTGACTGTTGTTCATGATGTCAGCGATTCAAAGTGACATCATCACAGTGCATTGCACCATCAACTGACAATAAGTCATGTGATTGTTATGCCAATAACACAAAAGGTTATTGAATGAAGTGAATTGACTGATGTGATCTTGCTGTGCTTGCTGAGCCTGTACGCGGTTTTCACACGCGGGTGTTTGTTTATGTCCGGTCGTTATTTACCTTGCTAATCTGAGTAGCCAGCAGACGAACAAGATTTGAACATTCAAACAATAAGTACAGCACAATACACACCCCACAAATGCACCAAACACTAGTCTCACCTTGCATTGCCCCGCCGAAACTTAGCCCTCTCATAATAATCCATAATATATCGAGACCACACACACGATGTGTAATGTTCTCTCTATTCTTCAGTCACACGAGAAGAAGCAATAAAAGAAAACCCGACAAAACTAATCAGGCTTGAGTTCAAGACAGTTGAGCGGAAGTGCACAAGCAACATCAATCTAGACTTCAATATTAGAGAGTGCTATCGTGACTGGATCCACTATGGCTCAATGGTACTGTGATTGGATCCACTAGGGCTCAGTGGTACCGTGAATGATATCATTACACGATGTATCCATGGACTTCCACAAATTTCCCAAACGCAAACCAGCTTTCTTTATAAGTTTTATATGTTATTAAAATAGTACAATAATTTATGAATATATGATGTGCATAAGTCGTATTATTGATGTAAAAATGTCCAAACCGAAACTAATGAGATGTGATAAACCACAGGCACTCGACAAAAAGCAGCTAGGTGATTAATATTCAGCTCTTAGACTTTGTGACCTAAAATGGTATACGTGTGTCCTCTTATCTGTTACTTTTATTATTATAGTTATTGGTATTAGCTCTTGGTTCTTTTACTTTTTAATGAATGATTGCCCAGACACAGATCATGTGAACATGATAACCGGGAAGTGATTTTCCCTTCTGCCTGGACGAAGAAACGAAAGCAGACGACACCAACGACGCTGGAAAAATGCACTAACACTCTGACCTCTCACCTTCACACACACTAGAAACATCACCACAACAAGAACACTACATACCTCCCGCCTCCCTTGCTGATAGTTAGTATCCATAGCCATCGAATCTCAATAATATTCCACAATTACATATACACATGTACTGACGAGATGAGTGCACGCTTAAAGTAATTATTATAAGACAAGCGCATTATAAATACTGTAATTATTATTATTATTATACTGTACCTCCTGTACCGCTCTGGACACCATTGTATCCAAGGCCTGGTCGCCCACAGTCCGGCTCCGGGGATTGATCCCACGATCCTTACAAAATTTCCGAAGGTTGGCCGCCGAACTTCCTCTTTCCAACCCGGATTTTCGAAGTGTGTTTGACACGCTTTCGTATGTCTCCCCGCTATTTAGCAGGGCAATTATCATGGGCTGATACTCCTCCAGTGCCATCTTAATTTGCGCGCCAGGGAACTTGAGGGAGCATCCCGTTATTGTATTTATCACGCGGGCTTTGTGCTTCGCACTCAAACAAAAATGAAGAAACGGAAGTTGATTGTTTTTTGTTTATCGTTTAGAAAATGAAATATTGAAAAACGGAAGTAAACTGTTTTGCTGTTTACCGTTTTGAAGAATGAAAAACAAAATATTGAAAAACGGAAGTAGACCTTGTTTCGTGTTTTGATTTGTGAATTGAAAATCAAATATTGAAAAACGGAAGTGAACTGTTTTTCTGTTTACCGTATTGAAGATTGAAAAACGAAATATTGAAAATTGAGTCGTTTTTCATTTTTTGTTTTGTGAAACTGAAGATGAAAATTGAATTAACGGTGGGTACCGTCATTGATCTGGTGACAGAGGAACAATATTTCCGTCTGAAGCTCTT
Organism: Littorina saxatilis; assembly: GCF_037325665.1. Classification (NCBI taxonomy): domain Eukaryota; kingdom Metazoa; phylum Mollusca; class Gastropoda; order Littorinimorpha; family Littorinidae; genus Littorina; species Littorina saxatilis. The sequence goes on from NC_090261.1 coordinate 67,114,808, forward strand.
CCCGGTTTCTGGAACCATTTTGGAGAGCAGTCAGAGCTGATTTTGAGTCGGAGAGAATCACGACTCTTGTTGGGGGTTGAGGGAGGTCATTGATATAGTGGCATGCTCTTAAGATGGCGTACATTTCTGCCGTGAAAATGGACACATCCTGGTTGAGTTTGAATTTTTTAGTTATTTTGAGGTCAGGGATGACAAAAGCACAGCCGGCTTGGCCATCATTTTGTTTTGAGCCGTCAGTAAATATATGTTTTTTAGACTCCATGGGTGTACTGTTGACGATAATTGTGGAATATTTGTAGGTGATCTTTGTAACTGTTTGAGATTGTTTCTCTTACTATTGATGAGACAAGCATAGGGTTATCTTTCTTTGTTATACCCAGATCATGATCAGGGATGATATTGGGGGACTCCATGAACCAAAAGGGGAAGGGGTTAATGGAATTTTCGTGTAGCTTTTTTCTGGTGACAACCATGAATGTTGTTTTTTTCGGCGGCGATTTCAAAGCCGTTTGTGTGCAAATAATGGATTATTTTGTCTACTGCGTTTTGATATCTCTTTAAGTTAGTTTTGTGTTGAGTTTCTCTTGGTTTGTGATTTGACCACAGAGCCAGGTCGTCTGCATACAGTGAAATCACTGTTCCATTCGTCCCGGCTCTGTGGATGTCATACAGCATGATGCTGAACAATGTCGGGGCAATGACACTGCCCTGAGGGACTCCCATGTTAACTTTGTGTGCTGTGGATACATCTCTGCCTACTCGGACTTCTAACGTCCTTTCGTTGATAAATTCCTTCACGAAATTATAGTCTTCCTGATATACCAATGTTTTTCAGTTTTTCCAATAGTTTGGTGTGCCAGACTGAATCGTAGGCGCGTTTAATGTCAAAGAAGGTGGCAAACATGGTTTTGTTTCTTGCTGGAGTTTTTTTAATGTGGGCAGCTAGTTTAACAATGTTATCTGTACAGGACCTGGACTTTCTGAAGCCGGCCTGGCACGTGGGGATGATGCCATGTTTCTCTAAGTAGTGTTCCAGCCTATTCTTGATGATTCGTTCATAGATTTTGCCAATATGGGGCGTGAGAGATATGGGTCTGTAACTAGATGCTAACTGCTTTGGTTTTCCGTCTTTTGGAATTGCTATCACCAGCGCTTCTTTCCACGCCTTGGGAATTGTGTTGCTTTCATAACAGGATTGGAAAAACTTAAGCAGTATGTCAAGGAGGCAGTCAGGGAAATGTTGTATCATTTTATATGAAATTGGATCTTTGCCAGTGGACTTGTTTCCTGTCTTTATGCTTTTTATTGCTTTCTTTAGCTCCTTTTTGGTTAGAGGATGGTTTATTGGTAGGGTGTTATCTTCAGCTGGGTGAGTGTAAGTCTTTTGGTGTTCTTCTCTGTATTCCCGCCTGTCTGCTTCAAGGTGTTCGGTCTGACTGGCCCTGGCAAAAGTTGCTGCCAAAAGCTCAGCCTTTTCAAGGTTGTTAGTGGTGAGTTTATTGTCAACTATCAAAGGTTTTTCCGGGAGTTTATACCTGTGTTTGATTTTAGTTATCTTTTTCCAAATTTTTCCAGTATCCTCTGGGTTATTTACTTCATCCTTTACAAACTGTTCCCAATAATCTCTCTTGGCTTTAGCGACTGTGTGGGACATGTGACTTTTTGCTTCTCTCATTACCTCTTGATTTGCATCTGTTTCATTCTTCAAGAGGTCTGATGTGGCTCTGTTTCTTGCGTTTTTGGCCTGTTTACAGTCATCATTCCACCAGGGGTTTGGTGCTGTCTTTCTTTTATTTCTGTTGGTGGTGTTTGTTGGGATTGTTACATTAGCTTTTGATATGATGAACTCTCTAATGTTTTCATAAAATGTGTCTATGCTTTGTGATTCTAACTTGGTTATGTCGCAAGTAGAACATTCTTGTCTGAAGGCCGACCAGTTGGCTCTTTTATAATTGAATTTGGGAAGGCTTGTGTCCTCTGCGAGACCGGGGTTTATGTTATGTAGTGTGAGTAGGATTGGCCTGTGGTCCGAGTGAAGTGTGTCGGGAATGATCGTCCAGTCAGCTCTACTTGCTAGTTTTGTACTGACAAGGGTTAAATCTATAGCTGTGGCTGACTGTTTGTTATTATCAGGAAGTCTAGTTGGGGTACCGTCATTTAACACAACCATGTCTGAGTCTATTATACGGTCTGCCAAATGACTGTGTGTGTTGTTGTTCTTGAGTTTGTCATCCCAAAGTGCGTGATGGTCATTGAAATCTCCAAGTACTACCCAGCTGTGTGTCTCACTTTGGAGGTCCCTGATCCATTTTGTGTATTCTTCTTGACAACCCGTGGGGTAATATACATTCACAATGTTTGCCTTTTGAGCATGTTGAGCCATGAACACCAACGGTCTCTGGGCATGTCACTGGGTGACGTCTTATCCGTTTTCTTCTCACTTTCAGGCCTATTAGCATGGGAGGCAGCGTCAGCGTAACTACGACGCGCTTGCAGCTGCGTAACACTATCATCCGCACTGGCCCCAGGCGGGCCTCTAATAGTCTTAGCACTCTTATTCTTGCCGAACAGGAACGTCTTGACCTCTCTGAGGTAAAGTCCTAAACCTCTGGCGGTGAAGTGTACCTTGTCCTGGATCAGGCTAGGGTCAACCTTCCCCTCGCTGTTAGTTGACCACACAGCGTCATGAGGGAGGAAGGTTGTACCATTGGTCTTGCACAAGTCAGTCAGTTGTTGGTTCATTTTACGAACAGTAACTAATCTCTTCCACGGCTTCTGGGGTGGGATGGCCGAGATTGCGATCTGTGCGTCAGGCACCTTACTCTTGACGCTTGTAATAAGAGCAAGGTACCCGTCAACAAAACTGTCCAGCAGTGTGGGCAGCACCTCGATTGCAGCCACGTTGTTGGTGCCGACATGCAGCACCACTTTGGAGATGTTGGTCGCGGTATCCACGGTCTTGTTGAAGACTTCGGTGACGTCCGCTACTCTGGCACCCCTGAGCGTTCTGACCTGCACCTCGCCACCACGACGCAGCCGCTTTGGGTTGACATTCTTCATATTTGAGTCTCCGATGATGAGGGTGGTGGCTGAGGAAGGCAGCTTCAGGTGCCGAGCAGCGGGGACAGGCTTGAAGTCGGCGTCGCCTGCGGCCTGCGACGACGTTTCATCCTTAGACCCAGGGGGCTGGTTACGGGGAGAAGGGGGTAGGGCAGGAGAGTTTTCGATGTTGGATGGGGGCAAGGGGGCAGGGGAACTGTTGGCGAGGGTTTGTGTTGGGTCAGAAGGGTTATTCGTGGGGGTGCCGGGGGAGGGGTTTTTGGGATCATGGGCATAACGGCCAATGCCGCTTACAACGGGTATGGGGGTCTGGGTTGAGGCTGAGTTACGCGCAGGGCAGGACTTCTTGGCGGTCTTGAGGTTGGTCACCTTCTGTTCCAAGCTCTGGCACTGCCGCTGGAGAGACGTAAGCTGCTCTCCCTGGAGCAGATACTTCCGCAAGCCGCTCTCCCTGGAGCAGATACTTCCGCGCCAGTTCCTGCAGAGCTTGGTCCCTCTCCTGGTTGAGCACCAGCTGCCCACGCTGAGTTTGGACCTTGTAATTCTCGAAGTCCTCACTCAGTTTTAGCAGCTGGGCCTGCAGGGCGGCGATGACGGAACCGTTGTCGTTGCTATCCTTCTGGACAGCAGAGTCGACGTGGGCCTCCTCCGTTTGGCTAGTGGTGTCATCAGACTGCTCCCCGACTCCATCAGTGTCGACCTGCTCCACGCCGCCATCAGCAACCGCCACAGC